>NC_090373.1:4377278-4690381 GCF_036365525.1 Heterodontus francisci | reverse complement strand
GGAATAATAGCCCTGGTGTTGATGTGGAAGAACAGTCTCAGGAACAATAGCCCTGCTGTTGATGTGGATGAACAGTCACAGTAACAATAGCATGGTATTGATGAGGACGAACAGTCTCAAAAACAATAGCCCTGGTGTTGATGTCGATGAACAGTCTCAGGAACATTAGAACTGTTCTTGATGTGGATGAACAGTCTCAGAAATGTTTTCCCTTGTGTTGAGGTGGATGAACAGTCTCAGGAACAATAGCCCTGGTGTTGATGTGGAAGAACAGTCTCAGGAAAAAAAATCCCTGCTGTTGATGTGGATGAACAGTCTCAGGAACAATATCCAAGTTGTTGATGTGGATGAGCATTCTCTGGAATATTTGCCCTGTTGTTGATGTGTATGAACAGTCTCTGGAACAATAGCTTTGTTGTTGATGTGGATGAACAGTCTCAGGAGCAATAGTCTTGGTGTTGATGTTCATGAACAGCCTCAGGAGTAATATTCCTGGTGTTGATGTGGATGAACAGTCTCAGGAACAATAGCATTGGAGTTGATGTGGATGAACAGTATCAGGAACAATAGTCCTGGTGTTGATGTGGATGAACAGTCTCAGTAACCATAGCCCTGTTTTTTGATGTGGATGCAAAGTCTCAGGAACAATAACCCTGGTGTTGATGTGGATGAACAGTCTCAGTAACAATAGCCCTGGTGTTGAAGGAGGTGAACAGTCTCAGGAACAATAGTCCTGGTGTTGATGTGGATGAATTGTCTCAGTAACAATAGCCCTGCTGTTGATGTGGATGAACAGTTTCAGGAATAATTGCACTGGTGTTGAAGTGGATGAACAGTCTCAGGAACAATAACCGTGGTGTTGATGTGAATGAACAGTCTCAGTAACAATAGTCCGGGTGTTGATGTTGTTGAACAGTCTCAGGAACAATAACCCTGTTGTTGATGTGGATGAACAGTCTCATTAACAATGGTCCGGGTGTTGTTGTTGATGAACAGACTCAATAACAATATCTCTGGTGTTATTGTGGATGAACAGTCTCAGGAACAATAGCTCTGGCGTTAATGTGAATGAACAGGCTCAGGAACAATAGCACCGGTGTTGAATTGGATGAAAATTTTCAGGCACCGTAGCCCATGTGTTGATGTGGATGAACAGTATCAGGAACAATAACACTGGTGTTGATGTGGATGAACAGTCTCAGGAACAATGGCACCGGTGTTGATTTAGATGAACATGCTCAGGAACAATAGCCCTTGTGTTGATGTGGATGAACAGTCTCAGGAACAATAGTCCTGGTGTTGATGTGGAAGAACAGTCTCAGTAACCATAGCCCTGGTGTTGATGTGGATGAACAGTCTCAGGAACAATAACCCTGGTGTTGATGTTGATGAACAGTCTCAGTAACCATAGCCCTGCTGTTGAAGTAGATGAACAGACTCAGGAACAATAGTCCTGGTGTTGATGTGGATGAAAAGTCTCATGAAGAATAACACTGGTGTTGATGTGGTTGAACAGTCTCAAGAAAAATAGCACTGGTTTTGATGTGGATGAACATTCTCCGGAACAATAGCCCTGGTGTTGATGTGGATGAACAGTATCAGGAACAATTGTCGTGGCGTTGACGTGGATGAGCAGTCTCAGGAAAAATAACTCTGGTGTTGATGTGGATGAACAGTCTCAGGAACAATAACCCTGGTGTTGATGTGGATGAACAGTCTCAGTAACAATAGCCCTGGTGTTGAAGGAGGTGAACAGTCTCAGGAACAATAGTCCTGGTGTTGATGTGGATGAACAGTCTCAGTAACAATAGCCCTGGTGTTGATGTGGATGAACAGTCTCAGGAGTAATTGCACTGGTGTTGAAGTGGATGAACAGTCTCAGGAACAATAGCATTGGAGTTGATGTGGATGAACAGTATCAGGAACAATAGTCCTGGTGTTGATGTGGATGAACAGTCTCAGTAACCATAGCCCTGGTTTTGATGTGGATGCACAGTCTCAGGAACAATAACCCTGGTGTTGATGTGGATGAACAGTCTCAGTAACAATAGCCCTGGTGTTGAAGGAGGTGAACAGTCTCAGGAACAATAGTCCTGGTGTTGATGTGGATGAACAGTCTCAGTAACAATAGCCCTGGTGTTGATGTGGATGAACAGTTTCAGGAATAATTGCACTGGTGTTGAAGTGGATGAACAGTCTCAGGAACAATAACCGTGGTGTTGATGTGAATGAACAGTCTCAGTAACAATAGTCCGGGTGTTGATGTTGTTGAACAGTCTCAGGAACAATAACCCTGTTGTTGATGTGGATGAACAGTCTCATTAACAATGGTCCGGGTGTTGTTGTTGATGAACAGACTCAGTAACAATATCTCTGGTGTTATTGTGGATGAACAGTCTCAGGAACAATAGCTCTGGCGTTGATGTGGATGAACAGGCTCAGGAACAATAGCACCGGTGTTGAATTGGATGAAAATTTTCAGGCACCGTAGCCCATGTGTTGATGTGGATGAACAGAATCAGGAACAATAACACTGGTGTTGATTTAGATGAACATGCTCAGGAACAATAGCCCTTGTGTTGATGTGGATGAACAGTCTCAGGAACAATAGTCCTGGTGTTGATGTGGAAGAACAGTCTCAGTAACCATAGCCCTGGTGTTGATGTGGATGAACAGTCTCAGGAACAATAACCCTGGTGTTGATGTGGATGAACAGTCTCAGTAACCATAGCCCTGCTGTTGAAGTAGATGAACAGACTCAGGAACAATAGTCCTGGTGTTGATGTGGATGAAAAGTCTCATGAAGAATAGCACTGGTGTTGATGTGGTTGAACAGTCTCAAGAAAAATAGCACTGGTTTTGATGTGGATGAACATTCTCCGGAACAATAGCCCTGGTGTTGATGTGGATGAACAGTATCAGGAACAATTGTCGTGGCGTTGACGTGGATGAGCAGTCTCAGGAAAAATAACTCTGGTGTTGATGTGGATGAACAGTCTCAGGAACAATAACCCTGGTGTTGATGTGGATGAACAGTCTCAGTAACAATAGCCCTGGTGTTGATGTGGATGAACAGTCTCAGGAGTAATTGCACTGGTGTTGAAGTGGATGAACAGTCTCAGGAACAATAACCGTGGTGTTGATGTGAATGAACAGTCTCAGTAACAATAGTCCGGGTGTTGATGTGGATGAACAGTCTCAGGAGCAATAGTCTTGGTGTTGATGTTCATGAACAGACTCAAGAATAATGTTCCTGGTGTTGATGTGGATGAACAGTCTCAGGAACAATAGAATTGGAGTTGATGTGGATGAACAGTATCAGGAACAATAGTCCTGGTGTTGATGTGGATGAACAGTCTCAGTAACCATAGCCCTGGTTTTGATGTGGATGCACAGTCTCAGGAACAATAACCCTGGTGTTGATGTGGATGAACAGTCTCAGTAACAATAGCCCTGGTGTTGAAGGAGGTGAACGGTCTCAGGAACAATAGTCCTGGTGTTGATGTGGATGAACAGTCTCAGTAACAATAGCCCTGGTGTTGATGTGGATGAACAGTTTCAGGAATAATTGCATTGGAGTTGATGTGGATGAACAGTCTCAGGAACAATAGTCCTGGTGTTGATGTGGATGAACAGTCTCAGTAACCATAGCCCTGGTTTTGATGTGGATGAACAGTCTCAGGAACAATAACCCTGGTGTTGATGTGACTGAACAGTCTCAGGAACAATCGTCCTGGTGTTGATGTGGATGAACAGTCTCAGGAATAATTGCACTGGTGTTGAAGTGGATGAACAGTCTCAGGAACAATAACCCTGGTGTTGATGTGCATGAACAGTCTCAGTAACAATAGTCCGGGTGTTGATGTTGATGAGCAGTCTCAGTAACAATAGCCCTGGTGTTAATGTGGATGAACAGTCTCAGTAACAATAGCCCTGGTGTTGATGTGGATGAACAGTCTCAGTAACAATAGCCCTGGTGTTGAAGGAGGTGAACAGTCTCAGGAACAATAGTCCTGGTGTTGATGTGGATGAACAGTCTCAGTAACAATAGCCCTGGTGTTGATGTGAATGAACAGTCTCAGGAATAATTGCACTGGTGTTGATGTGGATGAACAGTCTCAGGAGCAATAGTCCTGGTGTTGATGTTCATGAACAGACTCAGGAATAATATTCCTGGTGTTGATGTGGATGAACAGTCTCAGGAACAATAGCATTGGAGTTGATGTGGATGAACAGTCTCAGGAACAATAGTCCTGGTGTTGATGTGGATGAACAGTCTCAGTAACCATAGCCCTGGTTTTGATGTGGATGAACAGTCTCAGGAACAATAACCCTGGTGTTGATGTGACTGAACAGTCTCAGGAACAATCGTCCTGGTGTTGATGTGGATGAACAGTCTCAGTAACAATAGCCCTTGTGTTGATGTGGATGAACAGTCTCAGGAATAATTGCACTGGTGTTGATGTTGATGAACAGCCTCAGTAACAATATCTCTGGTGTTATTGTGGATGAACAGTCTCAGGAACAATAGCTCTGGCGTTGATGTGGATGAACAGGCTCAGGAGCAATAGCACCGGTGTAGAATTGGATGAAAATTTTCATGCACCGTAGCCCATGTATTGATGTGGATGAACAGACTCAGGAACAATAGCATTGATGTTGATGTGGATGAACAGACTCTGGAACAATGGCACCGGTGTTGATTTGGATGAACAGAATCAGGAACAATAGCCCTAGTGTTGATGTGGATGAACAGTCTCAGGAACAATAGTCCTGGTGTTGATGTGGATGAACAGACTTAGGAACAATAGTCCTGGTGTTGATGTGGATGAACAGTCTCATGAATAATAGCACTGGTGTTGATGTGGTTGAACAGTCTCAGGAACAATAACCCTGGTGTTGATGTGGATGAACAGTCTCAAGAAAAATAGCACTGGTTTTGATGTGGATGAACATTCTCCGGAACAATAGCCCTTGTGTTGATGTGGATGAAGAGTTTCAGGAACAATGGCCCTGGTGTTGATGTGGATGAACAGACTCAGGAATAATTGCACTGGTGTTGATGTGGATCAACAGTCTCAGGAAAAATAGCCCTGGTGTTGATGTGGATGAACAGTCTCAGGAACAATAACCCTGTTGTTGATGTGGATGAACAGTCTCAGTAACAATGGTCCGGGTGTTGATGTTGATGAACAGACTCAGTAACAATAGCTCTGGCGTTGATGTGGATGTAGAGGCTCAGGAACAATAGCACCGGTGTTGAATTGGATGGAAATTTTCAGGCACCTTAGCCCATGTGTTGATGTGGATGAACAGAATCAGGAACAATAGCACTGGTGTTTATGTGGATGAACAGACTCAGGAACAATGGCACCGGTGTTGATTTGGATGAACATGCTCAGGAACAATAGCCCTTGTATTGATGTGGATGAACAGTCTCAGGAACAATAGTCCTGGTGTTGATGTGGAAGAACAGTCTCAGGAAAAAAATCCCTGCTGTTGATGTGGATCAACAGTCTCAGGAACAATATCCAAGTTGTTGATGTGGATGAGCATTCTCTGGAATATTTGCCCTGTTGTTGATGTGTCTGAACAGTCTCTGGAACAATAGCTTTGTTGTTGATGTGGATGAACAGTCTCAGGAGCAATAGTCCTGGTGTTGATGTTCATGAACAGACTCAGGAATAATATTCCTGGTGTTGATGTGGATGAACAGTCTCAGGAACAATAGCATTGGAGTTGATGTGGATGAACAGTCTCAGGAACAATAGTCCTGGTGTTGATGTGGATAAACAGTCTCAGTAACCATAGCCCTGGTTTTGATGTGGATGAACAGTCTCAGGAACAATAACCCTGGTGTTGATGTGGATGAACAGTCTCAGTAACAATAGCCCTGGTGTTGAAGGAGGTGAACAGTCTCAGGAACAATAGTCCTGGTGTTGATGTGGATGAACAGTCTCAGTAACAATAGCCCTGGTGTTGATGTGGATGAACAGTCTCAGGAATAATTGCTCTGGTGTTGAAGTGGATGAACAGTCTCAGGAACAATAAACCTGGTGTTGATGTGCAGGAACAGTCTCAGTAACAATAGTCCAGGTGTTGATGTTGATGAGCAGTCTCAGTAACAATAGCCCTGGTGTTAATGTGGATGAACAGTCTCAGTAACAATAGCCCTGGTGTTGATGTGGATGAACAGTCTCAGTAACAATAGCCCTGGTGTTGAAGGAGGTGAACAGTCTCAGGAAAAATAGTCCTGGTGTTGATGTGGATGAACAGTCTCAGTAACAATAGCCCTGGTGTTGATGTGAATGAACAGTCTCAGGAATAATTGCACTGGTGTTGAAGTGGATGAACAGTCTCAGGAACAATAACCCTGGTGTTGATGTGAATGAACAGTCTCAGTAACAATAGTCCGGGTGTTGATGTTGATGAGCAGTCTCAGTAACAATAGCCCTGGTGTTAATGTGGATGAACAGTCTCAGTAACAATAGCCCTGGTGTTGATGTGGATGAACAGTCTCAGTAACAATAGCCCTGGTGTTGAAGGAAGTGAACAGTCTCAGGAACAATAGTCCTGGTGTTGATGTGGATGAACAGTCTCAGTAACAATAGCCCTGGTGTTGATGTGGATGAACAGTCTCAGGAATAATTGCACTGGTGTTGATGTTGATGAACAGCCTCAGTAACAATATCTCTGGTGTTGATGTGGATGCACAGTCTCAGGAACAATAGCTCTGGCGTTGTGTGGATGAACAGGCTCAGGAGCAATAGCACCGGTGTTGAATTGGATGAACATTTTCATGCACCGTAGCCCATGTGTTGATGTGGATGAACAGACTTTGGAACAATGGCACCGGTGTTGATTTGGATGAACATGCTCAGGAACAATAGCCCTTGTGTTGATGTGGATGAACAGTCTCAGGAACAATAGTCCTGGTGTTGATGTGGATGAACAGACTTAGGAACAACAGTCCTGGTGTTGATGTGGATGAACAGTCTCATGAATAATAGCACTGGTGTTGATGTGGTTGAACAGTCTCAGGAACAATAACCCTGGTGCTGATGTGGATGAACAGTCTCATGAAAAATAGCACTGGTTTTGATGTGGATGAACATTCTCCGGAACAATAGCCCTGGTGTTGATGTGGATGAAGAGTTTCAGGAACAATGGCCCTGGTGTTGATGTGGATGAACAGTATCAGGAACAATTGTCCTGGCGTTGACGCGAATGAGCAGTCTCAGGAAAAATAACCCTGGTGTTGATGTGGATGAACAGTCTCAGGAACAGTAGCCATGGTGTTGATGTGGAAGAACAGTCTCAGGAAAAAAAGCCTGCTGTTGATGTGGATGAACAGCCTCTGGAACAATAGCTTTGTTGTTGATGTGGATGAACAGTCTCAGTAGCAATCGTCCTGGTGTTGATGTTCATGAACAGACTCATGAATAATATTCCTGGTGTTGATGTGGATGAACAGTCTCAGGAACAATAGTACATGTGTTGATGTGGATGAACAGTCTCAGTAACAATAGTCCTGGTGTTGATGTGGATGAACAGTCTCAGGAATAATAGCCCTGGTGTTGATGTGGAAGAACAGTCTCAGGAACAATAGCCCTGCTGTTGATGTGGATGAACAGTCACAGTAACAATAGCATGGTATTGATGAGGACGAACAGTCTCAAAAACAATAGCCCTGGTGTTGATGTCGATGAACAGTCTCAGGAACATTAGAACTGTTCTTGATGTGGATGAACAGTCTCAGAAATGTTTTCCCTTGTGTTGAGGTGGATGAACAGTCTCAGGAACAATAGCCCTGGTGTTGATGTGGAAGAACAGTCTCAGGAAAAAAATCCCTGCTGTTGATGTGGATGAACAGTCTCAGGAACAATATCCAAGTTGTTGATGTGGATGAGCATTCTCTGGAATATTTGCCCTGTTGTTGATGTGTATGAACAGTCTCTGGAACAATCGCTTTGTTGTTGATGTGGATGAACAGTCTCAGGAGCAATAGTCTTGGTGTTGATGTTCATGAACAGCCTCAGGAGTAATATTCCTGGTGTTGATGTGGATGAACAGTCTCAGGAACAATAGCATTGGAGTTGATGTGGATGAACAGTATCAGGAACAATAGTCCTGGTGTTGATGTGGATGAACAGTCTCAGTAACCATAGCCCTGTTTTTGATGTGGATGCACAGTCTCAGGAACAATAACCCTGGTGTTGATGTGGATGAACAGTCTCAGTAACAATAGCCCTGGTGTTGAAGGAGGTGAACAGTCTCAGGAACAATAGTCCTGGTGTTGATGTGGATGAATTGTCTCAGTAACAATAGCCCTGCTGTTGATGTGGATGAACAGTTTCAGGAATAATTGCACTGATGTTGAAGTGGATGAACAGTCTCAGGAACAATAACCGTGGTGTTGATGTGAATGAACAGTCTCAGTAACAATAGTCCGGGTGTTGATGTTGTTGAACAGTCTCAGGAACAATAACCCTGTTGTTGATGTGGATGAACAGTCTCATTAACAATGGTCCGGGTGTTGTTGTTGATGAACAGACTCAATAACAATATCTCTGGTGTTATTGTGGATGAACAGTCTCAGGAACAATAGCTCTGGCGTTAATGTGAATGAACAGGCTCAGGAACAATAGCACCGGTGTTGAATTGGATGAAAATTTTCAGGCACCGTAGCCCATGTGTTGATGTGGATGAACAGTATCAGGAACAATAACACTGGTGTTGATGTGGATGAACAGTCTCAGGAACAATGGCACCGGTGTTGATTTAGATGAACATGCTCAGGAACAATAGCCCTTGTGTTGATGTGGATGAACAGTCTCAGGAACAATAGTCCTGGTGTTGATGTGGAAGAACAGTCTCAGTAACCATAGCCCTGGTGTTGATGTGGATGAACAGTCTCAGGAACAATAACCCTGGTGTTGATGTTGATGAACAGTCTCAGTAACCATAGCCCTGCTGTTGAAGTAGATGAACAGACTCAGGAACAATAGTCCTGGTGTTGATGTGGATGAAAAGTCTCATGAAGAATAGCACTGGTGTTGATGTGGTTGAACAGTCTCAAGAAAAATAGCACTGGTTTTGATGTGGATGAACATTCTCCGGAACAATAGCCCTGGTGTTGATGTGGATGAACAGTATCAGGAACAATTGTCGTGGCGTTGACGTGGATGAGCAGTCTCAGGAAAAATAACTCTGGTGTTGATGTGGATGAACAGTCTCAGGAACAATAACCCTGGTGTTGATGTGGATGAACAGTCTCAGTAACAATAGCCCTGGTGTTGAAGGAGGTGAACAGTCTCAGGAACAATAGTCCTGGTGTTGATGTGGATGAACAGTCTCAGTAACAATAGCCCTGGTGTTGATGTGGATGAACAGTCTCAGGAGTAATTGCACTGGTGTTGAAGTGGATGAACAGTCTCAGGAACAATAGCATTGGAGTTGATGTGGATGAACAGTATCAGGAACAATAGTCCTGGTGTTGATGTGGATGAACAGTCTCAGTAACCATAGCCCTGGTTTTGATGTGGATGCACAGTCTCAGGAACAATAACCCTGGTGTTGATGTGGATGAACAGTCTCAGTAACAATAGCCCTGGTGTTGAAGGAGGTGAACAGTCTCAGGAACAATAGTCCTGGTGTTGATGTGGATGAACAGTCTCAGTAACAATAGCCCTGGTGTTGATGTGGATGAACAGTTTCAGAAATAATTGCACTGGTGTTGAAGTGGATGAACAGTCTCAGGAACAATAACCGTGGTATTGATGTGAATGAACAGTCTCAGTAACAATAGTCCGGGTGTTGATGTTGTTGAACAGTCTCAGGAACAATAACCCTGTTGTTGATGTGGATGAACAGTCTCATTAACAATGGTCCGGGTGTTGTTGTTGATGAACAGACTCAGTAACAATATCTCTGGTGTTATTGTGGATGAACAGTCTCAGGAACAATAGCTCTGGCGTTGATGTGGATGAACAGGCTCAGGAACAATAGCACCGGTGTTGAATTGGATGAAAATTTTCAGGCACCGTAGCCCATGTGTTGATGTGGATGAACAGAATCAGGAACAATAACACTGGTGTTGATGTGGATGAACAGTCTCAGGAACAATGGCACCGGTGTTGATTTAGATGAACATGCTCAGGAACAATAGCCCTTGTGTTGATGTGGATGAACAGTCTCAGGAACAATAGTCCTGGTGTTGATGTGGAAGAACAGTCTCAGTAACCATAGCCCTGGTGTTGATGTGGATGAACAGTCTCAGGAACAATAACCCTGGTGTTGATGTGGATGAACAGTCTCAGTAACCATAGCCCTGCTGTTGAAGTAGATGAACAGACTCAGGAACAATAGTCCTGGTGTTGATGTGGATGAAAAGTCTCATGAAGAATAGCACTGGTGTTGATGTGGTTGAACAGTCTCAAGAAAAATAGCACTGGTTTTGATGTGGATGAACATTCTCCGGAACAATAGCCCTGGTGTTGATGTGGATGAACAGTATCAGGAACAATTGTCGTGGCGTTGACGTGGATGAGCAGTCTCAGGAAAAATAACTCTGGTGTTGATGTGGATGAACAGTCTCAGGAACAATAACCCTGGTGTTGATGTGGATGAACAGTCTCAGTAACAATAGCCCTGGTGTTGATGTGGATGAACAGTCTCAGGAGTAATTGCACTGGTGTTGAAGTGGATGAACAGTCTCAGGAACAATAACCGTGGTGTTGATGTGAATGCACAGTCTCAGGAACAATAACCCTGGTGTTGATGTGGATGAACAGTCTCAGTAACAATAGTCCGGGTGTTGATGTGGATGAACAGTCTCAGGAGCAATAGTCTTGGTGTTGATGTTCATGAACAGACTCAAGAATAATGTTCCTGGTATTGATGTGGATGAACAGTCTCAGGAACAATAGAATTGGAGTTGATGTGGATGAACAGTATCTGGAACAATAGTCCTGGTGTTGATGTGGATGAACAGTCTCAGTAACCATAGCCCTGGTTTTGATGTGGATGCACAGTCTCAGGAACAATAACCCTGGTGTTGATGTGGATGAACAGTCTCAGTAACAATAGCCCTGGTGTTGAAGGAGGTGAACGGTCTCAGGAACAATAGTCCTGGTGTTGATGTGGATGAACAGTCTCAGTAACAATAGCCCTGGTGTTGATGTGGATGAACAGGTTCAGGAATAATTGCACTGGTGTTGATGTGGATGAACAGTCTCAGGAACAATAACCCTGGTGTTGATGTGAATGAACAGTCTCAGTAACAATAGTCCGGGTGTTGATGTTGATGAACAGTCTCAGGAACAATAACCCTGTTGTTGATGTGGATGAACAGTCTCATTAACAATGGTCTGGGTGTTGTTGTTGATGAACAGACTCAGTAACAATATCTCTGGTGTTATTGTGGATGAACAGTCTCAGGAACAATAGCTCTGGCGTTGATGTGGATGAACAGGCTCAGGAACAAAAGCACCGGTGTTGAATTGGATGAAAATTTTCAGGCACCGTAGCCCATGTGTTGATGTGGATGAACAAAATCAGGAACAATAACACTGGTGTTGATGTGGATGAACAGTCTCAGGAACAATGGCACCGGTGTTGATTTAGATGAACATGCTCAGGAACAATAGCCCTTGTGTTGATGAAGATGAACAGTCTCAGGAACAATAGTCCTGGTGTTGATGTGAAAGAACAGTCTCAGTAACCATAGCCCTGGTGTTGATGTGGATGAACAGTCTCAGGAACAATAACCCTGGTGTTGATGTGGATGAACAGTCTCAGTAACCATAGCCCTGCTGTTGATGTAGATGAACAGAATCAGGAACAATAGTCCTGGTGTTGATGTGGATGAACAGTCTCATGAAGAATAGCACTGGTGTTGATGTGGTTGAACAGTCTCAGGAACAAAAGCCCTGGTGTTGATGTGAATGAACAGTCTCAAGAAAAATAGCACTGGTTTTGATGTGGATGAACATTCTCCGGAACAATAGCCCTGGTGTTGATGTGGATGAACAGTATCAGGAACAATTGTCGTGGCGTTGACGTGGATGAGCTGTCTCAGGAAAAATAACTCTGGTGTTGATGTGGATGAACAGTCTCAGGAACAATAACCCTGGTGTTGATGTGGATGAGCAGTCTCAGGAAAAATAACTCTGGTGTTGATGTGGATGAACAGTCTCAGGAACAATAACCTTGGTGTAGATGTGGATGAACAGTCTCAGTGACAATAGTCCGGGTGTTGATGTTGATGAACAGTCTCAGTAACAATAGCCCTGGTGTTAATGTGGATGAACAGTCTCAGGAACAATAGCCCTGGTGTTGATATGGATGAACAGTCTCAGTAACAATAGACATGGTGTTGAAGGAGGTGAACAGTCTCAGGAACAATAGTCCTGGTGTTGATGTGGATGAACAGTCTCAGTAACAATAGCCCTTGTGTTGATGTGGATGAACAGTCTCAGGAATAAAAGCACTGGTGTTGATGTGGATGAACAGGCGCAGGAATAATTGCACTGGTGTTGATGTGGATGAACATTTTCAGGAAAAATAGCCCTGGTGTTGATGTGGATGAACAGTCTCAGGAACAATAACCCTGTTGTTGATGTGGATGAACAGTCTCAGTAACAATAGTCCGGGTGTTGATGTTGATGAACAGTCTCAGTAACAATAGCTCTGGTGTTATTGTGGATGAACATTCTCAGGAAGGAGCGCCCTGGGGTTGATGTGGATGAAAAGTATCAAGAACAATAGCTCTGGCGTTGATGTGGATGAACAGGCTCAGGAACAATAGCACCGGTGTTGAATTGGATGAAAATTTTCAGGAACCGTAGCCCATGTGTTGATGTGGATGAACAGTCTCAGGAACAATATCACTGGTGTTGATGTGGATGAATCGTCTCAGGAACAATAGCCCTGGTGTTGATGTGGCTGAATCGTCTTAGGAACAATAGCCCTGGTGTTGGTGTGGATGAACAGTCTCAGGATCAGTAGCCCAGCTGTTGATGTGGATTAACATTCTCTAAAACAATTGCCCTGGTGTTGATGTGGCTGAACAGTCTCAGGAACAATCGCCCTGGTGTTGATATGGCTGAACAGTCTCAGGAACGATAGTACTGGCGTTGAAGTGGACTAATCTTCTCTGGCGCTGTAGCCCTTTCGTTGATGAGGATGAACCGTCTCAGGAACAATATTCCCGGTGTTGATGTGGATGAACAGTCTCAGGAACAATATCCAAGTTGTTGATGTGGATGAACAGTCTCTGGAATAATTGCCATGGTGTTGATCTGGATAAAAAGTCTCAGGGACAACAGCCCTGCCGTTGAGGTGGACGAACATTCTCAGGGACAACAGCCCTGACGTTGATGTGGACTAATCTTCACTGGGGCAGTAGCCCTTCCGTTCGTAAAGATGATCAGTCTCAGTAACAATAGCCCTGGTGTTGATGTGGATGAACAGTCTCAGGGACAAAAGCACTGGTGTTGATGTGGGGAACAGTCTCAGAGACAACAGAACTGGTGTTGATGTGGATGAACAGTCTCAGGGACAATAGCCCTGATGTTGATGTGGATGAACAGTCTCAGGGACAATAGCCCGGGTGTTGATGTGGATGAACAGTCTCAGGAACAATATCCCTGCAGTTGATGTTTATGAACAGTCTCAGTAACAATAGCCCTGGTGTTGATGCAGATGAACCGTCTCAGGAACAATAGTCCTGGTGTTGATGTGGATGAACAGTCTCAGCAACCATAGCCCTGGTGTTGATGTGGATGTACAGTCTCAGGAACAATAACCCTGGTGTTGATGTGGATGAACAGTCTCAGTAACAATAGCCCTGGTGTTGAAGGAGGTGAACAGTCTCAGGAACAATAGTCCTGGCGTTGATGTGGGTGAAGTCTCAGGAATAATAGCACTGGTGTTGATGTGGATGAACAGCCTCAGGAACAATAACCCTGGTGTTGATATGAATGAACAGTCTCAGTAACAATAGTCCGTGTGTTGATGTTGATGAACAGTCTCAGGAACAATAACCCTGTTGTTATTGTGGATGAACAGTCTCGGGAACAATAGCTCTGGCGTTGATGTGGATGAACAGGCTCAGGAACAATAGCACCGGTGTTGAATTGGATGAAAATTTTCAGGCACCGTAGCCCATGTGTTGATGTGGATGAACAGAATCAGGAACAATAACACTGGTGTTGATGTGGATGAACAGTCTCAGGAACAATGGCACCGGTGTTGATTTAGATGAACATGCTCAGGAACAATAGCCCTTGTGTTGATGTGGATGAACGGTCTCAGGAACACTAGTCCTGGTGTTGATGTGGAAGAACAGTCTCAGTAAACATAGCCCTGGTGTTGATGTGGATGAACAGTCTCATGAAGAATAGCACTGGTGTTGATGTGGTTGAACAGTCTCAGGAACAAAAGCCCTGGTGTTGATGTGGATGAACAGTCTCAAGAAAAATAGCACTGGTTTTGATGTGGATGAACATTCTCCGGAACAATAGCCCTAGTGTTGATGTGGATGAACAGTTTCAGGAACAATAGCCCTGGTGTTGATGTGGATGAACAGTATCAGGAACAATTGTCGTGGCGTTGACGTGGATTAGCAGTCTCAGGAAAAATAACCCTGGTGTTGATGTGGATGAACAGTCTCAGGAACAATAACCCTGGTGTTGATGTGGATGAACAGTCTCAGTAACAATAGCCCTGGTGTTGAAGGAGGTGAACAGTCTCAGGAACAATAGTCCTGGTGTTGATGTGGATGAACAGTCTCAGTAACAATAGCCCTGGTGTTGATGTGGATGAACAGTCTCAGGAGTAATTGCACTGGTGTTGAAGTGGATGAACAGTCTCAGGAACAATAACCGTGGTGTTGATGTGAATGAACAGTCTCAGTAACAATAGTCCGGGTGTTGATGTTGATGAACAGTCTCAGTAACAATAGCCCTGGTGTTAATGTGTATGGACAGTCTCAGTAACAATAGCCCTGGTGTTAATGTGGATGAACAGTCTCAGTAACAATAGCACTGGTGTTGAAGGAGGTGAACAGTCTCAGGAACAATAGCCCTGGTGTTGATGTGGATGAACAGTCTCAGGAATAATAGCACTGGTGTTGATGTGGATGAACAGTCTCAGGAATAATTGCACTGGTGTTGATGTGGATGAACAGTCTCAGTAACAATAGTCCGGGTGTTGATGTTGATGAACAGTCTCAGTAACAATAGCTCCGGTGTTATTGTGGATGAACATTCTCAGGAAGGAGCGCCCTGGGGTTGATGTGGATGAAAAGTATCAAGAACAATAGCTCTGGCGTTAATGTGGATGAACAGGCTCAGGAACAATAGCACCGGTGTTGAATTGGATGAAAATTTTCAGGAACCGTAGCCCATGTGTTGATGTGGATGAACATTCTCAGGAACAATAGCACTGGTGTTGATGTGGATGAATCGTCTCAGGAACAATAGCCCTGGTGTTGATGTGGCTGAATCGTCTTAGGAACAATAGCCCTGGTGTTGGTGTGGATGAACAGTCTCAGGAACAATAGCCCTGCTGTTGATGTGGATTAACATTCTCTAAAACAATTGCCCTGGTGTTGATGTGGCTGAACAGTCTCAGGAACAATCGCCCTGGTGTTGATATGGCTGAACAGTCTCAGGAACGATAGTACTGGCGTTGAAGTGGACTAATCGTCTCTGGCGCTGTAGCCCTTTTGTTGATGAGGATGAACCGTCTCAGGAACAATATTCCCGGTGTTGATGTGGATGAACAGTCTCAGGAAGAATATCCAAGTTGTTGATGTGGATGAACAGTCTCTGGAATAATTGCCATGGTGTTGATCTGGATAAAAAGTCTCAGGGACAACAGCCCTGCCGTTGAGGTGGACGAACATTCTCAGGGACAACAGCCCTGACGTTGATGTGGACTAATCTTCACTGGGGCAGTAGCCCTTCCGTTCGTAAAGATGATCAGTCTCAGTAACAATAGCCCTGGTGTTGATGTGGATGAACAGTCTCAGGGACAAGAGCACTGGTGTTGATGTGGGGAACAGTCTCAGAGACAACAGAACTGGTGTTGATGTGGATGAACAGTCTCAGGGACAATAGCCCTGATGTTGATGTGGATGAACAGTCTCAGGGACAATAGCCCGGGTGTTGATGTGGATGAACAGTCTCAGGAACAATATCCCTGCAGTTGATGTTTATGAACAGTCTCTGGAACAATAGCTTTGTTGTTGATGTGGATGAACAGTCTCAGGAACAATAGCATTGCAGTTGATGTGGATGAAAAGTCTCAGGAACAATAGTCCTGGTGTTGATGTGGATGCATAGTCTCCGGAATATTTGTCCTGGTGTTGATGTGGATGAACAGACTCAGGAACAATAACAGTGGTGTTGGTTTGGATGAACAGTCTCAGTAACAATAGCCCTGGTGTTGATGCAGATGAACCGTCTCAGGAACAATAGTCCTGGTGTTGATGTGGATGAACAGTCTCAGTAACCATAGCCCAGGTGTTGATGTGGATGTACAGTCTCAGGAACAATAACCCTGGTGTTGATGTGGATGAACAGTCTCAGTAACAATAGCCCTGGTGTTGAAGGAGGTGAACAGTCTCAGGAACAATAGTCCTGGTGTTGATGTGGATGAAGTCTCAGGAATAATAGCACTGGTGTTGATGTGGATGAACAGTCTCAGGAACAATAACCCTGGTGTTGATGTGAATGAACTGTCTCAGTAACAATAGTCCGGGTTTTGATGTTGATGAACAGTCTCAGGAACAATAACCCTGTTGTTATTGTGGATGAACAGTCTCGGGAACAATAGCTCTGGCGTTGATGTGGATGAACAGGCTCAGGAACAATAGCACCGGTGTTGAATTGGATGAAAATTTTCAGGCACCGTAGCCCATGTGTTGATGTGGATGAACAGAATCAGGAACAATAACACTGGTGTTGATGTGGATGAACAGTCTCAGGAACAATGGCACCGGTGTTGATTTAGATGAACATGCTCAGGAACAATAGCCCTTGTGTTGATGTGGATGAACAGTCTCAGGAACAATAGTCCTGGTGTTGATGTGGAAGAACAGTCTCAGTAACCATAGCCCTGGTGTTGATGTGGTTGAACAGTCTCAGGAACAATAACCCTGGTGTTGATGTGGATGAACAGTCTCATGAAGAATAGCACTGGTGTGATGGGGTTGAACAGTCTCAGGAACAAAAGCCCTGGTGTTGATGTGGATGAACAGTCTCAAGAAAAATAGCACTGGTTTTGATGTGGATGAACATTCTCCGGAACAATAGCCCTGGTGTTGATGTGGATGAACAGTTTCAGGAACAATAGCCCTGGTGTTGATGTGGATGAACAGTATCAGGAACAATTGTCGTGGCGTTGACGTGGATGAGCAGTCTCAGGAAAAATAACCCTGGTGTTGATGTGGATGAACAGTCTCAGGAACAATAACCCTGGTATTGATGTGGATGAACAGTCTCAGTAACAATAGCCCTGGTGTTGAAGGAGGTGAACAGTCTCAGGAACAATAGTCCTGGTGTTGATGTGGATGAACAGTCTCAGTAACAATAGCCCTGGTGTTGATGTGGATGAACAGTCTCAGGAGTAATTGCACTGGTGTTGAAGTGGATGAACAGTCTCAGGAACAATAACCGTGGTGTTGATGTGAATGAACAGTCTCAGTAACAATAGTCCGGGTGTTGATGTTGATGAACAGTCTCAGTAACAAAAGCCCTGGTGTTAATGTGGATGGACAGTCTCAGTAACAATAGCCCTGGTGTTAATGTGGATGAACAGTCTCAGTAACAATAGCCCTGGTGTTGAAGGAGGTGAACAGTCTCAGGAAAAATAGTCCAGGCGTTGATGTGGATGAACAGTCTCAGTAACAATAGCCCTGGTGTTGATGTGGATGAACAGTCTCAGGAATAATAGCACTGGTGTTGATGTGGATGAACAGTCTCAGGAATAATTGCACTGGTGTTGATGTGGATGAACAGTCTCAGTAACAATGGTCCGGGTGTTGATGTTGATGAACAGTCTCAGTAACAATAGCTCCGGTGTTATTGTGGATGAACATTCTCAGGAAGGAGCGCCCTGGGGTTGATGTGGATGAAAAGTATCAAGAACAATAGCTCTGGCGTTAATGTGGATGAACAGGCTCAGGAACAATAGCACCGGTGTTGAATTGGATGAACATTTTCAGGAACCGTAGCCCATGTGTTGATGTGGATGAACAGTCTCAGGAACAATAGCACTGGTGTTGATGTGGATGAATCGTCTCAGGAACAATAGCCCTGGTGTTGATGTGGCTGAATCGTCTTAGGAACAATAGCCCTGGTGTTGGTGTGGATGAACAGTCTCAGGAACAATAGCCCTGCTGTTGATGTGGATTAACAGTCTCTAAAACAATTGCCCTGGTGTTGATGTGGCTGAACAGTCTCAGGAACAATCGCCCTGGTGTTGATATGGCTGAACAGTCTCAGGAACGATAGCACTGGCGTTGAAGTGGACTAATCTTCTCTGGCGCTGTAGCCCTTTTGTTGATGAGGATGAACCGTCTCAGGAACAATATTCCCGGTGTTGATGTGGATGAACAGTCTCAGGAAGAATATCCAAGTTGTTGATGTGGATGAACAGTCTCTGGAATAATTGCCATGGTGATGATCTGGATAAAAAGTCTCAGGGACAACAGCCCTGCCGTTGAGGTGGACGAACATTCTCAGGGACAACAGCCCTGACGTTGATGTGGACTAATCTTCACTGGGGCAGTAGCCCTTCCGTTCGTAAAGATGATCAGTCTCAGTAACAATAGCCATGGTGTTGATGTGGATGAACAGTCTCAGGGACAAAAGCACTGGTGTTGATGTGGGGAACAGTCTCAGAGACAACAGAACTGGTGTTGATGTGGATGAACAGTCTAAGGGACAATAGCCCTGATGTTGATGTGGATGAACAGTCTCAGGGACAATAGCCCGGGTGTTGATGTGGATGAAAAGTCTCAGGAACAATATCCCTGCAGTTGATGTTTATGAACAGTCTCTGGAACAATAGCTTTGTTGTTGATGTGGATGAACAGTCTCAGGAACAATAGCATTGGAGTTGATGTGGATGAAAAGTCTCAGGAACAATAGTCCTGGTGTTGATGTGGATGCATAGTCTCCGGAATATTTGTCCTGGTGTTGATGTGGATGAACAGACTCAGGAACAATAACAGTGGTGTTGGTTTGGATGAACAGTCTCAGTAACAATAGCCCTGGTGTTGATGCAGATGAACCGTCTCAGGAACAATAGTCCTGGTGTTGATGTGGATGAACAGTCTCAGTAACCATAGCCCAGGTGTTGATGTGGATGTACAGTCTCAGGAACAATAACCCTGGTGTTGATGTGGATGAACAGTCTCAGTAACAATAGCCCTGGTGTTGAAGGAGGTGAACAGTCTCAGGAACAATAGTCCTGGTGTTGATGTGGATGAAGTCTCAGGAATAATAGCACTGGTGTTGATGTGGATGAACAGTCTCAGGAACAATAACCCTGGTGTTGATGTGAATGAACAGTCTCAGTAACAATAGTCCGGGTGTTGATGTTGATGAACAGTCTCAGGAACAATAACCCTGTTGTTATTGTGGATGAACAGTCTCGGGAACAATAGCTCTGGCGTTGATGTGGATGAACAGGCTCAGGAACAATAGCACCGGTGTTGAATTGGATGAAAATTTTCAGGCACCGTAGCCCATGTGTTGATGTGGATGAACAGAATCTGGAACAATAGTCCTGGTGTTGATGTGGAAGAACAGTCTCAGTAACCATAGCCCTGGTGTTGATGTGGATGAACAGTCTCAGGAACAATAACCCTGGTGTTGATGTGGATGAACAGTCTCATGAAGAATAGCACTGGTGTGATGTGGTTGAACAGTCTCAGGAACAAAATCCCTGGTGTTGATGTGGATGAACAGTCTCAAGAAAAATAGCACTGGTTTTGATGTGGATGAACATTCTCCGGAACAATAGCCCTGGTGTTGATGTGGATGAAGTTTCAGGAACAATAGCCCTGGTGTTGATGTGGATGAACAGTATCAGGAACAATTGTCGTGGCGTTGACGTGGATGAGCAGTCTCAGGAAAAATAACCCTGGTGTTGATGTGGATGAAAAGTCTCAGGAACAATAACCCTGGTGTTGATGTGGATGAACAGTCTCAGTAACAATAGCCCTGGTGTTGAAGGAGGTGAACAGTCTCAGGAACAATAGTCCTGGTGTTGATGTGGATGAACAGTCTCAGTAACAATAGCCTTGGTGTTGATGTGGATGAACAGTCTCAGGAGTAATTGCACTGGTGTTGAAGTGGATGAACAGTCTCAGGAACAATAACCGTGGTGTTGATGTGAATGAACAGTCTCAGTAACAATAGTCCGGGTGTTGATGTTGATGAACAGTCTCAGTAACAATAGCCCTGGTGTTAATGTGGATGGACAGTCTCAAAAACAATAGCCCTAGTGTTCATGTGGATGAACAGTCTCAGTAACAATAGCCCTGGTGTTGAAGGAGGTGAACAGTCTCAGGAACAATAGTCCTGGTGTTGATGTGGATGAACAGTCTCAGTAACAATAGCCCTGGTGTTGATGTGGATGAACAGTCTCAGGAATAATAGCACTGGTGTTGATGTGGATGAACAGTCTCAGGAAAAATAGCCCTGGTGTTGATGTGGATGAACAGTCTCAGGAACAATATCCCTGTTGTTGATGTGGATGAACAGTCTCAGTAACAATGGTCCGGGTGTTGATGTGGATGAACAGGCTATGGAGCAATAGCACCGGTGTTGAATTGGATGAAAAGTTTCAGGCACCGTAGCCCATGTGTTGATGTGGATGAACAGAATCAGGAACAATAGCACTGGTGTTGATGTGGATGAACAGTCTCAGGAACAATGGCACCGGTGTTGATTTAGATGAACATGCTCAGGAACAATAGCAATGTGTTGATGTGGATGAACAGTATTAGGAACAATAGTCCTGGTGTTGATGTGGATGAACAGTCTCAGTTACCATAGCCCTGGTGTTGATGTGGATGAACAGTCTCAGGAACAATAACCCTAGTGTTGATGTGGATGAACAGTCTCAGTAGCCATAGCCCTGCTGTTGATGTAGATGAACAGACTCAGGAACAATAGTCCTGGTGTTGATGTGGATGAACAGTCTCATGAAGAATAGCACTGGTGTTGATGTGGTTGAACAGTCTCAGGAACAATAACCCTGGTGTTGATGTGGATGAACAGTCTCAAGAAAAATAGCACTGGTTCTGATGTGGATGAACATTCTCCGGAACAATAGCCCTGGTGTTGATGTGGATGAACAGTTTCAGGAACAATAGCCCTGGTGTTGATGTGGATGAACAGTATCAGGAACAATTGTCCTGGCGTTGACGTGGATGAGCAGTCTCAGGAAAAATAACCCTGGTGTTGATGTGGATGAACAGTCTCAGGAACAATAGCCCTGGTGTTGATGTGGAAGAACAGTCTCAGGAAAAAAAGCCCTGCTGTCGATGTGGATGAACAGTCCCAGCAACAATATCCAAGTTGTTGATGTGGATGAGCAATCTCTGGAATATTTGCCCTGTTGTTGATGTGTATGAACAGTCTCTGGAACAATAGCTTTGTTGTTGATGTGGATGAACAGTCTCAGGAACAATAACCCTGGTGTTGATGTGGATGAACAGTCTCATGAAGAATAGCACTGGTGTGATGTGGTTGAACAGTCTCAGGAACAAAAGCCCTGGTGTTGATGTGGATGAACAGTCTCAAGAAAAATAGCACTGGTTTTGATGTGGATGAACATTCTCCGGAACAATAGCCCTGGTGTTGATGTGGATGAACAGTTTCAGGAACAATAGCCCTGGTGTTGATGTGGATGAACAGTATCAGGAACAATTGTCGTGGCGTTGACGTGGATGAGCAGTCTCAGGAAAAATAACCCTGGTGTTGATGTGGATGAAAAGTCTCAGGAACAATAACCCTGGTGTTGATGTGGATGAACAGTCTCAGTAACAATAGCCCTGGTGTTGAAGGAGGTGAACAGTCTCAGTAACAATAGCCCTGGTGTTGATGTGGATGAACAGTCTCAGGAGTAATTGCACTGGTGTTGAAGTGGATGAACAGTCTCAGGAACAATAACCGTGGTGTTGATGTGAATGAACAGTCTCAGTAACAATAGTCCGGGTGTTGATGTTGATGAACAGTCTCAGTAACAATAGCCCTGGTGTTAATGTGGATGGACAGTCTCAAAAACAATAGCCCTGGTGTTCATGTGGATGAACAGTCTCAGTAACAATAGCCCTGGTGTTGAAGGAGGTGAACAGTCTCAGGAACAATAGTCCTGGTGTTGATGTGGATGAACAGTCTCAGTAACAATAGCCCTGGTGTTGATGTGGATGAACAGCCTCAGGAATAATAGCACTGGTGTTGATGTGGATGAACAGTCTCAGGAATAATTGCACTGGTGTTGATGTGGATGAACAGTCTCAGGAAAAATAGCCCTGGTGTTGATGTGGATGAACAGTCTCAGGAACAATATCCCTGTTGTTGATGTGGATGAACAGTCTCAGTAACAATGGTCCGGGTGTTGATGTGGATGAACAGGCTCAGGAGCAATAGCACCGGTGTTGAATTGGATGAAAAGTTTCAGGCACCGTAGCCCATGTGTTGATGTGGATGAACAGAATCAGGAACAATAGCACTGGTGTTGATGTGGATGAACAGTCTCAGGAACAATGGCACCGGTGTTGATTTAGATGAACATGCTCAGGAACAATAGCAATGTGTTGATGTGGATGAACAGTCTCAGGAACAATAGTCCTGGTGTTGATGTGGATGAACAGTCTCAGTTACAATAGCCCTGGTGTTGATGTGGATGAACAGTCTCAGGAACAATAACCCTAGTGTTGATGTGGATGAACAGTCTCAGTAACCATAGCCCTGCTGTTGATGTAGATGAACAGACTCAGGAACAATAGTCCTGGTGTTGATGTGGATGAACAGTCTCATGAAGAATAGCACTGGTGTTGATGTGGTTGAACAGTCTCAGGAACAATAACCCTGGTGTTGATGTGGATGAACAGTCTCAAGAAAAATAGCACTGGTTCTGATGTGGATGAACATTCTCCGGAACAATAGCCCTGGTGTTGATGTGGATGAACAGTTTCAGGAACAATAGCCCTGGTGTTGATGTGGATGAACAGTCTCAGGAACAATAGCCCTGGTGTTGATGTGGAAGAACAGTCTCAGGAAAAAAAGCCCTGCTGTCGATGTGGATGAACAGTCCCAGCAACAATATCCAAGTTGTTGATGTGGATGAGCAATCTCTGGAATATTTGCCCTGTTGTTGATGTGTATGAACAGTCTCTGGAACAATAGCTTTGTTGTTGATGTGGATGAACAGTCTCAGGAACAGTAGCATTGGAGTTGATGTGGATGAACAGTCTCAGGAACAATAGTCCTGGTGTTGATGTGGATGAACAGTCTCAGTAACCATAGCCCTGGTTTTGATGTGGATGAACAGTCTCAGGAACAATAACCCTGATGTTAATGTGGATGAACAGTCTCAGTAAAAATAGCCCTGATGTTGAAGGAGGTGAACAGTCTCAGGAACAATAGTCCTGGTGTTGATGTGGAAGAACAGTCTCAGTAACAATAGCCCTGGTGTTGATGTAGATGAACATTCTCAGGAATAATAGCACTGGTACTGATGTGGATGAACAGTCTCAGGAATAATTGCACTGGTGTTGAAGTGGGTGATCAGTCTCAGGAACAATAACCTTGGTGTTGATGTGGATGAACAGTCTCAGTAACAATAGTCCGGGTGTTGATGTTGATGAACAGTCTCAGTAACAATAGCCCTGGTGTTAATGTGAATGAACAGTCTCAGTAACAATAGCCTGGTGTTGATGTGGATGAACAGTCTCAGTAACAATAGACCTTGTGTTGATGTGGATGAACAGTCTCAGGAATAATAGCACTGGTGTTGATGTGGATGAACAGTCTCAGGAATAATTGCACTGCTGTTGATGTGGATGAACATTCTCTGGAAAAATAGCCCTGGTGTTGAAGGAGGTGAACAGTCTCAGGAACAATAGTCCTGGTGTTGATGTGGATGAACATTCTCAGTAACAATAGCCCTTGTGTTGATGTGGATGAACAGTCTCAGGAATAATAGCACTGGTGTTGATGTGGATGAACACTCTCAGGAATAATTGCACTGGTGTTGATGTGGATGAACATTCTCAGGAAAAATAGCCCTGGTGTTGATGTGGATGAACAGTCTCAGTAACAATAGTCCGGGTGTTGATGTTGATGAACAGTCTCAGTAACAATAGCTCTGGTGTTATTGTGGATGAACATTCTCAGGAAGGAGCGCCCAGGGGTTGATGTGGATGAAAAGTATCAAGAACAATAGCTCTGGCGTTGATGTGGATGAACAGGCTCAGGAACAATAGCACCGGTGTTGAATTGGATGAAAATTTTCAGGAACCGTAGCCCATGTGTTGATGTGGATGATCAGTCTCAGGAACAATAGCACTGGTGTTGATGTGGATGAACAGTCTCAGGAACAATAGCCCTGGTGTTGATGTGGATGAATCGTCTTAGGAACAATAGCCCTGGTGTTGGTGTGGAAGAACAGTCTCAGGAACAATTGCCATGCTGTTGATGTGGATTAACCGTCTCTAAAACAATTGCCCTGGTGTTGATGTGGCTGAACAGTCTCAGGAACAATCGCCCTGGTGTTGATATGGATGAACAGTCTCAGGAACGATAGTACTGGCGTTGAAGTGGACTAATCTTCTCTGTCGCTGTAGCCCTTTTGTTGATGAGGATGAACCGTCTCAGGAACAATATTCCCGGTGTTGATGTGGATGAACATTCTCAGGAACAATATCCAATTTGTTGATGTGGATGAACAGTCTCTGGAATAATTGCCATGGTGTTGATCTGGATAAAAAGTCTCAGGGACAACAGCCCTGCTTTTGAGGTGGACGAACATTCTCAGGGACAACAGCCCTGACGTTGATGTGGACTAATCTTCACTGGGGCAGTAGCCCTTCCGTTCGTAAAGATGATCAGTCTCAGTAACAATAGCCCTGGTGTTGATGTGGATGAACAGACTCAGGGACAATAGCACTGCTGTTGATGTGGGGAACAGTCTCAGAGGCAACAGAACTGGTGTTCATGTGGATGAACAGTCTCAGGGACAATAGCCCTGATGTTGATGTGGATGAACAGTCTCAGGGACAATAGCCCGCGTGTTGATGTGGATGAACAGTCTCAGGAACAATATCCCTGCAGTTGAAGTGTATGAACAGTCTCTGGAACAATAGCTTTGTTGTTGATGTGGATGAACAGTCTCAGGAACAATAGCATTGGAGTTGATGTGGATGAAAAGTCTCAGGAACAATAGTCCTGGTGTTGATGTGGATGAACAGTCTCAGGAACAATATCCCTGCAGTTGAAGTGTATGAACAGTCTCTGGAACAATAGCTTTGTTGTTGATGTGGATGAACAGACTCAGGAACAATAACAGTGGTGTTGGTTTGGATGAACAGTCTCAGTAACAATTGCCCTGGTGTTGATGCAGATGAACCGTCTCAGGGACAATAGTCCTGGTGTTGGTGTGGAAGAACAGTCTCAGGAACAATTGCCATGCTGTTGATGTGGATTAACAGTCTCTAAAACAATTGCCCTGGTGTTGATGTGGATGAACAGTCTCAGTAACAATAGCCCTGGTGTTGAAGGAGGTGAACAGTCTCAGGAACAATAGTCCTGGTGTTGATGTGGATGAACAGCCTCAGTAACAATAGCCCTGGTGTTGATGTGGATGAAGTCTCAGGAATAATAGCACTGGTGTTGATGTGGATGAACAGTCTCAGGAATAATAGCACTGGTGTTGATGTGAATGAACAGTCTCAGGAATAATTGCACTGGTGTTGAAGTGGATGCACAGTCTCAGGAACAATAGCCCTGGTGTTGATGTGGATGAACAGTCTCAGTAACAATGGTCCGGGTGTTGATGTTGATGAACAGTCTCAGGAACAATAGACCTGGTGTTGATGTGGATGAACAGACTCAGGATCAATCGTCCTGGTGTTGATGTGGATGAACTGTCTCATGAACAATAGCCCTGGTGTTGATGTGGATGAACAGTCTCAAGAAAAATAGCACTGCTTTTGATGTGGATGAACATTCTCCGGCACAATAGCCCTGGTGTTGATGTGGATGAACAGTTTCAGGAACAATAGCCCTGGTGTTGATGTGGATGAACAGTATCAGGAACAATTGTCCTGGCGTTGACGTGGATGAGCAGTCTCAGGAAAAATAAACCTGGTGTTGATGAGGATGAACAGTCTCAGGAAAAAAAGCTCTGCTGTTGATGTGGATGAACATTCTCAGGAACAATATCCAAGATGTTGATGTTGATGAGCATTCTCTGGAATATTACCCGTGGTGCTGAGGTGTATGAACAGTCTCTGGAACAATAGCTTTGTTGTTGACGTGGATGAACAGTCTCAGGAGCAATAGTCCTGGTGTTGATGTTCATGAACTGACTCAGGAATAATATTCCTGGTGTTGATGTGGATGAACAGTCTCAGGAACAATAGCATTGGAGTTGATGTGGATGAAAAGTCTCTGGAACAATAGTCCTGGTGTTGATGTGGATGAACAGTCTCCGGAACATTTGTCCTGGTGTTGATGTGGATGAACAGACTCAGGAACAATAACAGTGGTGTTGGTTTGGATGAACAGTCTCAGTAACAATAGCCCTGGTGTTGATGCAGATGAACAGTCTCAGGAACAATAGTCCTGGTGTTGATGTGGATGAACAGTCTCAGTAACCATAGCCCTGGTGTTGATGTGGATGAACAGTCTCAGGAACAATAACCCTGGTGTTGATGTGGATGAACAGTCTCAGTAACAATAGCCCTGGTGTTGAAGGAGGTGAACAGCCTCAGGAACAATAGTCCTGGTGTTGATGTCGATGAACAGTCTCAGTAACAATCGCCCTGGTGTTGATGTGGATGAAGTCTCAGGAATAATAGCACTGGTGTTGATGTGGATGAACAGTCTCAGGAACAATAACCCTGATGTTAATGTGGATGAACAGTCTCAGTAAAAATAGCCCTGATGTTGAAGGAGGTGAACAGTCTCAGGAACAATAGTCCTGGTGTTGATGTGGATGAACAGTCTCAGTAACAATAGCCCTGGTGTTGATGTAGATGAACATTCTCAGGAATAATAGCACTGGTACTGATGTGGATGAACAGTCTCAGGAATAATTGCACTGGTGTTGAAGTGGGTGAATAGTCTCAGGAACACTAGCCCTGGTGTTGATGTGGATGAACAGTCTCAGGAACAATAACCTTGGTGTTGATGTGGATGAACAGTCTCAGTAACAATAGTCCGGGTGTTGATGTTGATGAACAGTCTCAGTAACAATAGCCCTGGTGTTAATGTGGATGAACAGTCTCAGTAACAATAGCCCTGGTGTTGATATGGATGAACAGTCTCAGTAACAATAGCCCTGGTGTTGAAGGAGGTGAACAGTCTCAGGAACAATAGTCCTGGTGTTGATGTGGATGAACAGTCTCAGTAACAATAGCCCTTGTGTTGATGTGGATGAACAGTCTCAGGAATAATAGCACTGGTGTTGATGTGGATGAACAGTCTCAGGAATGATTGCACTGGTGTTGATGTGGATGAACATTCTCAGGAAGGAGCGCCCTGGTGTTGATGTGGATGAACAGTCTCAGTAACAATAGCTCTGGTGTTATTGTGGATGAACATTCTCAGGAAGGAGCGCCCAGGGGTTGATGTGGATGAAAAGTATCAAGAACAATAGCTCTGGCGTTGATGTGGATGAACAGGCTCAGGAACAATAGCACCGGTGTTGAATTGGATGAAAATTTTCAGGAACCGTAGCCCATGTGTTGATGTGGATGAACAGTCTCAGGAATAATAGCACTGGTGTTGATGTGGATGAACAGTCTCATGAATAATTGCACTGGTGTTGATGTGGATGAACATTCTCAGGAAAAATAGCCCTGGTGTTGATGTGGATGAACAGTCTCAGTAACAATAGCTCTGGTGTTATTGTGGATGAACATTCTCAGGAAGGAGCGCCCAGGGGTTGATGTGGATGAAAAGTATCAAGAACAATAGCTCTGGCGTTGATGTGGATGAACAGGCTCAGGAACAATAGCACCGGTGTTGAATTGGAAGAAAATTTTCAGGAACCGTAGCCCATGTCTTGATGTGGATGAACAGTCTCAGGAACAATAGCACTGGTGTTGATGTGGATGAATCGTCTCAGGAACAATAGCCCTGGTGTTGATGTGGCTGAATCGTCTTAGGAACAATAGCCCTTGTGTTGGTGTGGATGAACAGTCTCAGGAACAATAGCCCTGCTGTTGATGTGGATTAACAGTCTCTAAAACAATTGCCCTGGTGTTGATGTGGCTGAACAGTCTCAGGAACAATCGCCCTGGTGTTGATATGGCTGAACAGTCTCAGGAACGATAGTACTGGCGTTGAAGTGGACTAATCTTCTCTGGCGCTGTAGCCCTTTTGTTGATGAGGATGAACCGTCTCAGGAACAATATTCCCGGTGTTGATGTGGATGAACATTCTCAGGAACAATATCCAATTTGTTGATGTGGATGAACAGTCTCTGGAATAAATGCCATGGTGTTGATCTGGATAAAAAGTCTCAGGGACAACAGCCCTGCTGTTGAGGTGGACGAACATTCTCAGGGACAACAGCCCTGACGTTGATGTGGACTAATCTTCACTGGGGCAGTTGCCCTTCCGTTCGTAAAGATGATCAGTCTCAGTAACCATAGCCCTGGTGTTGATGTGGATGAACAGTCTCAGGAACAATAACCCTGGTGTTGATGTGGATGAACAGTCTCAGTAACAATAGCCCTGGTGTTGAAGGAGGTGAACAGTCACAGGAACAATAGTCCTGGTGTTGATGTGGATGAACAGTCTCAGTAACAATAGCCCTGGTGTTGATGTGGATGAAGTCTCAGGAATAATAGCACTGGTGTTGATGTGGATGAACAGTCTCAGGAATAATAGCACTGGTGTTGATGTGAATGAACAGTCTCAGGAATAATTGCACTGGTGTTGAACTGGATGCACAGTGTCAGGAACAATAGCCCTGGTGTTGATGTGGATGAACAGTCTCAGGAACAATAACCCTGGTGTTGATGTGGATGAACAGTCTCAGTAACAATGGTCCGGGTGTTGATGTTGATGAACAGTCTCAGGAACAATAGTCCTGGTGTTGATGTGGATGAACAGACTCAGGAACAATAGTCCTGGTGTTGATGTGGATGAACTGTCTCATGAACAATAGCCCTGGTATTAATGTGGATGAACAGTCTCAGGAACAAAAGCCCTGGTGTTGATGTGGATGAACAGTCTCAAGAAAAATAGCACTGCTTTTGATGTGGATGAACATTCTCCAGCACAATAGCCCTGGTGTTGATGTGGATGAACAGTTTCAGGAACAATAGCCCTGGTTTTGATGTGGATGAACAGTATCAGGAACAATTGTCCTGGCGTTGACGTGGATGAGCAGTCTCAGGAAAAATAACCCTGGTGTTGATGAGGATGAACAGTCTCAGGAAAAAAAAGCTCTGCTGTTGATGTGGATGAACATTCTCAGGAACAATATCCAAGATGTTGATGTGGATGAGCATTCTCTGGAATATTTCCCGTGGTGCTGATGTGTATGAACAGTCTCTGGAACAATAGCTTTGTTGTTGATGTGGATGAACAGTCTCAGGAGCAATAGTCCTGGTGTTGATGTTCATGAACAGACTCAGGAATAATATTCCTGGTGTTGATGTGGATGAACAGTCTCAGGAACAATAGCATTGGAGTTGATGTGGATGAAAAGTCTCAGTAACAATAGTCCTGGTGTTGATGTGGATGAACAGTCTCCGGAATATTTGTCCTGGTGTTGATGTGGATGAACAGACTCAGGAACAATAACAGTGGTGTTGGTTTGGATGAACAGTCTCAGTAACAATAGCCCTGGTGTTGATGCAGATGAACAGTCTCAGGAACAATAGTCCTGGTGTTGATGTGGATGAACAGTCTCAGTAACCATAGCCCTGGTGTTGATGTGGATGAACAGTCTCAGGAACAATAACCCTGGTGTTGATGTGGATGAACAGTCTCAGTAACAATAGCCCTGGTGTTGAAGGAGGTGAACAGTCTCAGGAACAATAGTCCTGGTGTTGATGTCGATGAACAGTCTCAGTAACAATCGCCCTGGTGTTGATGTGGATGAAGTCTCAGGAATAATAGCACTGGTGTTGATGTGGATGAACAGTCTCAGGAATAATAGCACTGGTGTTGATGTGAATGAACAGTCTCAGGAATAATTGCACTGGTGTTGAAGTGGATGCACAGTCTCAGGAACAATAGCCCTGGTGTTGATGTGGATGAACAGTCTCAGGAAGAATAACCCTGGTGTTGATGTGGATGAACAGTCTCAGTAACAATTGTCCGGTTGTTGATGTTGATAAACAGTCTCAGTAACAATAGCCCTGTTGTTAATGTGGATGAACAGTCTCAGTAACAATAGCCCTGGTGTTGATGTGGATGAACAGTCTCAGGAATAATAGCACTGGTGTTGATGTGGATGAACAGTCTCAGGGATAATTGCACTGGTGTTGAAGTGGATGAACAGTCTCAGGAACAATAGCCCTGGTGTTGATGTGGATGAACAGTCTCAGGAACAGTACCCCTGGTGTTGATGTGGATGAACAGTCTCAGTAACAATAGTCTGGGTGTTGATGTTGATGAACAGTCTCAGTAACAATAGCCCTGGTGTTGTTGTGGATGAACAGTCTGAGGAACAAGAGCCCTGGGGTTGATGTGGATGAACAGTCTCATGAACAGGAGCACCGGTGTTGAATTGGATGAAAATTTTCAGGAACCGTAGCCCATGTGTTGATGTGGATGAACAGAATCAGGGACAATAGCACTGGTGTTGATGTGGATGAACAGTCTCAGGAACAATGGCACCGGTGTTGATTTGGATGAACATGCTCAGGAACAATAGCCCTTGTGTTGATGTGGATGAACAGTCTCAGGAACAATAGTACTGGTGTTGATGTGGATGAACAGTCTCAGTAACAATAGTCCTGGTGTTGATTTGGATGAACAGTCTCAGGAATAATAGCCCTGGTGTTGATGTGGAAGAACAGTCTCAGGAACAATAGCCCTGCTGTTGATGTGGATGAACAGTCACAGTAACATAGCATGGTATTGATGAGGACGAACAGTCTCAAAAACAATAGCCCTGGTGTTGATGTCGATGAACAGTCTCAGGAACATTAGAACTGGTGTTAATGTGGATGAACAGACTCAGGAAAAATTTCCCTTGTGTTGAGGTGGATGAACAGTCTCAGGAACAATAGCCCTGGTGTTGATGTGGATGAACATTCTCAGCAACAATTGTCCTTGTGTTGATATTGATGAACAGTCTCAGGAACAATAACACTGCTGTTGATGTGGATGAACAGTCTCAGGAACAATAGCACTGGTGTAGATGAGGCAGAACAGTCACAGGAACAATAGCCCTGGTATTGATGTGGATGAACAGTCTCAGGAACAAAAGCCCAGGTGTAGATGAGGTAGAAAGTCACAGGAACAATAGCCCTGGTATTGATGTGGATGAACAGTCTCAGGAACAAAAGCCCTGGTGTTGATGTGGATGAACAGTCTCAAGAAAAATAGCACTGGTTTTGATGTGGATGAACATTCTCCGGAACAATGGCCCTGCTGTAGATGTGGAAGAACAGTCTCAGGAAAAAAATCCCTGCTGTTGATGTGGATGAACAGTCTCATGAACAATATCCAAGTTGTTGATGTGGATGAGCATTCTCTGGAATATTTGCCCTGTTGTTGATGTGTATGAACAGTCTCTGGAATAATAGCTTTGTTGTTGATGTGGATGAACAGTCTCAGGAGCAATAGTCCTGGTGTTGATGTTCATGAACAGACTCAGGAATAATATTCCTGGTGTTGATTTGGATGAACAGTCTCAGGAACAATAGCATTGGAGTTGATGTGGATGAACAGTCTGAGGAACAATAGTCCTGGTGTTGATGTGGATGAACAGTCTCAGTAACCATAGCCCTGGTTTTGATGTGGATGAACAGTCTCAGGAACAATAACCATGGTGTTGATGTGGATGAACAGTCTCAGTAACAATAGCCCTGGTGTTGAAGGAGGTGAACAGTCTCAGGAACAATAGTCCTGGTGTTGATGTGGATGAACAGTCTCAGTAACAATAGCTCTGGTGTTGATGTGGATGAACAGTCTCAGGAATAATTGCACTGGTGTCGATGTGAATGAACAGTCTCAGGAATAATTGCACTGGTGTTGAAGTGGATGCACAGTCTCGGGAACAATAGCCCTGGTGTTGATGTGGATGAACAGTCTCAGGAACAATAACCCTGGTGTTGATGTGGATGAACAGTCTCAGTAACAATGGTCCGGGTGTTGATGTTGATGAACAGACTCAGGAACAATAGTCCTGGTGTTGATGTGGATGAAAAGACTCAGGAACAATAGTCCTGGTGTTGATGTGGATGAACAGTCTCAAGAAAAATAGCACTGCTTTTGATGTGGATGAACATTCTCCGGCACAATAGCCCTGGTGTTGATGTGGATGAACAGTTTCAGGAACAATGGCCCTGGTGTTGATGTGGATGAACAGTATCAGGAACAATTGTCCTGGCGTTGACGTGAATGAGCAGTCTCAGAAAAAATAACCCTGGTGTTGATGAGGATGAACAGTCTCAGGAAAAAAAGCTCTGCTGTTGATGTGGATGAACATTCTCAGGAACAATATCCAAGATGTTGATGTGGATGAGCATTCTCTGGAATATTTCCCGTGGTGCTGATGTGTATGAACAGTCTCTGGAACAATAGCTTTGTTGTTGATGTGGATGAACAGTCTCAGGAGCAATAGTCCTGGTGTTGATGTTCATGTACAGACTCAGGAATAATATTCCTGGTGTTGATGTGGATGAACAGTCTCAGGAACAATAGCATTGGAGTTGATGTGGATGAAAAGTCTCAGTAACAATAGTCCTGGTGTTGATGTGGATGAACAGTCTCCGGAATATTTGTCCTGGTGTTGATGTGGATGAACAGACTCAGGAACAATAATAGTGGTGTTGGTTTGGATGAACAGTCTCAGTAACAATAGCCCTGGTGTTGATGCAGATGAACAGTCTCAGGAACAATAGTCCTGGTGTTGATGTGGATGAACAGTCTCAGTAACCATAGCCCTGGTGTTGATGTGGATGAACAGTCTCAGGAACAATAACCCTGGTGTTGATGTGGATGAACAGTCTCAGTAACAATAGCCCTGGTGTTGAAGGAGGTGAACAGTCTCAGGAACAATAGTCCTGGTGTTGATGTCGATGAACAGTCTCAGTAACAATCGCCCTGGTGTTGATGTGGATGAAGTCTCAGGAATAATAGCACTGGTGTTGATGTGGATGAACAGTCTCAGGAATAATAGCACTGGTGTTGATGTGAATGAACAGTCTCAGGAATAATTGCACTGGTGTTGAAGTGGATGCACAGTCTCAGGAACAATAGCCCTGGTGTTGATGTGGATGAACAGTCTCAGGAACAATAACCCTGGTGTTGATGTGGATGAACAGTCTCAGTAACAATAGTCCGGTTTTGATGTTGATAAACAGTCTCAGTAACAATAGCCCTGGTGTTAATGTGGATGGACAGTCTCAGTAACAATAGCCCTGGTGTTGATGTTGATGAACAGTCTCAGTAACAATAGCCCTGGTGTTGATGTGGATGAACAGTCTCAGCAACAATAGCCCTGGTGTTGATGTGGATGAACAGTCTCAGAAATAATAGCACTGGTGTTGATGTGGATGAACAGTCTCAGGGATAATTGCACTGGTGTTGAAGTGGATGAACAGTCTCAGGAACAATAGCCCTGGTGTTGATGTGGATGAACAGTCTCAGGAACAGTACCCCTGCTGTTGATGTGGATGAACAGTCTCAGTAACAATAGTCTGGGTGTTGATGTTGATGAACAGTCTCAGTAACAATAGCCCTGGTGTTGTTGTGGATGAACAGTCTGAGGAACAAGAGCCCTGGGGTTGATGTGGATGAACAGTCTCCGGAACAGGAGCACCGGTGTTGAATTGGATGAAAATTTTCAGGAACCATAGCCCATGTGTTGATGTGGATGAACAGAATCAGGAACAATAGCACTGGTGTTGATGTGGATGAACAGTCTCAGGAACAATGGCACCGGTGTTGATTTGGATGAACATGCTCAGGAACAATAGCCCTTGTGTTGATGTGGATGAACAGTCTCAGGAACAATAGTACTGGTGTTGATGTGGATGAACAGTCTCAGTAACAATAGTCCTGGTGCTGATTTGGATGAACAGTCTAAGGAATAATAGCCCTGGTGTTGATGTGGAAGAACAGTCTCAGGAACAATAGCCCTGCTGTTGATGTGGAGGAACAGTCACAGTAACAATAGCATTGTATTGATGAGGACGAACAGTCTCAAAAACAATAGCCCTGGTGTTGATGTCGATGAACAGTCTCAGGAACATTAGAACTGGTGTTAATGTGGATGAACAGACTCAGGAAAAATTTCTCTTGTCTTGAGGTGGATAAACAGTCTCAGGAACAATAGCCCTGGTGTTGATGTGGATGAACATTCTCAGCAACAATTGTCCTTGTGTTGATATTGATGAACAGTCTCAGGAACAATAACACTGCTGTTGATGTGAATGAACAGTCTCAGGAACAATAGCACTGGTATAGATGAGGCAGAACAGTCACAGGAACAATAGCCCTGGTATTGATGTGGATGAACAGTCTCAGGAACAAAAGCCCAGGTGTAGATGAGGTAGAAAAGTCACAGGAACAATAGCCCTGGTATTGATGTGGATGAACAGTCTCAGGAACAAAAGCCCTGGTGTTGATGTGGATGAACAGTCTCAAGAAAAATAGCACTGGTTTTGATGTGGATGAACATTCTCCGGAACAATAGCCCTGCTGTCGATGTGGAAGAACAGTCTCAGGAAAAAAATCCCTGCTGTTGATGTGGATGAACAGTCTCATGAACAATATCCAAGTTGTTGATGTGGATGAGCATTCTCTGGAATATTTGCCCTGTTGTTGATGTGTATGAACAGTCTCTGGAACAATAGCTTTGTTGTTGATGTGGATGAACAGTCTCAGGAGCAATAGTCCTGGTGTTGATGTTCATGAACAGACTCAGGAATAATATTCCTGGTGTTGATGTGGATGAACAGTCTCAGTAACCATAGCCCTGGTTTTGATGTGGATGAACAGTCTCAGGAACAATAACCATGGTGTTGATGTGGATGAACAGTCTCAGTAACAATAGCCCTGGTGTTGAAGGAGGTGAACAGTCTCAGGAACAATAGTCCTGGTGTTGATGTGGATGAACAGTCTCAGTAACTATAGCTCTGGTGTTGATGTGGATGAACAGTCTCAGGAATAATTGCACTGGTGTTGAAGTGGATGAACAGTCTCAGGAACAATAACCCTGGTGTTGATGTGAATGAACAGTCTCAGTAACAATAGTCCTGGTGTTGATGTTGATGAGCAGTCTCAGTAACAATAGCCCTGGTGTTAATGTGGAAGAACAGTCTCAGTATCAATAGCCCTGGTGTTGATGTGGATGACCAGTCTCAGTAACAATAGCCCTGGTGTTGAAGGAGGTGAACAGTCTCAGGAACAATAGTCCTGGTATTGATGTGGATGAACAGTCTCAGTAACAATAGCCCTGGTGTTGATGTGGATGAACAGTCTCAGGAATAATTGCACTGGTGTTGAAGTGGATGAACAGTCTCAGGAAAAATTGCCCTGGTGTTGAAGTGGATGAACAGTCTCAGGAACAATAACCCTGTTGTTGATGTGGATGAACAGTCTCAGTAACAATGGGCCGGGTGTTGATGTTGATGAACAGACTCAGTAACAATAGCTCTGGCGTTGATGTGGATGAAGAGGCTCAGGAACAATAGCACCGGTGTTGAATTGGAGGAAAATTTTCAGGCACCGTAGCCCATGTGTTGATGTGGATGAACAGAATCAGGAACAATAGCACTGGTGTTTATGTGGATGAACAGACTCAGGAACAATGGCACCGGTGTTGATTTGGATGAACATGCTCAGGAACAATAGCCCTTGTGTTGATGTGGATGAACAGTCTCAGGAACAATAGTCCTGGTGTTGATGTGGAAGAACAGTCTCAGGAACAATATCCAAGTTGTTGATGTGGATGAGCATTCTCTGGAATATTTGCCCTGTTGTTGATGTGTATGAACAGTCTCTGGAACAATAGCTTTGTTGTTGATGTGGATGAACAGTCTCAGGAGCAATAGTCCTGGTGTTGATGTTCATGAACAGACTCAGGAATAATATTCCTGGTGTTGATGTGGATGAACAGTCTCAGGAACAATAGCATTGGAGTTGATGTGGATGAACAGTCTCAGGAACAATAGTCCAGGTGTTGATGTGGATGATCAGTCTCAGGAACAATAACCCTGGTGTTGATGTGGATGAACAGTCTCAGTAACAATAGCCCTGGTGTTGATGTTGATGAGCAGGCTCAGTAACAATAGCCCTGGTGTTAATGTGGATGAACAGTCTCAGTAACAATAGCCCTGGTGTTGATGTGGATGAACAGTCTCAGTAACAATAGCCCTGGTGTTGATGTGAATGAACAGTCTCAGGAATAATTGCACTGGTGTTGAAGTGGATGAACAGTCTCAGGAACAATAACCCTGGTGTTGATGTGAATGAACAGTCTCAGTAACAATAGTCCGGGTGTTGATGTTGATGAGCAGTCTCAGTAACAATAGCCCTGGTGTTAATGTGGATGAACAGTCTCAGTAACAATAGCCCTGGTGTTGATGTGGATGAACAGTCTCAGTAATAATAGACCTGGTGTTGAAGGAGGTGAACAGTCTCAGGAACAATAGTCCTGGTGTTGATGTGGATGAACAGTCTCAGTAACAATAGCCCTGGTGTTGATGTGGATGAACAGTCTCAGGAATAATTGCACTGGTGTTGATGTTGATGAACAGCCTCAGTAACCATATCTCTGGTGTTATTGTGGATGAACAGTCTCAGGAACAATAGGTCTGGCGTTGATGTGGATGGACAGGCTCAGGAGCAATAGCACCGGTGTTGAATTGGATGAAAATTTTCAGGCACCATAGCCCATGTGTTGATGTGGATGAACAGAATCAGGAACAATAGCACTGGTGTTCATGTGAATGAACAGACTCAGGAACAATGGCACCGGTGTTGATTTGGATGAACATGCTCAGGAACAATAGCCCTTGTGTTCATGTGGATGAACAGACTCAGGAACAATAGTCCTGGTGTTGATGTGGATGAACAGACTTAGGAACAATAGTCCTGGTGTTGATGTGGATGAACAGTCTCATGAATAATAGCACTGGTGTTGATGTGGTTGAACAGTCTCAGGAACAATAACCCTGGTGTTGATGTGGATGAACAGTCTCAAGAAAAATCGCACTGCTTTTGATGTGGATGAACATTCTCCGGAACAATAGCCCTGGTGTTGATGTGGATGAAGAGTTTCAGGAACAATGGCCCTGGTGTTGATGTGGATGAACAGTCTCAGGAACAATATCCAAGTTGTTGATGTGTATCAACAGTCTCTGCAACAATAGCTTTGTTGTTGATTTGGAAGAACAGTCTCAGTAGCAATAGTCCTGGTGTTGATGTTCATGAACAGACTCATGAATAATATTCCTGGTGTTGATGTGGATGAACAGTCTCAGGAACAATAGTACTGGTGTTGATGTGGATGAACAGTCTCAGTAACAATAGTCCTGGTGTTGATGTGGATGAACAGTCTCAGGAATAATAGCCCTGGTTTTGATGTGGAAGAACAGTCTCAGGAACAATAGCCCTGCTATTGATGTGGATGAACAGTCACAGTAACAATAGCATGGTATTGATGAGGACGAACAGTCCCAAAAACAATAGCCCTGGTGTTGATGTCGATGAACAGTCTCAGGAACATTAGACCTGGTGTTGATGTGGATGAACAGTCTCAGGAAAAATATCCCTTGTGTTGAGGTGGATGAACAGTCTCAGGAACAATAGCCCTGGTGTTGATGAGGATGAACATTCTCAGGAACAATTGTCCTTGTGTTGATAATGATGGACAGTCTCAGGAACAATAACACTGGTGTTGATGTGGATGAACAGTCTCAGAAACAATAGCACTGGTGTAGATGAGGTAGAACAGTCTCAGGAACAATAGCCCTGGTATTGATGTGGATGAACAGTCTCAGGAACAAAAGCCCTGGTGTTGATGTGGATGAACAGTCTCAAGAAAAGTAGCACTGGTTTGATGTGGATGAACATTCTCCGGAACAATAGCCCTGATGTTGATGTGGATGAACATTATCAGGAACAATTGTCCTGGCGTTGATGTTGAAGAACAGTCTCAGGAAAAAACTCCCTGCTGTTGATGTGGATGAACAGTCTCAGGAACAATATCCAAGTTGTTGATGTGGATGAGCATTCTCTGGAATATTTGCCCTTTTGTTGATGTGTATGAACAGTCTCTGGAACAATAGCTTTGTTGTTTGTGTGGATGTACAGTCTCAGGAGCAATAGTTTTGGTGTCGATGTTCATGAACAGACTCAGGAATAATATTCCTGCTGTTGATGTGGATGAACAGTCTCAGGAACAATAGCATTGGAGTTGATGTGGATGAACAGTCTCAGGAACAATAACCCTGGTGTTGATGTGGATGAACAGTCTCAGTAACCATAGCCCTGGTTTTGATGTGGATGAACAGTCTCAGTAACAATAGCCCTGGTGTTGAAGGAGGTGAACAGTCTCAGGAACAATAGTCCTGGTGTTGATGCGGATAACAGTCTCAGTAACAATAGCCCTGGTGTTGATGTGGATGAACAGTCTCAGGAATAATTGCACTGGTGTTGAAGTGGATGAACAGTCTCAGGAACAATAACCCTGGTGTTGATGTGGATGAACAGTCTCAAGAAAAATAGCACTGTTTTTGATGTGGATGAACATTCTCCGGAACAATAGCCCTGGTGTTGATGTGGATGAACAGTTTCAGGAACAATAGCCCTGGTGTTGATGTGGATGAACAGTCTCAGTAACAATAGCCCTGGTGTTGAAGGAGGTGCACAGTCTCAGGAACAATAGTCCTGGTGTTGATGTGGATGAACAGTCTCAGTAACAATAGCCCTGGTGTTGATGTGGATGAACAGTCTCAGGAATAATAGCACTGGTGTTGATGTGGATGAACAGTCTCAGGAATAATTGCACTGGTGTTGATGTGGATGAACAGTCTCAGGAAAAATAGCCCTGGTGTTGATGTGGATGAACAGTCTCAGGAACAATAACCCTGTTGTTGATGTGGATGAACAGTCTCAGTAACAATGGTCCGGGTGTTGATGTTGATGAACAGACTCAGTAACAATATCTCTGGTGTTATTGTGGATGAACAGTCTCGGGAACAATAGCTCTGGCGTTGATGTGGATGAACAGGCTCAGGAGCAATAGCACCGGTGTTGAATTGGATGAAAATTTTCAGGCACCGTAGCCCATGTGTTGATGTGGATGAACAGAATCAGGAACAATAGCACTGGTGTTGATGTGGATGAACAGTCTCAGGAACAATGGCATCGGTGTTGATTTAGAAGAACATGCTCAGGAACAATAGCCCTTGTGTTGATGTGGATGAACAGTCTCAGGAACAATAGTCCTGGTGTTGATGTGGATGAACAGTCTCAGTAACCATAGCCCTGGTGTTCATGTGGATGAACAGTCTCAGGAACAATAACCCTAGTGTTGATGTGGATGAACAGTCTCAGTAACCATAGCCCTGCTGTTGATGTAGATGAACAGACTCAGGAACAATAGTCCTGGTGTTGATGTGGATGAACAGTCTCATGAAGAATAGCACTGGTGTTGATGTGGTTGAACAGTCTCAGGAACAATAACCCTGGTGTTGATGTGGATGAACAGTCTCATGAAAAATAGCACTGATTCTGATGAGGATGAACATTCTCCTGAACAATAGCCCTGGTGTTGATGTGGATGAACAGTTACAGGAACAATAGCCCTGGTGTTGATGTGGATGAACAGTATCAGGAAAAATTGTCCTGGCGTTGACGTGGATGAGCAGTCTCAGGAAAAATAACCCTGGTGTTGATGTGGATGAACAGTCTCAGGAACAATAGCCCTGGTGTTGATGTGGAAGAACAGTCTCAGGAAAAAAAGGCCTGCTGTCGATGTGGATGAACAGTCCCAGCAAAAATATCCAAGTTGTTGATGTGGATGAGCATTCTCTGGAATATTTGCCCTGTTGTTGATGTGTATGAACAGTCTCTGGAAAAATAGCTTTGTTGTTGATGTGGATGAACAGTCTCAGGAGCAATAGTCCTGGTGTTGATGTTCATGAACAGACTCAGGAATAATATTCCTGGTGTTGATGTGGATGAACAGTCTCAGGAACAGTAGCATTGGAGTTCATGTGGATGAACAGTCTCAGGAACAATAGTCCTGGTGTTGATGTGGATGAACAGTCTCAGTAACCATAGCCCTGGTTTTGATGTGGATGAACAGTCTCAGGAACAATAACCCTGATGTTAATGTGGATGAACAGTCTCAGTAAAAATAGCCCTGATGTTGAAGGAGGTGAACAGTCTCAGGAACAATAGTCCTGGTGTTGATGTGGATGAACAGTCTCAGTAACAATATCCCTGGTGTTGATGTAGATGAACATTCTCAGGTATAATAACACTGGTACTAATGTGGATGAACAGTCTCAGGAATAATTGCACTGGTGTTGAAGTGGATGCACAGTCTCAGGAACAATTGCCCTGGTGTTGATGTGGATGAACAGTCTCAGGAACAATAACCTTGGTGTTGATGTGGATGAACAGTCTCAGTAACAATAGTCCGGGTGTTGATGTTGATGAACAGTCTCAGTAACAATAGCCCTGGTGTTAATGTGGATGAACAGTCTCAGGAACAATAGCCCTGGTGTTGATATGGATGAGCAGTCTCAGTAACAATAGCCCTGTTGTTGATGTGTATGAACAGTCTCTGGAACAATAGCTTTGTTGTTGATGTGGATGAACAGTCTCAGGAGCAATAGTCCTGGTGTTGATGTTCATGAACAGACTCAGGAATAATATTCCTGGTGTTGATGTGGATGAACAGTCTCAGGAACAGTAGCATTGGAGTTCATGTGGATGAACAGTCTCAGGAACAATAGTCCTGCTGTTGATGTGGATGAACAGTCTCAGGAACAATAACCCTTGTCTTGATGTGGATGAACAGTCTCAGGAATAATAGCACTGGTGTTGATGTGGATGAACAGTCTCAGGAATAATTGCACTGGTGTTGATGTGGATGAACATTCTCAGGAAAAATAGCCCTGGTGTTGATGTGGATGAACAGTCTCAGGAACAATAACCCGGTTGTTGATGTGGATGAACAGTCTCAGTAACAATAGTCCGGGTGTTGATGTTGATGAACAGTCTCAGTAACAATAGCTCTGGTGTTATTGTGGATGAACATTCTCAGGAAGGAGCGCCCTGGGGTTGATGTAGATGAACAGTCTCAGGAACAATATCCAAGTTGTTGATGTGGATGAACAGTCTCTGGAATAATTGCCATGGTGTTGATCTGGATAAAAAGTCTCAGGGACAACAGCCCTGCTCTTGAGGTGGACGAACATTCACAGGGACAACAGCCCTGACGTTGATGTGGACTAATCTTCACTGGGGCAGTAGCCCTTCCGTTCGTAAAGATGATCAGTCTCAGTAACAATAGCCCTGGTGTTGATGTGGATGAACAGTCTCAGGGACAATAGCACTGGTGTTGATGTGGGGAACACTCTCAGAGACAACAGAACTGGTGTTGATGTGGATGAACAGTCTCAGGGACAATAGCCCTGATGTTGATGTGGATGAACAGTCTCAGGGACAATAGCCCGGGTGTTGATGTGGATGAACAGTCTCAGGAACAATATCCCTGCAGTTGATGTGAATGAACAGTCACTGGAATAATTGCCGGGGTGTTGATGTGGATGAACAGTCTCAGGAACAATATCCCTGCAGTTGATGTGAATGAACAGTCTCTGGAATAATTGCCCTGGTGTTGATGTGTATGTACAGTCTCCGGAGCAATAGCCTTGTTGTTGATGTGGATGAACAGTCTCAGGAGCAATAGTCCTGGTGTTGATGTGGATGAACAGTCTCTGGAATACTAGTCCTGGTGTTGATGTGGATGAGCAGTCTCAGAAATAATTGTCCTGGTGTTGATGTGGATGAACAGTCTCAGGAACAATATCCCTGCAGTTGATGTGAATGAACAGTCTCTGGAATAATTGCCCTGGTGTTGATGTGTATGTACAGTCTCCGGAACAATAGCCTTGTTGTTGATGTGGATGAACAGTCTCAGGAGCAATAGTCCTGGTGTTCATGTTCATGAACAGTCTCTGGAATACTAGTCCTGGTGTTGATGTGGATGAGCAGTCTCAGAAATAATTGTCCTGGTGTTGATGTGGATGAACAGTCTCAGGAACAATAACCCTGGTGTTGATTTGGATGAACAGTCTCAGGAACAATGGCCCTGGTGTTGATGTGGAAGAACAGTCTCAGGAACAAAAGCCGTGCCGTTGATGTGGATGAACTCTCCCAAAAAAAAAATAGCCCTGGTGTTGATGTGGATGAACAGTCTCAGGAACAATTGTCCTGGTGTTGATGTGGATGAACAGTCTCAGAAATAATTGTCCTGGTGTTGATGTGGATGAACAATCTCAGGAACAATAACCCTGGTGTTGATTTGGATGAACAGTCTCAGGAACAATGGCCCTGGTGTTGATGTGGAAGAACAGTCTCAGGAACAAAAGCCGTGCTGTTGATGTGGATGAACTCTCTCAAAAAAAATAGCCCTGGTGTTGATGTGGATGAACAGTCTCAGGAACAATAAGCCTGCTGTTGATGTGGATGGACAGTCTCAGTAACAATAGCTCTTGGTTTTGATGTAGATGAACAGTCTCAGGAACAATAGTCCTGTTGTTGATGTGGATGAACAGTCTCAAGAACAATAGCCCTGTTGTTGATGTGGATGAACAGTCTCAGGAATAATAGGGTCACTGACCCGAAACGTTAACTCTGCTTCTCTTCCACAGATGCTGCCTGACCTGCTGAGTGATTCCAGCATTTCTTGTTTTTGTTTCAGGAATAATCGCACTGTTGTTGATGTTGGTGAACTGTCTCAGGAACAATAACCCAGGTGTTGATTTGGATGAAATGTCTCAGGAACAATAGCCCTAGTGTTGATGGAGATGAACAGTCTCAGGAACAATAGTCCTGGTGTTGATGTGGATGAACAGTCTCAAGAAAAATAGCACTGCTTTTGATGTGGATGAACATTCTCCGGAACAATAGCCCTGGTGTTGATGTGGATGAAGAGTTTCAGGAACAATGGCCCTGGTGTTGATGTGGATGAACAGTATCAGGAACAATTGTCCTGGCGTTGACGTGGATGAGCAGTCTCAGGAAAAATAACCCTGGTGTTGATGTGGATGAACAGTCTCAGGAACAGTAGCCCTGGTGTTGATGTGGAAGAACAGTCTGAGGAAAAAAAGCCTACTGTTGATGTGGATGTACAGTCTCAGGAACAATATCCAAGTTGTTGATGTGTATCAACAGTCTCTGCAACAATAGCTTTGTTGTTGATTTGGAAGAACAGTCTCAGTAGCAATAGTCCTGGTGTTGATGTTCATGAACAGACTCATGAATAATATTCCTGGTGTTGATGTGGATGAACAGTCTCAGGAACAATAGTACTGGTGTTGATGTGGATGAACAGTCTCAGTAACAATAGTCCTGGTGTTGATGTGGATGAACAGTCTCAGGAATAATAGCCCTGGTTTTGATGTGGAAGAACAGTCTCAGGAACAATAGCCCTGCTATTGATGTGGATGAACAGTCACTGTAACAATAGCATGGTATTGATGAGGACGAACAGTCCCAAAAACAATAGCCCTGGTGTTGATGTCGATGAACAGTCTCAGGAACATTAGACCTGGTGTTGATGTGGATGAACAGTCTCAGGAAAAATATCCCTTGTGTTGAGGTGGATGAACAGTCTCAGGAACAATAGCCCTGGTGTTGATGTGGATGAACATTCTCAGGAACAATTGTCCTTGTGTTGATAATGATGAACAGTCTCAGGAACAATAAGACTGGTGTTGACGTGGATGAACAGTCTCAGAAACAATAGCACTGGTGTAGATGAGGTAGAACAGTCTCAGGAACAATAGCCCTGGTATTGATGTGGATGAACAGTCTCAGGAACAAAAGCCCTGGTGTTGCTGTGGATGAACAGTCTCAAGAAAAGTAGCACTGGTTTTGATGTGGATGAACATTCTCCGGAACAATAGCCCTGGTGTTGATGTGGATGAACATTATCAGGAACAATTGTCCTGGCGTTGATGTTGAAGAACAGTCTCAGGAAAAAACTCCCTGCTGTTGATGTGGATGAACAGTCTCAGGAACAATATCCAAGTTGTTGATGTGGATGAGCATTCTCTGGAATATTTGCCCTTTTGTTGATGTGTATGAACAGTCTCTGGAACAATAGCTTTGTTGTTTGTGTGGATGATCAGTCTCAGGAGCAATAGTTTTGGTGTAGATGTTCATGAACAGACTCAGGAATAATATTCCTGGTGTTGATGTGGATGAACAGTCTCAGGAACAATAGCATTGGAGTTGATGTGGATGAACAGTCTCAGGAACAATAACCCTGGTGTTGATGTGGATGAACAGTCTCAGTAACCATAGCCCTGGTTTTGATGTGGATGAACAGTCTCAGTAACAATAGCCCTGGTGTTGAAGGAGGTGAACAGTCTCAGGAACAATAGTCCTGGTGTTGATGTGGATGAACAGTCTCAGTAACAATAGCCCTGGTGTTGATGTGGATGAACAGTCTCAGGAATAATTGCACTGGTGTTGAAGTGGATGAACAGTCTCAGGAACAATAACCCTGGTGTTGATGTGGATGAACAGTCTCAAGAAAAATAGCACTGTTTTTGATGTGGATGAACATTCTCCGGAACAATAGCCCTGGTGTTGATGTGGATGAACAGTTTCAGGAACAATAGCCCTGGTGTTGATGTGGATGAACAGTCTCAGTAACAATAGCCCTGGTGTTGAAGGAGGTGAACAGTCTCAGGAACAATAGTCCTGGTGTTGATGTGGATGAACAGTCTCAGTAACAATAGCCCTGGTGTTGATGTGGATGAACAGTCTCAGGTATAATAGCACTGGTGTTGATGTGGATGAACAGTCTCAGGAATAATTGCACTGGTGTTGATGTGGATGAACAGTCTCAGGAAAAATAGCCCTGGTGTTGATGTGGATGAACAGTCTCAGGAACAATAACCCTGTTGTTGATGTGGATGAACACTCTCAGTAACAATGGTCCGGGTGTTGATGTTGATGAACAGACTCAGTAACAACATCTCTGGTGTTATTGTGGATGAACAGTCTCAGGAACAATAGCTCTGGCGTTGATGTGGATGAACAGGCTCAGGAGCAATAGCACCGGTGTTGAATTGGATGAAAATTTTCAGGCACCGTAGCCCATGTGTTGATGTGGATGAACAGAATCAGGAACAATAGCACTGGTGTTGATGTGGATGAACAGTCTCAGGAACAATGGCACCGGTGTTGATTTAGATGAACATGCTCAGGAACTATAGCCCTTGTGTTGATGTGGATGAACAGTCTCAGGAACAATAGTCCTGGTGTTGATGTGGATGAACAGTCTCAGTAACCATAGCCCTGGTGTTCATGTGGAGGAACAGTCTCAGGAACAATAACCCTAGTGTTGATGTGGATGAACAGTCTCAGTAACCATAGCCCTGCTGTTGATGTAGATGAACAGACTCAGGAACAATAGTCCTGGTGTTGATGTGGATGAACAGTCTCATGAAGAATAGCACTGGTGTTGATGTGGTTGAACAGTCTCAGGAACAATAACCCTGGTGTTGATGTGGATGAACAGTCTCATGAAAAATAGCACTGGTTCTGATGAGGATGAACATTCTCCGGAACAATAGCCCTGGTGTTGATGTGGATGAACAGTTACAGGAACAATAGCCCTGGTGTTGATGTGGATGAACAGTATCAGGAAAAATTGTCCTGGCGTTGACGTGGATGAGCAGTCTCAGGAAAAATAACCCTGGTGTTGATGTGGATGAACAGTCTCAGGAACAATAGCCCTGGTGTTGATGTGGAAGAACAGTCTCAGGAAAAAAAGCCCTGCTGTCGATGTGGATGAACAGTCCCAGCAAAAATATCCAAGTTGTTGATGTGGATGAGCATTCTCTGGAATATTTGCCCTGTTGTTGATGTGTATGAACAGTCTCTGGAACAATAGCTTTGTTGTTGATGTGGATGAACAGTCTCAGGAGCAATAGTCCTGGTGTTGATGTTCATGAACAGACTCAGGAATAATATTCCTGGTGTTGATGTGGATGAACAGTCTCAGGAACAGTAGCATTGGAGTTCATGTGGATGAACAGTCTCAGGAACAATAGTCCTGGTGTTGATGTGGATGAACAGTCTCAGTAACCATAGCCCTGGTTTTGATGTGGATGAACAGTCTCAGGAACAATAACCCTGATGTTAATGTGGATGAACAGTCTCAGTAAAAATAGCCCTGATGTTGAAGGAGGTGAACAGTCTCAGTAACAATATCCCTGGTGTTGATGTAGATGAACATTCTCAGGTATAATAACACTGGTACTAATGTGGATGAACAGTCTCAGGAATAATTGCACTGGTGTTGAAGTGGATGCACAGTCTCAGGAACAATTGCCCTGGTGTTGATGTGGATGAACAGTCTCAGGAACAATAACCATGGTGTTGATGTAGATGAACAGTCTCAGTAACAATAGTCCGGGTGTTGATGTTGATGAACAGTCTCAGTAACAATAGCCCTGGTGTTAATGTGGATGAACAGTCTCAGGAACAATAGCCCTGGTGTTGATATGGATGAGCAGTCTCAGTAACAATAGCCCTGGTGTTGAAGGAGGTGAACAGTCTCAGGAACAATAGTCCTGCTGTTGATGTGGATGAACAGTCTCAGGAACAATAACCCTTGTCTTGATGTGGATGAACAGTCTCAGGAATAATAGCACTGGTGTTGATGTGGATGAACAGTCTCAGGAATAATTGCACTGGTGTTGATGTGGATGAACATTCTCAGGAAAAATAGCCCTGGTGTTGATGTGGATGAACAGTCTCAGGAACAATAACCCTGTTGTTGATGTGGATGAACAGTCTCAGTAACAATAGTCCGGGTGTTGATGTTGATGAACAGTCTCAGTAACAATAGCTCTGGTGTTATTGTGGATGAACATTCTCAGGAAGGAGCGCCCTGGGGTTGATGTGGATGAAAAGTATCAAGAACAATAGCTCTGGCGTTGATGTGGATGAACAGGCTCAGGAACAATAGCATCGGTGTTGAATTTGATGAAAATTTTCAGGAACCGTAGCCCATGTGTTGATGTGGATGATCAGTCTCAGGAACAATAGCACTGGTGTTGATGTGGATGAATCGTCTCAGGAACAATAGCCCTGGTGTTGATGTGGCTGAATCGTCTGAGGAACAATAGCCATGGTGTTGGTGTGGATGAACAGTCTCAGGAACAATAGCCCTGCTGTTGATGTGGATTAACAGTCTCTAAAACAATTGCCCTGGTGTTGATGTGGCTGAACAGTCTCAGGAACAATCGCCCTGGTGTTGATATGGCTGAACAGTCTCAGGAACGATAGTACTGGCGTTGAAGTGGACTAATCTTCTCTTGCGCTGTAGCCCTTTTGTTGATGAGGATGAACCGTCTCAGGAACAATATTCCCAGTGTTGATGTAGATGAACAGTCTCAGGAACAATATCCAAGTTGTTGATGTGGATGAACAGTCTCTGGAATAATTGCCATGGTGTTGATCTGGATAAAAAGTCTCAGGGACAACAGCCCTGCTCTTGAGGTAGACGAACATTCACAGGGACAACAGCCCTGACGTTGATGTGGACTAATCTTCACTGGGGCAGTAGCCCTTCCGTTCGTAAAGATGATCAGTCTCAGTAACAATAGCCCTGGTGTTGATGTGGATGAACAGTCTCAGGGACAATAGCACTGGTGTTGATGTGGGGAACAGTCTCAGAGACAACAGAACTGGTGTTGATGTGGATGAACAGTCTCAGGGACAATAGCCCTGATGTTGATGTGGATGAACAGTCTCAGGGACAATAGCCCTGGTGTTGATGTGGAAGAACAGTCTCAGGAAAAAAAGCCCTGCTGTCGATATGGATGAACAGTCCCAGCAAAAATATCCAAGTTGTTGATGTGGATGAGCATTCTCTGGAATATTTGCCCTGTTGTTGATGTGTATGAACAGTCTCTGGAATAATAGCTTTGTTGTTGATGTGGATGAACAGTCTCAGGAGCAATAGTCCTGGTGTTGATGTTCATGAACAGACTCAGGAATAATATTCCTGGTGTTGATGTGGATGAACAGTCTCAGGAACAGTAGCATTGGAGTTCATGTGGATGAACAGTCTCAGGAACAATAGTCCTGGTGTTGATGTGGATGAACAGTCTCAGTAACCATAGCCCTGGTTTTGATGTGGATGAACAGTCTCAGGAACAATAACCCTGATGTTAATGTGGATGAACAGTCTCAGTAAAAATAGCCCTGATGTTGAAGGAGGTGAACAGTCTCAGTAACAATATCCCTGGTGTTGATGTAGATGAACATTCTCAGGTATAATAACACTGGTACTAATGTGGATGAACAGTCTCAGGAATAATTGCACTGGTGTTGAAGTGGATGCACAGTCTCAGGAACAATTGCCCTGGTGTTGATGTGGATGAACAGTCTCAGGAACAATAACCATGGTGTTGATGTAGATGAACAGTCTCAGTAACAATAGTCCGGGTGTTGATGTTGATGAACAGTCTCAGTAACAATAGCCCTGGTGTTAATGTGGATGAACAGTCTCAGGAACAATAGCCCTGGTGTTGATATGGATGAGCAGTCTCAGTAACAATAGCCCTGGTGTTGAAGGAGGTGAACAGTCTCAGGAACAATAGTCCTGCTGTTGATGTGGATGAACAGTCTCAGGAACAATAACCCTTGTCTTGATGTGGATGAACAGTCTCAGGAATAATAGCACTGGTGTTGATGTGGATGAACAGTCTCAGGAATAATTGCACTGGTGTTGATGTGGATGAACATTCTCAGGAAAAATAGCCCTGGTGTTGATGTGGATGAACAGTCTCAGGAACAATAACCCTGTTGTTGATGTGGATGAACAGTCTCAGTAACAATAGTCCGGGTGTTGATGTTGATGAACAGTCTCAGTAACAATAGCTCTGGTGTTATTGTGGATGAACATTCTCAGGAAGGAGCGCCCTGGGGTTGATGTGGATGAAAAGTATCAAGAACAATAGCTCTGGCGTTGATGTGGATGAACAGGCTCAGGAACAATAGCATCGGTGTTGAATTTGATGAAAATTTTCAGGAACCGTAGCCCATGTGTTGATGTGGATGATCAGTCTCAGGAACAATAGCACTGGTGTTGATGTGGATGAATCGTCTCAGGAACAATAGCCCTGGTGTTGATGTGGCTGAATCGTCTGAGGAACAATAGCCATGGTGTTGGTGTGGATGAACAGTCTCAGGAACAATAGCCCTGCTGTTGATGTGGATTAACAGTCTCTAAAACAATTGCCCTGGTGTTGATGTGGCTGAACAGTCTCAGGAACAATCGCCCTGGTGTTGATATGGCTGAACAGTCTCAGGAACGATAGTACTGGCGTTGAAGTGGACTAATCTTCTCTTGCGCTGTAGCCCTTTTGTTGATGAGGATGAACCGTCTCAGGAACAATATTCCCAGTGTTGATGTAGATGAACAGTCTCAGGAACAATATCCAAGTTGTTGATGTGGATGAACAGTCTCTGGAATAATTGCCATGGTGTTGATCTGGATAAAAAGTCTCAGGGACAACAGCCCTGCTCTTGAGGTAGACGAACATTCACAGGGACAACAGCCCTGACGTTGATGTGGACTAATCTTCACTGGGGCAGTAGCCCTTCCGTTCGTAAAGATGATCAGTCTCAGTAACAATAGCCCTGGTGTTGATGTGGATGAACAGTCTCAGGGACAATAGCACTGGTGTTGATGTGGGGAACAGTCTCAGAGACAACAGAACTGGTGTTGATGTGGATGAACAGTCTCAGGGACAATAGCCCTGATGTTGATGTGGATGAACAGTCTCAGGGACAATAGCCCTGGTGTTGATGTGGAAGAACAGTCTCAGGAAAAAAAGCCCTGCTGTCGATATGGATGAACAGTCCCAGCAAAAATATCCAAGTTGTTGATGTGGATGAGCATTCTCTGGAATATTTGCCCTGTTGTTGATGTGTATGAACAGTCTCTGGAATAATAGCTTTGTTGTTGATGTGGATGAACAGTCTCAGGAGCAATAGTCCTGGTGTTGATGTTCATGAACAGACTCAGGAATAATATTCCTGGTGTTGATGTGGATGAACAGTCTCAGGAACAGTAGCATTGGAGTTCATGTGGATGAACAGTCTCAGGAACAATAGTCCTGGTGTTGATGTGGATGAACAGTCTCAGTAACCATAGCCCTGGTTTTGATGTGGATGAACAGTCTCAGGAACAATAACCCTGATGTTAATGTGGATGAACAGTCTCAGTAAAAATAGCCCTGATGTTGAAGGAGGTGAACAGTCTCAGGAACAATAGTCCTGGTGTTGATGTGGATGAACAGTCTCAGTAACAATATCCCTGGTGTTGATGTAGATGAACATTCTCAGGTATAATAACACTGGTACTAATGTGGATGAACAGTCTCAGGAATAATTGCACTGGTGTTGAAGTGGATGCACAGTCTCAGGAACAATTGCCCTGGTGTTGATGTGGATGAACAGTCTCAGGAACAATAACCTTGGTGTTGATGTGGATGAACAGTCTCAGTAACAATAGTCCGGGTGTTGATGTTGATGAACAGTCTCAGTAACAATAGCCCTGGTGTTAATGTGGATGAACAGTCTCAGGAACAATAGCCCTGGTGTTGATATGGATGAGCAGTCTCAGTAACAATAGCCCTGGTGTTGAAGGAGGTGAACAGTCTCAGGAACAATAGTCCTGCTGTTGATGTGGATGAACAGTCTCAGGAACAATAACCCTTGTCTTGATGTGGATGAACAGTCTCAGGAATAATAGCACTGGTGTTGATGTGGATGAACAGTCTCAGGAATAATTGCACTGGTGTTGATGTGGATGAACATTCTCAGGAAAAATAGCCCTGGTGTTGATGTGGATGAACAGTCTCAGGAACAATAACCCGGTTGTTGATGTGGATGAACAGTCTCAGTAACAATAGTCCGGGTGTTGATGTTGATGAACAGTCTCAGTAACAATAGCTCTGGTGTTATTGTGGATGAACATTCTCAGGAAGGAGCGCCCTGGGGTTGATGTGGATGAAAAGTATCAAGAACAATAGCTCTGGCGTTGATGTGGATGAACAGGCTCAGGAACAATAGCACCCGTGTTGAATTTGATGAAAATTTTCAGGAACCGTAGCCCATGTGTTGATGTGGATGATCAGTCTCAGGAACAATAGCACTGGTGTTGATGTGGATGAATCGTCTCAGGAACAATAGCCCTGGTGTTGATGTGGCTGAATCGTCTGAGGAACAATAGCCATGGTGTTGGTGTGGATGAACAGTCTCAGGAACAATAGCCCTGCTGTTGATGTGGATTAACAGTCTCTAAAACAATTGCCCTGGTGTTGATGTGGCTGAACAGTCTCAGGAACAATCGCCCTGGTGTTGATATGGCTGAACAGTCTCAGGAACGATAGTACTGGCGTTGAAGTGGACTAATCTTCTCTTGCGCTGTAGCCCTTTAGTTGATGAGGATGAACCGTCTCAGGAACAATATTCCCGGTGTTGATGTAGATGAACAGTCTCAGGAACAATATCCAAGTTGTTGATGTGGATGAACAGTCTCTGGAATAATTGCCATGGTGTTGATCTGGATAAAAAGTCTCAGGGACAACAGAACTGCTCTTGAGGTGGACGAACATTCACAGGGACAACAGCCCTGACGTTGATGTGGACTAATCTTCACTGGGGCAGTAGCCCTTCCGTTCGTAAAGATGATCAGTCTCAGTAACAATAGCCCTGGTGTTGATGTGGATGAACAGTCTCAGGGACAATAGCACTGGTGTTGATGTGGGGTACAGTCTCAGAGACAACAGAACTGGTGTTGATGTGGATGAACAGTCTCAGGGACAATAGCCCTGATGTTGATGTGGATGAACAGTCTCAGGGACAATAGCCCGGGTGTTGATGTGGATGAACAGTCTCAGGAACAATATCCCTGCAGTTGATGTGAATGAACAGTCACTGGAATAATTGCCGGGGTGTTGATGTGGATGAACAGTCTCAGGAACAATATCCCTGCAGTTGATGTGAATGAACAGTCTCTGGAATAATTGCCCTGGTGTTGATGTGTATGTACAGTCTCCGGAACAATAGCCTTGTTGTTGATGTGGATGAACAGTCTCAGGAGCAATAGTCCTGGTGTTGATGTTCATGAACAGTCTCTGGAATACTAGTCCTGGTGTTGATGTGGATGAGCAGTCTCAGAAATAATTGTCCTGGTGTTGATGTGGATGAACAGTCTCAGGAACAATATCCCTGCAGTTGATGTGAATGAACAGTCTCTGGAATAATTGCCCTGGTGTTGATGTGTATGTACAGTCTCCGGAACAATAGCCTTGTTGTTGATGTGGATGAACAGTCTCAGGAACAATATTCCCGGTGTTGATGTAGATGAACAGTCTCAGGAATAATATCCAAGTTGTTGATGTGGATGAACAGTCTCTGGAATAATTGCCATGGTGTTGATCTGGATAAAAAGTCTCAGGGACAACAGCCCTGCTCTTGAGGTGGACGAACATTCACAGGGACAACAGCCCTGACGTTGATGTGGACTAATCTTCACTGGGGCAGTAGCCCTTCCGTTCGTAAAGATGATCAGTCTCAGTAACAATAGCCCTGGTGTTGATGTGGATGAACAGTCTCAGGGACAATAGCACTGGTGTTGATGTGGGGAACAGTCTCAGAGACAACAGAACTGGTGTTGATGTGGATGAACAGTCACTGGAATAATTGCCGGGGTGTTGATGTGGATGAACAGTCTCAGGAACAATATCCCTGCAGTTGATGTGAATGAACAGTCTCTGGAACAATTGCCCTGGTGTTGATGTGTATGTACAGTCTCCGGAACAATAGCCTTGTTGTTGATGTGGATGAACAGTCTCAGGAGCAATAGTCCTGGTGTTGATGTTCATGAACAGTCTCTGGAATACTAGTCCTGGTGTTGATGTGGATGAGCAGTCTCAGAAATAATTGTCCTGGTGTTGATGTGGATGAACAGTCTCAGGAACAATATCCCTGCAGTTGATGTGGATGAACAGTCTCTGGAATAATTGCCCTGGTGTTGATGTGTATGTACAGTCTCCGGAACAATAGCCTTGTTGTTGATGTGGAAGAACAGTCTCAGAAATAATTGTCCTGGTGTTGATGTGGATGAACAGTCTCAGGAACAATAACCCTGGTGTTGATTTGGATGAACAGTCTCAGGAACAATGGCCCTGGTGTTGATGTGGAAGAACAGTCTCAGGAACAAAAGCCGTGCCGTTGATGTGGATGAACTCTCCCAAAAAAAAAATAGCCCTGGTGTTGATGTGGATGAACAGTCTCAGGAACAATTGTCCTGGTGTTGATGTGGATGAACAGTCTCAGAAATAATTGTCCTGGTGTTGATGTGGATGAACAGTCTCAGGAACAATAACCCTGGTGTTGATTTGGATGAACAGTCTCAGGAACAATGGCCCTGGTGTTGATGTGGAAGAACAGTCTCAGGAACAAAAGCCGTGCTGTTGATGTGGATGAACTCTCTCAAAAAAAATAGCCCTGGTGTTGATGTGGATGAACAGTCTCAGGAACAATAAGCCTGCTGTTGATGTGGATGGACAGTCTCAGTAACAATAGCTCTGGTTTTGATGTAGATGAACAGTCTCAGGAACAATAGTCCTGTTGTTGATGTGGATGAACAGTCTCAAGAACAATAGCCCTGTTGTTGATGTGGATGAACAGTCTCAGGAATAATAGTGTCACTGACCCGAAACGTTAACTCTGCTTCTCTTCCACAGATGCTGCCCTACCTGCTGAGTGATTCCAGCATTTCTTGTTTTTGTTTCAGGAATAATCGCACTGTTGTTGATGTTGGTGAACTGTCTCAGGAACAATAACCCAGGTGTTGATTTGGATGAAATGTCTCAGGAACAATAGCCCTAGTGTTGATGGAGATGAACAGTCTCAGGAACAATAGTCCTGGTGTTGATGTGGATGAACAGTCTCAGTAACAATAGCGCTGGTGTTGATGTGGATGAACAGTCTCAGGAATAATAGCACTGGTGTTGATGTGGATAAACTGTCTCAGGAATAATTGCACTGGTTTTCTTGTGGATGAACAGTCTCAGGAACAATATTCCGGATGTTGAAGTTGATGAACAGTCTCAGGAACAATAACCCTAGTGTTGATGTGGATGAACGGTGTCAGTAACAATAGCCCTGGTGTTGATGTAGATGAACAGTCTCAGGAACAATAGTCCTGGTGTTGATGTTGATAAACAGTCTCAAGAATAATAGCACTGGTGTTGATGTGGATGAACAGTCGCAAACAAAATAGCCCTGGTATTGATGTGGATGAACAGTCTCAGGAACAATAACCCTGGAGTTGATGAGGATGAACAGTCTCAGAAAAAATAGCTCTGGTTTTGATGGAGATGAACAGTCTCAGCAACAATTGTCCTGGTGTTGATGTGGATGAACAGACTCAGGAACAAAAACCCTGGCGTTGATTTGGATGAACAGTGTCAGGAACAATAGCCCTGGTGTTGATGAGGAAGGACATTCTCAGGAACAAAAGCCCGGCTATTGATGTGGACTAATCTTCTCTGGGGCTGTAGCCCTTCCGTTCATGAAGATGAACAGTCTCAGGAACAATATTCCTGCTGTTGATGTGGATGAACCTTTTCAGGGACAATAGCCCTGGTTTTGATCTGGTGAACAGTCTCAGGGACATCAGCCCTGTTGTTGAGGTGGATGAACATTCTCAGGGACAACAGCCCTGGCGTTAATGTGGACTCATCATCTCTGGGGCAGTAGTCCTGCCGTTCATGAAGATGAACAGTCTCAGGAAAAGTAGCCTGGTGTTGATGTGGATGAACAGTCTCATGAAGAATAGCACTGGTGTTGATGTGGTTGAACAGTCTCAGGAACAATAACCCTGGTGTTGATGTGGATGAACAGTCTCATGAAAAATAGCACTGGTTCTGATGAGGATGAACATTCTCCGGAACAATAGCCCTGGTGTTGATGTGGATGAACAGTTTCAGGAACAATAGCCCTGGTGTTGATGTGGATGAACAGTATCAGGAAAAATTGTCCTGGCGTTGACGTGGATGAGCAGTCTCAGGAAAAATAACCCTGGTGTTGATGTGGATGAACAGTCTCAGGAACAATAGCCCTGGTGTTGATGTGGAAGAACAGTCTCAGGAAAAAAAGCCCTGCTGTCGATGTGGATGAACAGTCCCAGCAAAAATATCCAAGTTGTTGATGTGGATGAGCATTCTCTGGAATATTTGCCCTGTTGTTGATGTGTATGAACAGTCTCTGGAACAATAGCTTTGTTGTTGATGTGGATGAACAGTCGCAGGAGCAATAGTCCTGGTGTTGATGTTCATGAACAGACTCAGGAATAATATTCCTGGTGTTGATGTGGATGAACAGTCTCAGGAACAGTAGCATTGGAGTTCATGTGGATGAACAGTCTCAGGAACAATAGTCCTGGTGTTGATGTGGATGAACAGTCTCAGTAACCATAGCCCTGGTTTTGATGTGGATGAACAGTCTCAGGAACAATAACCCTGATGTTAATGTGGATGAACAGTCTCAGTAAAAATAGCCCTGATGTTGAAGGAGGTGAACAGTCTCAGGAACAATAGTCCTGGTGTTGATGTGGATGAACAGTCTCAGTAACAATATCCCTGGTGTTGATGTAGATGAACATTCTCAGGTATAATAACACTGGTACTAATGTGGATGAACAGTCTCAGGAATAATTGCACTGGTGTTGAAGTGGATGAACAGTCTCAGGAACAATTGCCCTGGTGTTGATGTGGATGAACAGTCTCAGTAACAATAACCTTGGTGTTGATGTGGATGAACAGTCTCAGCAACAATAGTCCGGGTGTTGATGTTGATGAACAGTCTCAGTAACAATAGCCCTGGTGTTAATGTGGATGAACAGTCTCAGGAACAATAGCCCTGGTGTTGATATGGATGAGCAGTCACAGTAACAATAGCCCTGGTGTTGAAGGAGGTGAACAGTCTCAGGAACAATAACCCTGGAGTTGATGAGGATGAACAGTCTCAGAAAAAATAGCTCTGGTTTTGATGGAGATGAACAGTCTCAGCAACAATTGTCCTGGTGTTGATGTGGATGAACAGACTCAGGAACAAAAACCCTGGCGTTGATTTGGATGACCAGTGTCAGGAACAATAGCCCTGGTGTTGATGAGGAAGGACATTCTCAGGAACAAAAGCCCGGCTATTGATGTGGACTAATCTTCTCTGGGGCTGTAGCCCTTCCGTTCATGAAGATGAACAGTCTCAGGAACAATATTCCTGCTGTTGATGTGGATGAACCTTTTCAGGGACAATAGCCCTGGTTTTGATCTGGTGAACAGTCTCAGGGACATCAGCCCTGTTGTTGAGGTGGATGAACATTCTCAGGGACAACAGCCCTGGCGTTAATGTGGACTCATCATCTCTGGGGCAGTAGTCCTGCCGTTCATGAAGATGAACAGTCTCAGGAAAAGTAGCCTGGTGTTGATGTGGATGAACAGTCTCATGAAGAATAGCACGGGTGTTGATGTGGTTGAACAGTCTCAGGAACAATAACCCTGGTGTTGATGTGGATGAACAGTCTCATGAAAAATAGCACTGGTTCTGATGAGGATGAACATTCTCCGGAACAATAGCCCTGGTGTTGATGTGGATGAACAGTTTCAGGAACAATAGCCCTGGTGTTGATGTGGATGAACAGTATCAGGAAAAATTGTCCTGGCGTTGACGTGGATGAGCAGTCTCAGGAAAAATAACCTTGGTGTTGATGTGGAAGAACAGTCTCAGGAAAAAAAGCCCTGCTGTCGATGTGGATGAACAGTCCCAGCAAAAATATCCAAGTTGTTGATGTGGATGAGCATTCTCTGGAATATTTGCCCTGTTGTTGATGTGTATGAACAGTCTCTGGAACCATAGCTTTGTTGTTGATGTGGATGAACAGTCTCAGGAGCAATAGTCCTGGTGTTGATGTTCATGAACAGACTCAGGAATAATATTCCTGGTGTTGATGTGGATGAACAGTCTCAGGAACAGTAGCATTGGAGTTCATGTGGATGAACAGTCTCAGGAACAATAGTCCTGGTGTTGATGTGGATGAACAGTCTCAGTAACCATAGCCCTGGTTTTGATGTGGATGAACAGTCTCAGGAACAATAACCCTGATGTTAATGTGGATGAACAGTCTCAGTAAAAATAGCCCTGATGTTGAAGGAGGTGAACAGTCTCAGGAACAATAGTCCTGGTGTTGATGTGGATGAACAGTCTCAGTAACAATATACCTGGTGTTGATGTAGATGAACATTCTCAGGTATAATAACACTGGTACTAATGTGGATGAACAGTCTCAGGAATAATTGCACTGGTGTTGAAGTGGATGAACAGTCTCAGGAACAATTGCCCTGGTGTTGATGTTGATGAACAGTCTCAGTAACAATAGCCCTGGTGTTAATGTGGATGAACAGTCTCAGGAACAATAGCCCTGGTGTTGATATGGATGAGCAGTCACAGTAACAATAGCCCTGGTGTTGAAGGAGGTGAACAGTCTCAGGAACAATAGTCCTGCTGTTGATGTGGATGAACAGTCTCAGGAACAATAACCCTTGACTTGATGTGGATGAACAGTCTCAGGAACAATAGCCCTGGTGTTGATGTGGATGAACAGTCTCAGGAACAATAACCTTGGTGTTGATGTGGATGAACAGTCTCAGTAACAATAGTCCGGGTGTTGATGTTGATGAACAGTCTCAGTAACAATAGCCCTGGTGTTAATGTGGATGAACAGTCTCAGGAACAATAGCCCTGGTGTTGATATGGATGAGCAGTCACAGTAACAATAGCCCTGGTGTTGAAGGAGGTGAACAGTCTCAGGAACAATAGTCCTGCTGTTGATGAGGATGAACAGTCTCAGGAACAATAACCCTTGTCTTGATGTGGATGAACAGTCTCAGGAATAATAGCACTGGTGTTGATGTGGATGAACAGTCTCAGGAATAATTGCACTGGTGTTGATGTGGATGAACATTCTCAGGAAAAATAGCCCTGGTGTTGATGTGGATGAACAGTCTCAGGAACAATAACCCTGTTGTTGATGTGGATGAACAGTCTCAGTAACAATAGTCCGGGTGTTGATGTTGATGAACAGTCTCAGTAACAATAGCTCTGGTGTTATTGTGGATGAACATTCTCAGGAAGGAGCGCCCTGGGGTTGATGTGGATGAAAAGTATCAAGAACAATAGCTCTGGCGTTGATGTGGATGAACAGGCTCAGGAACAATAGCACCGGTGTTGAATTTGATGAAAATTTTCAGGAACCGTAGCCCATGTGTTGATGTGGATGATCAGTCTCAGGAACAATAGCACTGGTGTTGATGTGGATGAATCGTCTCAGGAACAATAGCCCTGATGTTGATGTGGCTGAATCGTCTGAGGAACAATAGCCATGGTGTTGGTGTGGATGAACAGTCTCAGGAACAATAGCCCTGCTGTTGATGTGGATTAACAGTCTCTAAAACAATTGCCCTGGTGTTGATGTGGCTGAACAGTCTCAGGAACAATCGCCCTGGTGTTGATATGGCTGAACAGTCTCAGGAACGATAGAACTGGCGTTGAAGTGGACTAATCTTCTCTTGCGCTGTAGCCCTTTTTTTGATGAGGATGAACCGTCTCAGGAACAATATTCCCGGTGTTGATGTAGATGAACAGTCTCAGGAATAATATCCAAGTTGTTGATGTGGATGAACAGTCTCTGGAATAATTGCCATGGTGTTGATCTGGATAAAAAGTCTCAGGGACAACAGCCCTGCTCTTGAGGTGGACGAACATTCACAGGGACAACAGCCCTGACGTTGATGTGGACTAATCTTCACTGGGGCAGTAGCCCTTCCGTTCGTAAAGATGATCAGTCTCAGTAACAATAGCCCTGGTGTTGATGTGGATGAACTGTCTCAGGGACAATGGCACTGGTGTTGATGTGGGGAACAGTCTCAGAGACAACAGAACTGGTGTTGATGTGGATGAACAGTCTCAGGGACAATAGCCCTGATGTTGATGTGAATGAACAGTCACTGGAATAATTGCCGGGGTGTTGATGTGGATGAACAGTCTCAGGAACAATATCCCTGCAGTTGATGTGAATGAACAGTCTCTGGAATAATTGCCCTTATGTTGATGTGTATGTACAGTCTCCGGAACAATAGCCTTGTTGTTGATGTGGATGAACAATCTCAGGAGCAATAGTCCTGGTGTTGATGTTCATGAACAGTCTCTGGAATACTAGTCCTGGTGTTGATGTGGATGAGCAGTCTCAGAAATAACTGTCCTGGTGTTGATGTGGATGAACAGTCTCAGGAACAATAACCCTGGTGTTGATTTGGATGAACAGGCTCAGGAACAATGGCCCTGGTGTTGAAGTGGAAGAACAGTCTCAGGAACAAAAGCCGTGCCGTTGATGTGGATGAACTCTCCCAAAAAAAAATAGCACTGGTGTTGATGTGGATGAACAGTCTCATCAACAATTGTCCTGGTGTTGATGTGGATGAACAGTCTCAGAAATAATTGTCCTGGTGTTGATGTGGATGAAGAGTCTCAGGAACAATAACCCTGGTGTTGATTTGGATGAACAGTCTCAGGAACAATGGCCCTGGTGTTGATGTGGAAGAACAGTCTCAGGAACAAAAGCCGTGCTGTTGATGTGGATGAACTCTCTCAAAAAAAATAGCCCTGGTGTTGATGTGGATGAACAGTCTCAGGAACAATAAGCCTGCTGTTGATGTGGATGGACAGTCTCAGTAACAATAGCTCTGGTTTTGATGTAGATGAACAGTTTCAGGAACAATAGTCCTGTTGTTGATGTGGATGAACAGTCTCAAGAACAATAGCCCTGTTGTTGATGTGGATGAACAGTCTCAGGAATAATAGGGTCACTGACCCGAAACGTTAACTCTGCTTCTCTTCCACAGATGCTGCCTGACCTGCTGAGTGATTCCAGCATTTCTTGTTTTTGTTTCAGGAATAATCGCACTGTTGTTGATGTTGCTGATCTGTCTCAGGAACAATAACCCAGGTGTTGATTTGGATGAAATGTCTCAGGAACAATAGCCCTAGTGTTGATGGAGATGAACAGTCTCAGGAACAATAGTCCTGGTGTTGATGTGGATGAACAGTCTCAGTAACAATAGCGCTGGTGTTGATGTGGATGAACAGTCTCAGGAATAATAGCACTGGTGTTGATGTGGATGAACTGTCTCAGGAATAATTGCACTGGTGTTGATGTGGATGAACAGTCTCAGGAACAATAGCCCTGGTGTTGACGTGGATGAACAGTCTCAGGAACAATAACCCTGGTGTTGATGTGGATGAACAGACTCAGGAACAATATTCCGGATGTTGATGTTGATGAACAGTCTCAGGAACAATAACCCTTGTGTTGATGTGGATGAACAGTGTCAGTAACAATAGCCCTGGTGTTGATGTAGATGAACAGTCTCAGGAACAATAGTCCTGGTGTTGATGTGGATGAACAGTCGCAAACAAAATAGCCCTGGTATTGATGTGGATGAACAGTCTCAGGAACAATAACCCTGGAGTTGATGAGGATGAACAGTCTCAGAAAAAATAGCTCTGGTTTTGATGGAGATGAACAGTCTCAGGAACAATTGTCCTGGTGTTGATGTGGCTGAACAGACTCAGGAACAAAAACCCTGGCGTTGATTTGGATGAACAGTGTCAGGAACAATAGCCCTGGTGTTGATGAGGAAGGACATTCTCAGGAACAAAAGCCCGGCTATTGATGTGGACTAATCTTCTCTGGGGCAGTAGCCCTTCCGTTCATGAAGATGAACAGTCTCAGGAACAATATTCCTGGTGTTGATGTGGATGAACCTTTTCAGGGACAATAGCCCTGGTTTTGATCTGGTGAACAGTCTCAGGGACATCAGCCCTGTTGTTGAGGTGGATGAACATTCTCAGGGACAACAGCCCTGGCGTTCATGTGGACTCATCATCTCTGGGGCAGTAGTCCTTCCGTTCATGAAGATGAACAGTCTCAGGAAAAGTAGCCTGGTGTTGATGTAAATGAACAGTCTCATGAAGAATAGCACTGGTGTTGATGTGGTTGAACAGTCTCAGGAACAATAACCCTGGTGTTGATGTGGATGAACAGTCTCATGAAAAATAGCACTGGTTCTGATGAGGATGAACATTCTCCGGAACAATAGCCCTGGTGTTGATGTGGATGAACAGTTTCAGGAACAATAGCCCTGGTGTTGATGTGGATGAACAGTATCAGGAAAAATTGTCCTGGCGTTGACGTGGATGAGCAGTCTCAGGAAAAATACCCCTGGTGTTGATGTGGATGAACAGTCTCAGGAACAATAGCCCTGGTGTTGATGTGGAAGAACAGTCTCAGGAAAAAAAGCCCTGCTGTCGATGTGGATGAACAGTCCCAGCAAAAATATCCAAGTTGTTGATGTGGATGAGCATTCTCTGGAATATTTGCCCTGTTGTTGATGTGTATGAACAGTCTCTGGAACAATAGCTTTGTTGTTGATGTGGATGAACAGTCTCAGGAGCAATAGTCCTGGTGTTGATGTTCATGAACAGACTCAGGAACAGTAGCATTGGAGTTCATGTGGATGAACAGTCTCAGGAACAATAGTCCTGGTGTTGATGTGGATGAACAGTCTCAGTAACCATAGCCCTGGTTTTGATGTGGATGAACAGTCTCAGGAACAATAACCCTGATGTTAATGCGGATGAACAGTCTCAGTAAAAATAGCCCTGATGTTGAAGGAGGTGAACAGTCTCAGGAACAATAGTCCTGGTGTTGATGTGGATGAACAGTCTCAGTAACAATATCCCTGGTGTTGATGTAGATGAACATTCTCAGGTATAATAACACTGGTACTAATGTGGATGAACAGTCTCAGGAATAATTGCACTGGTGTTGAAGTGGATAAACAGTCTCAGGAACAATTGCCCTGGTGTTGATGTGGATGAACAGTCTCAGGAACAATAACCTTGGTGTTGATGTGGATGAACAGTCTCAGTAACAATAGTCCGGGTGTTGATGTTGATGAACAGTCTCAGTAACAATAGCCCTGGTGTTAATGTGGATGAACAGTCTCAGGAACAATAGCCCTGGTGTTGATATGGATGAGCAGTCACAGTAACAATAGCCCTGGTGTTGAAGGAGGTGAACAGTCTCAGGAACAATAGTCCTGCTGTTGATGTGGATGAACAGTCTCAGGAACAATAACCCTTGTCTTGATGTGGATGAACAGTCTCAGGAATAATAGCACTGGTGTTGATGTGGATGAACAGTCTCAGGAATAATTGCACTGGTGTTGATGTGGATGAACATTCTCAGGAAAAATAGCCCTGGTGTTGATGTGGATGAACAGAATCAGGAACAATAACCCTGTTGTTGATGTGGATGAACAGTCTCAGTAACAATAGTCCGGGTGTTGATGTTGATGAACAGTCTCAGTAACAATAGCTCTGGTGTTATTGTGGATGAACATTCTCAGGAAGGAGCGCCCTGGGGTTGATGTGGATGAAAAGTATCAAGAACAATAGCTCTGGCGTTGATGTGGATGAACAGGCTCAGGAACAATAGCACCGGTGTTGAATTTGATGAAAATTTTCAGGAACCGTAGCCCATGTGTTGATGTGGATGATCAGTCTCAGGAACAATAGCACTGGTGTTGATGTGGATGAATCGTCTCAGGAACAATAGCCCTGGTGTTGATGTGGCTGAATCGTCTAAGGAACAATAGCCATGGTGTTGGTGTGAATGAACAGTCTCAGGAACAATAGCCCTGCTGTTGATGTGGATTAACAGTCTCTAAAACAATTGCCCTGGTGTTGATGTGGCTGAACAGTCTCAGGAACAATCGCCCTGGTGTTGATATGGCTGAACAGTCTCAGGAACGATAGTACTGGCGTTGAAGTGGACGAATCTTCTCTTGCGCTGTAGCCCTTTTGTTGATGAGGATGAACCGTCTCAGGAACAATATTCCTGGTGTTGATGTAGATGAACAGTCTCAGGAACAATATCCAAGTTGTTGATGTGGATGAACAGTCTCTGGAATAATTGCCATGGTGTTGATCTGGATAAAAAGTCTCAGGGACAACAGCCCTGCTCTTGAGGTGGACGAACATTCACAGGGACAACAGCCCTGACGTTGATGTGGACTAATCTTCACTGGGGCAGTAGCCCTTCCGTTCGTAAAGATGATCAGTCTCAGTAACAATAGCCCTGGTGTTGATGTGGATGAACAGTCTCAGGGACAATAGCACTGGTGTTGATGTGGGGAACAGTCTCAGAGACAACAGAACTGGTGTTGATGTGGACGAACAGTCTCAGGGACAATAGCCCGGGTGTTGATGTGGATGAACAGTCTCAGGAACAATATCCCTGCAGTTGATGTGAATGAACAGTCACTGGAATAATTGCCGGGGTGTTGATGTGGATGAACAGTCTCAGGAACAATATCCCTGCAGTTGATGTGAATGAACAGTCACTGGAATAATTGCCGGGGTGTTGATGTGGATGAACAGTCTCAGGAACAATATCCCTGCAGTTGATGTGAATGAACAGTCTCTGGAATAATTGCCCTGGTGTTGATGTGTATGTACAGTCTCCGGAACAATAGCCTTGTTGTTGATGTGGATGAACAGTCTCAGGAGCAATAGTCCTGGTGTTGATGTTCATGAACAGTCTCTGGAATACTAGTCCTGGTGTTGATGTGGATGAGCAGTCTCAGAAATAATTGTCCTGGTGTTGATGTGGATGAACAGTCTCAGGAACAATAACCCTGGTGTTGATTTGGATGAACAGTCTCAGGAACAATGGCCCTGGTGTTGATGTGGAAGAACAGTCTCAGGAACAAAAGCCGTGCTGTTGATGTGGATGAACTCTCTCAAAAAAAAATAGCCCTGGTGTTGATGTGGATGAACAGTCTCAGGAACAATAAGCCTGCTGTTGATGTGGATGGACAGTCTCAGTAACAATAGCTCTGGTTTTGATGTAGATGAACAGTCTCAGGAACAATAGTCCTGTTGTTGATGTGGATGAACAGTCTCAAGAACAATAGCCCTGTTGTTGATGTGGATGAACAGTCTCAGGAATAATAGGGTTACTGACCCGAAACGTTAACTCTGCTTCTCTTCCACAGATGCTGCCTGACCTGCTGAGTGATTCCAGCATTTCTTGTTTTTGTTTCAGGAATAATCGCACTGTTGTTGATGTTGGTGAACTGTCTCAGGAACAATAACCCAGGTGTTGATTTGGATGAAATGTCTCAGGAACAATAGCCCTAGTGTTGATGGAGATGAACAGTCTCAGGAACAATAGTCCTGGTGTTGATGTGGATGAACAGTCTCAGTAACAATAGCACTGGTGTTGATGTGGATAAACTGTCTCAGGAATAATTGCACTGGTGTTGATGTGGATGAACAGTCTCAGGAACAATAGCCCTGGTGTTGACGTGGATGAACAGTCTCAGGAACAATAACCCTGGTGTTGATGTGGATGAACAGACTCAGGAACAATATTCCGGATGTTGATGTTGATGAACAGTCTCAGGAACAATAACCCTAGTGTTGATGTGGATGAACAGTGTCAGTAACAATAGCCCTGGTGTTGATGTAGATGAACAGTCTCAGGAACAATAGTCCTGGTGTTGATGTGGATAAACAGTCTCAAGAATAATAGCACTGGTGTTGATGTGGATGAACAGTCGCAAACAAAATAGCCCTGGTATTGATGTGGATGAACAGTCTCAGGAACAATAACCCTGGAGTTGATGAGGATGAACAGTCTCAGAAAAAATAGCTCTGGTTTTGATGGAGATGAACAGTCTCAGGAACAATAGCCCTGGTGTTGATGAGGAAGGACATTCTCAGGAACAAAAGCCCGGCTATTGATGTGGACTAATCTTCTCTGGGGCAGTAGCCCTTCCGTTCATGAAGATGAACAGTCTCAGGAACAATAACCCTGGTGTTGATGTGGATGAACAGTCTCAGTAACAATAGTCCGGGTGTTGATGTTGATGAACAGTCTCAGTAACAATAGCTCTGGTGTTATTGTGGATGAACATTCTCAGGAAGGAGCGCCCTGGGGTTGAGGTGGATGAAAAGTATCAAGAACAATAGCTCTGGCGTTGATGTGGATGAACAGGCTCAGGAACAATAGCACCGGTGTTGAATTTGATGAAAATTTTCAGGAACCGTAGCCCATGTGTTGATGTGGATGATCAGTCTCAGGAACAATAGCACTGGTGTTGATGTGGATGAATCGTCTCAGGAACAATAGCCCTGGTGTTGATGTGGCTGAATCGTCTGAGGAACAATAGCCATGGTGTTGGTGTGGATGAACAGTCTCAGGAACAATAGCCCTGCTGTTGATGTGGATTAACAGTCTCTAAAACAATTGCCCTGGTGTTGATGTGGCTGAACAGTCTCAGGAACAATCGCCCTGGTGTTGATATGGCTGAACAGTCTCAGGAACGATAGTACTGGCGTTGAAGTGGACTAATCTTCTCTTGCGCTGTAGCCCTTTTGTTGAAGAGGATGAACCGTCTCAGGAACAATATTCCCGGTGTTGATGTAGATGAACAGTCTCAGGAATAATATCCAAGTTGTTGATGTGGATGAACAGTCTCTGGAATAATTGCCATGGTGTTGATCTGGATAAAAAGTCTCAGGGACAACAGCCCTGCTCTTGAGGTGGACGAACATTCACAGGGACAACAGCCCTGACGTTGATGTGGACTAATCTTCACTGGGGCAGTAGCCCTTCCGTTCGTAAAGATGATCAGTCTCAGTAACAATAGCCCTGGTGTTGATGTGGATGAACAGTCTCAGGGACAATAGCACTGGTGTTGATGTGGGGAACAGTCTCAGAGACAACAGAACTGGTGTTGATGTGGATGAACAGTCTCAGGGACAATAGCCCTGATGTTGATGTGGATGAACAGTCTCAGGGACAATAGCCCGGGTGTTGATGTGGATGAACAGTCTCAGGAACAATATCCCTGCAGTTGATGTGAATGAACAGTCACTGGAATAATTGCCGGGGTGTTGATGTGGATGAACAGTCTCAGGAACAATATCCCTGCAGTTGATGTGTATGTACAGTCTCCGGAACAATAGCCTTGTTGTTGATGTGGATGAACAGTCTCAGGAGCAATAGTCCTGGTGTTGATGTTCATGAACAGTCTCTGGAATACTAGTCCTGGTGTTGATGTGGATGAGCAGTCTCAGAAATAATTGTCCTGGTGTTGATGTGGATGAACAGTCTCAGGAACAATAACCCTGGTGTTGATTTGGATGAACAGTCTCAGGAACAATGGCCCTGGTGTTGATGTGGAAGAACAGTCTCAGGAACAAAAGCCGTGCCGTTGATGTGGATGAACTCTCCCAAAAAAAAATAGCCCTGGTGTTGATGTGGATGAACAGTCTCAGAAATAATTGTCCTGGTGTTGATGTGGATGAACAGTCTCAGAAATAATTGTCCTGGTGTTGATGTGGATGAAGAGTCTCAGGAACAATAACCCTGGTGTTGATTTGGATGAACAGTCTCAGGAACAATGGCCCTGGTGTTGATGTGGAAGAACAGTCTCAGGAACAAAAGCCGTGCTGTTGATGTGGATGAACTCTCTCAAAAAAAATAGCCCTGGTGTTGATGTGGATGAACAGTCTCAGGAACAATAAGCCTGCTGTTGATGTGGATGGACAGTCTCAGTAACAATAGCTCTGGTTTTGATGTAGATGAACAGTCTCAGGAACAATAGTCCTGTTGTTGATGTGGATGAACAGTCTCAAGAACAATAGCCCTGTTGTTGATGTGGATGAACAGTCTCAGGAATAATAGGGTCACTGACCCGAAACGTTAACTCTGCTTCTCTTCCACAGATGCTGCCTGACCTGCTGAGTGATTCCAGCATTTCTTGTTTTTGTTTCAGGAATAATCGCACTGTTGTTGATGTTGGTGAACTGTCTCAGGAACAATAACCCAGGTGTTGATTTGGATGAAATGTCTCAGGAACAATAGCCCTAGTGTTGATGGAGATGAACAGTCTCAGGAACAATAGTCCTGGTGTAGATGTGGATGAACAGTCTCAGTAACAATAGCGCTGGTGTTGATGTGGATGAACAGTCTCAGGAATAATAGCACTGGTGTTGATGTGGATGAACTGTCTCAGGAATAATTGCACTGGTGTTGATGTGGATGAACAGTCTCAGGAACAATAGCCCTGGTGTTGATGTGGATGAACAGTCTCAGGAACAATAACCCTGGTGTTGATGTGGATGAACAGACTCAGGAACAATATTCCGGATGTTGATGTTGATGAACAGTCTCAGGAACAATAAGCCTAGTGTTGATGTGGATGAACAGTGTCAGTAACAATAGCCCTGGTGTTGATGTAGATGAACAGTCTCAGGAACAATAGTCCTGGTGTTGATGTGGATGAACAGTCGCAAACAAAATAGCCCTGGTATTGATGTGGATGAACAGTCTCAGGAACAATAACCCTGGAGTTGATGAGGATGAACAGTCTCAGAAAAAATAGCTCTGGTTTTGATGGAGATGAACAGTCTCAGGAACAATTGTCCTGGTGTTGATGTGGCTGAACAGACTCAGGAACAAAAACCCTGGCGTTGATTTGGATGAACAGTGTCAGGAACAATAGCCCTGGTGTTGATGAGGAAGGACATTCTCAGGAACAAAAGCCCGGCTATTGATGTGGACTAATCTTCTCTGGGGCAGTAGCCCTTCCGTTCATGAAGATGAACAGTCTCAGGAACAATATTCCTGGTGTTGATGTGGATGAACCTTTTCAGGGACAATAGCCCTGGTTTTGATCTGGTGAACAGTCTCAGGGACATCAGCCCTGTTGTTGAGGTGGATGAACATTCTCAGGGACAACAGCCCTGGCGTTCATGTGGACTCATCATCTCTGGGGCAGTAGTCCTTCCGTTCATGAAGATGAACAGTCTCAGGAAAAGTAGCCTGGTGTTGATGTAAATGAACAGTCTCATGAAGAATAGCACTGGTGTTGATGTGGATGAACAGTCTCATGAAAAATAGCACTGGTTCTGATGAGGATGAACATTCTCCGGAACAATAGCCCTGGTGTTGATGTGGATGAACAGTTTCAGGAACAATAGCCCTGGTGTTGATGTGGATGAACAGTATCAGGAAAAATTGTCCTGGCGTTGACGTGGATGAGCAGTCTCAGGAAAAATACCCCTGGTGTTGATGTGGATGAACAGTCTCAGGAACAGTAGCCCTGGTGTTGATGTGGAAGAACAGTCTCAGGAAAAAAAGCCCTGCTGTCGATGTGGATGAACAGTCCCAGCAAAAATATCCAAGTTGTTGATGTGGATGAGCATTCTCTGGAATATTTGCCCTGTTGTTGATGTGTATGAACAGTCTCTGGAACAATAGCTTTGTTGTTGATGTGGATGAACAGTCTCAGGAGCAATAGTCCTGGTGTTGATGTTCATGAACAGACTCAGGAACAGTAGCATTGGAGTTCATGTGGATGAACAGTCTCAGGAACTATAGTCCTGGTGTTGATGTGGATGAACAGTCTCAGTAACCATAGCCCTGGTTTTGATGTGGTGAACAGTCTCAGGAACAATAACCCTGATGTTAATGTGGATGAACAGTCTCAGTAAAAATAGCCCTGATGTTGAAGGAGGTGAACAGTCTCAGGAACAATAGTCCTGGTGTTGATGTGGATGAACAGTCTCAGTAACAATATCCCTGGTGTTGATGTAGATGAACATTCTCAGGTATAATAACACTGGTACTAATGTGGATGAACAGTCTCAGGAATAATTGCACTGGTGTTGAAGTGGATAAACAGTCTCAGGAACAATTGCCCTGGTGTTGATGTGGATGAGCAGTCTCAGGAACAATAACCTTGGTGTTGATGTGGATGAACAGTCTCAGTAACAATAGTCCGGGTGTTGATGTTGATGAACAGTCTCAGTAACAATAGCCCTGGTGTTAATGTGGATGAACAGTCTCAGGAACAATAGCCCTGGTGTTGATATGGATGAGCAGTCACAGTAACAATAGCCCTGGTGTTGAAGGAGGTGAACAGTCTCAGGAACAATAGTCCTGCTGTTGATGTGGGTGAACAGTCTCAGGAACAATAACCCTTGTCTTGATGTGGATGAACAGTCTCAGGAATAATAGCACTGGTGTTGATGTGGATGAACAGTCTCAGGAATAATTGCACTGGTGTTGATGTGGATGAACATTCTCAGGAAAAATAGCCCTGGTGTTGATGTGGATGAACAGACTCAGGAACAATAACCCTGTTGTTGATGTGGATGAACAGTCTCAGTAACAATAGTCCGGGTGTTGATGTTGATGAACAGTCTCAGTAACAATAGCTCTGGTGTTATTGTGGATGAACATTCTCAGGAAGGAGCGCCCTGGGGTTGATGTGGATGAAAAGTATCAAGAACAATAGCTCTGGCGTTGATGTGGATGAACAGGCTCAGGAACAATAGCACCGGTGTTGAATTTGATGAAAATTTTCAGGAACCGTAGCCCATGTGTTGATGTGGATGATCAGTCTCAGGAACAATAGCACTGGTGTTGATGTGGATGAATCGTCTCAGGAACAACAGCCCTGGTGTTGATGTGGCTGAATCGTCTAAGGAACAATAGCCATGGTGTTGGTGTGAATGAACAGTCTCAGGAACAATAGCCCTGCTGTTGATGTGGATTAACAGTCTCTAAAACAATTGCCCTGGTGTTGATGTGGCTGAACAGTCTCAGGAACAATCGCCCTGGTGTTGATATGGCTGAACAGTCTCAGGAACGATAGTACTGGCGTTGAAGTGGACGAATCTTCTCTTGCGCTGTAGCCCTTTTGTTGATGAGGATGAACCGTCTCAGGAACAATATTCCCGGTGTTGATGTAGATGAACAGTCTCAGGAACAATATCCAAGTTGTTGATGTGGATGAACAGTCTCTGGAATAATTGCCATGGTGTTGATCTGGATAAAAAGTCTCAGGGACAACAGCCCTGCTCTTGAGGTGGACGAACATTCACAGGGACAACAGCCCTGACGTTGATGTGGACTAATCTTCACTGGGGCAGTAGCCCTTCCGTTCGTAAAGATGATCAGTCTCAGTAACAATAGCCCTGGTGTTGATGTGGATGAACAGTCTCAGGGACAATAGCACTGGTGTTGATGTGGGGAACAGTCTCAGAGACAACAGAACTGGTGTTGATGTGGATGAACAGTCTCAGGGACAATAGCCCTGATGTTGATGTGGATGAACAGTCTCAGGGACAATAGCCCGGGTGTTGATGTGGATGAACAGTCTCAGGAACAATATCCCTGCAGTTGATGTGAATGAACAGTCACTGGAATAATTGCCAGGGTGTTGATGTGGATGAACAGTCTCAGGAACAATATCCCTGCAGTTGATGTGAATGAACAGTCACTGGAATAATTGCCGGGGTGTTGATGTGGATGAACAGTCTCAGGAACAATATCCCTGCAGTTGATGTGAATGAACAGTCTCTGGAATAATTGCCCTGGTGTTGATGTGTATGTACAGTCTCTGGAACAAAAGCCTTGTTGTTGATGTGGATGAACAGTCTCAGGAGCAATAGTCCTGGTGTTGATGTTCATGAACAGTCTCTGGAATACTAGTCCTGGTGTTGATGTGGATGAGCAGTCTCAGAAATAATTGTCCTGGTGTTGATGTGGATGAACAGTCTCAGGAACAATAACCCTGGTGTTGATTTGGATGAACAGTCTCAGGAACAATGGCCCTGGTGTTGATGTGGAAGAACAGTCTCAGGAACAAAAGCCGTGCTGTTGATGTGGATGAACTCTCTCAAAAAAAAAATAGCCCTGGTGTTGATGTGGATGAACAGTCTCAGGAACAATATCCCTGCAGTTGATGTGAATGAACAGTCTCTGGAATAATTGCCCTTATGTTGATGTGTATGTACATTCTCCGGAACAATAGCCTTGTTGTTGATGTGGATGAACAGTCTCAGGAGCAATAGTCCTGGTGTTGATGTTCATGAACAGTCTCTGGAATACTAGTCCTGGTGTTGATGTGGATGAGCAGTCTCAGAAATAATTGTACTGGTGTTGATGTGGATGAACAGTCTCAGGAACAATAACCCTGGTGTTGATTTGGATGAACAGTCTCAGGAACAATGGCCCTGGTGTTGATGTGGAAGAACAGTCTCAGGAACAAAAGCCGTGCCGTTGATGTGGATGAACTCTCCCAAAAAAAAATAGCCCTGGTGTTGATGTGGATGAACAGTCTCAGGAACAATTGTCCTGGTGTTGATGTGGATGAACAGTCTCAGAAATAATTGTCCTGGTGTTGATGCGGATGAACAGTCTCAGGAACAATAACCCTGGTGTTGATTTGGATGAACAGTCTCAGGAACAATGGCCCTGGTGTTGATGTGGAAGAACAGTCTCAGGAACAAAAGCCGTGCTGTTGATGTGGATGAACAGTCTCAGGAACAATAAGCCTGCTGTTGATGTGGCTGGACAGTCTCAGTAACAATAGCTCTGGTTTTGATGTAGATGAACAGTCTCAGGAACAATAGTCCTGTTGTTGATGTGGATGTACAGTCTGAAGAACAATAGCCCTGTTGTTGATGTGGATGAACAGTCTCAGGAATAATAGGGTCACTGACCCGAAACGTTAACTCTGCTTCTCTTCCACAGATGCTGCCTGACCTGCTGAGTGATTCCAGCATTTCTTGTTTTTGTTTCAGGAATAATCGCACTGTTGTTGATGTTGGTGAACTGTCTCAGGAACAATAACCCAGGTGTTGATTTGGATGAAATGTCTCAGGAACAATAGCCCTAGTGTTGATGGAGATGAACAGTCTCAGGAACAATAGTCCTGGTGTTGATGTGGATGAACAGTCTCAGGAACAATAGCCCTGGTGTTGACGTGGATGAACAGTCTCAGGAACAATAACTCTGGTGTTGATGTGGATGAACAGACTCAGGAACAATATTCCGTATGTTGATGTTGATGAACAGTCTCAGGAACAATAACAATGGTGTTGATGTGGATGAACAGTCTCAGTAACAATAGCCCTGGTGTTGATGTGGATGAACAGTCTCAGGAACAATAGCCCTGGTGTCGATGTGGATGAACAGTCTCAAAAACAACAGCCCTGGTGTTGATGTGGATGAACAGTCTCAGGAACAATAGCCCTGGTGTTGACGTGGATGAACAGTCTCAGGAACAATAACTCTGGTGTTGATGTGGATGAACAGACTCAGGAACAATATTCCGTATGTTGATGTTGATGAACAGTCTCAGGAACAATAACAATGGTGTTGATGTGGATGAACAGTCTCAGTAACAATAGCCCTGGTGTTGATGTGGATGAACAGTCTCAGGAACAATAGCCCTGGTGTCGATGTGGATGAACAGTCTCAAAAACAACAGCCCTGGTGTTGATGTGGATGAACAGTCTCAGGAACAATAGCAATGGTGTTGATGTGGATGAACAGTCTCAGGAACAATAGCCCTGGTGTTGATGTGGATGAACAGCTGAGGAACAATAGCAATGGTGTTGTTGTGGATGAACTGTCACAGGAACAATAGCACTGGTGTTGATTTGGATGAACATTCTCAGGAACAATAGCCCTGGTGTTGATGTGGATGAACAGACTCAGGAACAATAGCACTGGTGTTGATTTGGTTGAACATTCTCAGGAACAATTGCCCTTGTGTTGATATGGACGAACAGTCTCAGGAACAATAGCACTGGTGTTGATGTGGATGAATCGTCTCAGGAACAATAGCAACGGTGTTGATTTGGATGAACAGTCACAGGAACAATAACCCTGGTGTTGATGTGGATGAACAGTCTCAGGAACAATGGCCCTGGTGTTGATGTGGAAGAACAGTCTCAGGAACAAAAGCCGTGCTGTTGATGTGGATGAACTCTCTCAAAAAAAATAGCCCTGGTGTTGATGTGGATGAACAGTCTCAGGAACAATAAGCCTGCTGTTGATGTGGATGGACAGTCTCAGTAACAATAGCTCTGGTTTTGATGTAGATGAACAGTCTCAGGAACAATAGTCCTGTTGTTGATGTGGATGAACAGTCTCAAGAACAATAGCCCTGTTGTTGATGTGGATGAACAGTCTCAGGAATAATAGGGTCACTGACCCGAAACGTTAACTCTGCTTCTCTTCCACAGATGCTGCCTGACCTGCTGAGTGATTCCAGCATTTCTTGTTTTTGTTTCAGGAATAATCGCACTGTTGTTGATGTTGGTGAACTGTCTCAGGAACAATAACCCAGGTGTTGATTTGGATGAAATGTCTCAGGAACAATAGCCCTAGTGTTGATGGAGATGAACAGTCTCAGGAACAATAGTCCTGGTGTTGATGTGGATGAACAGTCTCAGTAACAATAGCGCTGGTGTTGATGTGGATGAACAGTCTCAGGAATAATAGCACTGGTGTTGATGTGGATGAACAGTCTCAGGAACAATAGCCCTGGTGTTGACGTGGATGAACAGTCTCAGGAACAATAACCCTGGTGTTGATGTGGATGAACAGACTCAGGAACAATATTCCGGATGTTGATGTTGATGAACAGTCTCAGGAACAATAACCCTAGTGTTGATGTGGATGAACAGTGTCAGTAACAATAGCCCTGGTGTTGATGTAGATGAACAGTCTCAGGAACAATAGTCCTGGTGTTGATGTGGATAAACAGTCTCAAGAATAATAGCACTGGTGTTGATGTGGATGAACAGTCGCAAACAAAATAGCCCTGGTATTGATGTGGATGAACAGTCTCAGGAACAATAACCCTGGAGTTGATGAGGATGAACAGTCTCAGAAAAAATAGCTCTGGTTTTGATGGAGATGAACAGTCTCAGGAACAATTGTCCTGGTGTTGATGTGGATGAACAGACTCAGGAACAAAAACCCTGGCGTTGATTTGGATGAACAGTGTCAGGAACAATAGCCCTGGTGTTGATGAGGAAGGACATTCTCAGGAACAAAAGCCCGGCTATTGATGTGGACTAATCTTCTCTGGGGCAGTAGCCCTTCCGTTCATGAAGATGAACAGTCTCAGGAACAATATTCCTGGTGTTGATGTGGATGAACCTTTTCAGGGACAATAGCCCTGGTTTTGATCTGGTGAACAGTCTCAGGGACATCAGCCCTGTTGTTGAGGTGGATGAACATTCTCAGGGACAACAGCCCTGGCGTTAATGTGGATTCATCATCTCTGGGGCAGTAGTCCTTCTGTTCATGAAGATGAACAGTCTCAGGAAAAGTAGCCTGGTGTTGATGTTGATGAACATTCTCAGGTACAATATCCCTGCAGTTGATGTGGATGAACAGTCTCAGGAACAATATCCAAGTTGTTGATGTGGATGAGCATTCTCTGGAATAATTGCCCTGGTGTTGATGTGTATGAACAGTCTCAGGGACAACAGCAATGGTGTTGAGGTGGATGAACATTCTCAGGGGCAACAGCCTGGTGTTGATGTGGACTAATCATCTCTGGGGCAGTAGCCCTTCCGTTCATGAAGATGAACAGTCTCAGGAACAACTCCGAAGAAGGGTCACCGACCCAAAACGTTAACTCGGTTTCTCTTTGCACAGATGCTGCCAGACCTGCTGAGTGATTCCAACATTTCTTGTTTTTGTTTCAGGAACAAAATTCCTGGTGTTGAGGTGGATGAACAGTCTCAGGAACAATAGCCCTGGTGTTGATGTGGATGAACAGTCTCAAAAACAATAGCCCTGGTGTTGATGTGGATGAACAGTTTCAGGAACAATAACCCTGGTGTTGATGTGGATGAACAGTCTCAATAACAATAGCCCTGGTGTTGATGTAGATGAACAGTCTCAGTAACAAAAGCCCTGGTGTTGATGTGGATGAACATTCTCAGGAACAACTCCGAAGAAGGGTCACTGACCCAAAACGTTAACTCTGCTTCTCTTTGCACAGATGCTGCCAGACCTGCTGAGTGATTCCAGCATATCTTGTTTTTGTTTCAAAAACAAAATTCCTGGTGTTGAGGTGGATGAACAGTTTCAGGAACAATAACCCTTGTGTTGATGTGGATGAACAGTCTCAATAACAATAGCCCTGGTGTTGATGTGGATGAACAATCTCAGGAACAAAAGCCCTGGTGTTGCTGTGGATGAACTGTCTCAGGAACAATAACAATGGTGTTGATGTGGATGAACAGTCTCAGTAACAATAGCCCTGGTGTTGATGTGGATGAACAGTCTCAGGAACAATAGCCCTGGTGTCGATGTGGATGAACAGTCTCAAAAACAACAGCCCTGGTGTTGATGTGGATGAACAGTCTCAGGAACAATAGCAATGGTGTTGATGTGGATGAACAGTCTCAGGAACAATAGCCCTGGTGTTGATGTGGATGAACAGCTCAGGAACAATAGCAATGGTGTTGTTGTGGATGAACTGTCACAGGAACAATAGCACTGGTGTTGATTTGGATGAACATTCTCAGGAACAATAGCCCTGGTGTTGATGTGGATGAACAGACCCAGGAACAATAGCACTGGTGTTGATTTGGTTGAACATTCTCAGGAACAATTGTCCTTGTGTTGATATGGACGAACAGTCTCAGGAACAATAGCACTGGTGTTGATGTGGATGAATCGTCTCAGGAACAATAGCAACGGTGTTGATTTGGATGAACAGTCACAGGAACAATAACCCTGGTGTTGATGTGGATGAACAGTCTCAGGAACAATGGCCCTGGTGTTGATGTGGAAGAACAGTCTCAGGATCAAAAGCCGTGCTGTTGATGTGGATGAACTCTCTCAAAAAAAATAGCCCTGGTGTTGATGTGGATGAACAGGCTCAGGAACAATAAGCCTGCTGTTGATGTGGATGGACAGTCTCAGTAACAATAGCTCTGGTTTTGATGTAGATGAACAGTCTCAGGAACAATAGTCCTGTTGTTGATGTGGATGAACAGTCTCAAGAACAATAGCCCTGTTGTTGATGTGGATGAACAGTCTCAGGAATAATAGGGTCACTGACCCGAAACGTTAACTCTGCTTCTCTTCCACAGATGCTGCCTGACCTGCTGAGTGATTCCAGCATTTCTTGTTTTTGTTTCAGGAATAATCGCACTGTTGTTGATGTTGGTGAACTGTCTCAGGAACAATAACCCAGGTGTTGATTTGGATGAAATGTGTCAGGAACAATAGCCCTAGTGTTGATGGAGATGAACAGTCTCAGGAACAATAGTCCTGGTGTTGATGTGGATGAACAGTCTCAGTTACAATAGCGCTGGTGTTGATGTGGATGAACAGTCTCAGGAATAATAGCACTGGTGTTGATGTGGATAAACTGTCTCAGGAATAATTGCACTGGTGTTGATGTGGATGAACAGTCTCAGGAACAATAGCCCTGTTGTTGACGTGGATGAACAGTCTCAGGAACAATAACCCTGGTGTTGATGTGGATGAACAGACTCAGGAACAATATTCCGGATGTTGATGTTGATGAACAGTCTCAGGAACAATAACCCTAGTGTTGATGTGGATGAACAGTGTCAGTAACAATAGCCCTGGTGTTGATGTAGATGAACAGTCTCAGGAACAATAGTCCTGGTGTTGATGTGGATAAACAGTCTCAAGAATAATAGCACTGGTGTTGATGTGGATGAACAGTCGCAAACAAAATAGCCCTGGTATTGATGTGGATGAACAGTCTCAGGAACAATAACCCTGGAGTTGATGAGGATGAACAGTCTCAGAAAAAATAGCTCTGGTTTTGATGGAGATGAACAGTCTCAGGAACAATTGTCCTGGTGTTGATGTGGATGAACAGACTCAGGAACAAAAACTCTGGCGTTGATTTGGATGAACAGTGTCAGGAACAATAGCCCTGGTGTTGATGAGGAAGGACATTCTCAGGAACAAAAGCCCGGCTATTGATGTGGACTAATCTTCTCTGGGGCAGTAGCCCTTCCGTTCATGAAGATGAACAGTCTCACGAACAATATTCCTGGTGTTGATGTGGATGAACCTTTTCAGGGACAATAGCCCTGGTTTTGATCTGGTGAACAGTCTCAGGGACATCAGCCCTGTTGTTGAGGTGGATGAACATTCTCAGGGACAACAGCCCTGGCGTTCATGTGGACTCATCATCTCTGGGGCAGTAGTCCTTCCGTTCATGAAGATGAACAGTCTCAGGAAAAGTAGCCTGGTGTTGATGTTGATGAACATTCTCAGGAACAATATCCCTGCAGTTGATGTGGATGAACAGTCTCAGGAACAATATCCAAGTTGTTGATGTGGATGAGCATTCTCTGGAATAATTGCCCTGGTGTTGATGTGTATGAACAGTCTCAGGGACAACAGCAATGGTGTTGAGGTGGATGAACATTCTCAGGGGCAACAGCCTGGTGTTGATGTGGACTAATCATCTCTGGGGCAGTAGCCCTTCCGTTCATGAAGATGAACAGTCTCAGGAACAACTCCGAAGAAGGGTCACTGACCCAAAACGTTAACTCGGTTTCTCTTTGCACAGATGCTGCCAGACCTGCTGAGTGATTCCAACATTTCTTGTTTTTGTTTCAGGAACAAAATTCCTGGTGTTGAGGTGGATGAACAGTCTCAGGAACAATAGCCCTGGTGTTGATGTGGATGAACAGTCTCAAAAACAATAGCCCTGGTGTTGATGTGGATGAACAGTTTCAGGAACAATAACCCTGGTGTTGATGTGGATGAACAGTCTCAATAACAATAGCCCTGGTGTTGATGTAGATGAACAGTCTCAGTAACAAAAGCCCTGGTGTTGATGTGGATGAACAGTTTCAGGAACAACTCCGAAGAAGGGTCACTGGCCCAAAACGTTAACTCTGCTTCTCTTTGCACAGATGCTGCCAGACCTGCTGAGTGATTCCAGCATTTCCTGTTTTTGTTTCAGGAACCTAATTCCTGGTGTTGAGGTGGATGAACAGTTTCAGGAACAATAACCCTTGTGTTGATGTGGATGAACAGTCTCAATAACAAAAGCCCTGGTGTTGATGTGGATGAACAGTCTCAGGAACAAAAGCCCTGGTGTTGATGTGGATGAACAGTCTCAGGAACAATAACAATGGTTTTGATGTGGATGAACAGTCTCAGTAACAATAGCCCTGGTGTTGATGTGGGTGAACAGTCTCAGGAACAATAGCCCTGGTGTCGATGTGGATGAACAGTCTCAAAAACAACAGCCCTGGTGTTGATGTGGATGAACAGTCTCAGGAACAATAGCAATGGTGTTGATGTGGATGAACAGTCTCAGGAACAATAGCCCTGGTGTTGATGTGGATGAACAGCTCAGGAACAATAGCAATGGTGTTGTTGTGGATGAACTGTCACAGGAACAATAGCACTGGTGTTGATTTGGATGAACATTCTCAGGAACAATAGCCCTGGTGTTGATTTGGTTGAACATTCTCAGGAACAATTGCCCTTGTGTTGATATGGACGAACAGTCTCAGGAACAATAGCACTGATGTTGATGTGGATGAATCGTCTCAGGAACAATAGCAACGGTGTTGATTTGGATGAACAGTCACAGGAACAATAACCCTGGTGTTGATGTGGATGAACAGTCTCAATAACAATAGACCTGGTGTTGATGTGGATGAACATTTTCAGGGACAATAGCCCTGGTTTTGATCTGGTGAACGGTCTCAGGGACATCAGCCCTGTTGTTGAGGTGGATGAACATTCTCAGGGACAACAGCCTGGCGTTCATGTGGACTCATCATCTCTGGGGCAGTAGTCCTTCCGTTCATGAAGATGAACAGTCTCAGGAAAGGTAGCCTGGTGTTGATGTTGATGAACATTCTCAGGAACAATATCCCTGCAGTTGATGTGGATGAACAGTCTCAGGAACAATATCCAAGTTGTTGATGTGGATGAACATTCTCTGGAATAATTGCCCTGGTGTTGATGTGTATGAACAGTCTCAGGGACAACAGCAATGGTGTTGAGGTGGATGAACATTCTCAGGGGCAACAGCCTGGTGTTGATGTGGACTAATCATCTCTGGGGCAGTAGCCCTTCCGTTCATGAAGATGAACAGTCTCAGGAACAACTCCGAAGAAGGGTCACTGACCCAAAACGTTAACTCGGTTTCTCTTTGCACAGATGCTGCCAGACCTGCTGAGTGATTCCAACATTTCTTGTTTTTGTTTCAGGAACAAAATTCCTGGTGTTGAGGTGGATGAACAGTCTCAGGAACAATAGCCCTGGTGTTGATGTGGATGAACAGTCTCAAAAACAATAGCCCTGGTGTTGATGTGGATGAACAGTTTCAGGAACAATAACCCTGGTGTTGATGTGGATGAACAGTCTCAATAACAATAGCCCTGGTGTTGATGTAGATGAACAGTCTCAGTAACAAAAGCCCTGGTGTTGATGTGGATGAACAGTTTCAGGAACAACTCCGAAGAAGGGTCACTGGCCCAAAACGTTAACTCTGCTTCTCTTTGCACAGATGCTGCCAGACCTGCTGAGTGATTCCAGCATTTCTTGTTTTTGTTTCAGGAACCTAATTCCTGGTGTTGAGGTGGATGAACAGTTTCAGGAACAATAACCCTTGTGTTGATGTGGATGAACAGTCTCAATAACAAAAGCCCTGGTGTTGATGTGGATGAACAGTCTCAGGAACAAAAGCCCTGGTGTTGATGTGGATGAACAGTCTCAGGAACAATAACAATGGTGTTGATGTGGATGAACAGTCTCAGTAACAATAGCCCTGGTGTTGATGTGGATGAACAGTCTCAGGAACAATAGCCCTGGTGTTGATGTGGATGAACAGTCTCAAAAACAGCAGCCCTGGTGTTGATGTGGATGAACAGTCTCAGGAACAATAGCAATGGTGTTGATGTGGATGAACAGTCTCAGGAACAATAGCCCTGGTGTTCATGTGGATGAACAGCTCAGGAACAATAGCAATGGTGTTGTTGTGGATGAACAGACTCAGGAACAATAGCACTGGTGTTGATTTGGTTGAACATTCTCAGGAACAATTGCCCTTGTGTTGATATGGACGAACAGTCTCAGGAACAATAGCACTGGTGTTGATGTGGATGAATCGTCTCAGGAACAATAGCAACGGTGTTGATTTGGATGAACAGTCACAGGAACAATAACCCTGGTGTTGATGTGGATGAACAGTCTCAATAACAATATCCCTGCAGTTGATGTGGATGAACAGTCTCAGGAACAATATCCAAGTTGTTGATGTGGATGAACATTCTCTGGAATAATTGCCCTGGTGTTGATGTGTATGAACAGTCTCAGGGACAACAGCAATGGTGTTGAGGTGGATGAACATTCTCAGGGGCAACAGCCTGGTGTTGATGTGGACTAATCATCTCTGGGGCAGTAGCCCTTCCGTTCATGAAGATGAACAGTCTCAGGAACAACTCCGAAGAAGGGTCACTGACCCAAAACGTTAACTCGGTTTCTCTTTGCACAGATGCTGCCAGACCTGCTGAGTTATTCCAACATTTCTTGTTTTTGTTTCAGGAACAAAATTCCTGGTGTTGAGGTGGATGAACAGTCTCAGGAACAATAGCCCTGGTGTTGATGTGGATGAACAGTCTCAAAAACAATAGCCCTGGTGTTGATGTGGATGAACAGTTTCAGGAACAATAACCCTGGTGTTGATGTGGATGAACAGTCTCAATAACAATAGCCCTGGTGTTGATGTGGATGAACAGTCTCAGTAACAAAAGCCCTGGTGTTGATGTGGATGAACAGTTTCAGGAACAACTCCGAAGAAGGGTCACTGGCCCAAAACGTTAACTCTGCTTCTCTTTGCACAGATGCTGCCAGACCTGCTGAGTGATTCCAGCATTTCTTGTTTTTGTTTCAGGAACCTAATTCCTGGTGTTGAGGTTGATGAACAGTTTCAGGAACAATAACCCTTGTGTTGATGTGGATGAACAGTCTCAATAACAAAAGCCCTGGTGTTGATGTGGATGAACAGTCTCAGGAACAAAAGCCCTGGTGTTGATGTGGATGAACAGTCTCAGGAACAATAACAATGGTGTTGATGTGGATGAACAGTCTCAGGAACAATAGCAATGGTGTTGATGTGGATGAACAGTCTCAGGAACAATAGCCCTGGTGTTCATGTGGATGAACAGCTCAGGAACAATAGCAATGGTGTTGTTGTGGATGAACATACTCAGGAACAATAGCACTGGTGTTGATTTGGTTGAACATTCTCAGGAACAATTGCCCTTGTGTTGATATGGACGAACAGTCTCAGGAACAATAGCACTGGTGTTGATGTGGATGAATCGTCTCAGGAACAATAGCAACGGTGTTGATTTGGATGAACAGTCACAGGAGCAATAACCCTGGTGTTGATGTGGATGAACAGTCTCAATAACAATAGCCCTGGTGTTGATGTGGATGAACAGTCTCAGGAACAAAAGCCCTGCTGTTGATGTGGATGAACAGTCTCAAAAACAATTGCCCTGGTGTTGATGTGTATGAACAGTCTCAGGAACAATAGCCCTGGTGTTGATGTGGACGAAAATTCTCAGGAACAATAGCACTGCTGTTGATGTGGATGAATCGTCTCAGGAACAATAGCCCTGCTGTTGATGTGGATTCACAGTCTCAGGAACAATAGCAACGGTGTTGATGTGGATGAACAGTCTCAGGAACAATAGCCCTGCTGTTGATGTGGATTAACAGTCTCCAAAACAATTGCCCTGGTGTTGATGTGGCTGAACAGTCTCAGGAACAATAGCCCTGGTGTTGATGTGGCTGAACAGTCTCAGGAACGATAGTACTGGCATTGAAGTGGACTAATCTTCTCTTGCGCAGTAGCCGTTTTGTTGATGAGGATGAACAGTCTCAGGAACAATATCCAAGTTGTTGATGTGGATGAACAGTCTCTGGAAAAATTGCCATGGTGTTGATCTGGATAAAAAGTCTCAGGGACAACAGCCCTGCTCTTGAGGTGGACGAACATTCTCAGGGACAACAGCCCTGGCGTTGATGTGGACTAATCTTCACTGGGGCAGTAGCCCTTCCGTTCGTGAAGATGATCAGTCTCAGGAACAATATTCCTGGCGTTGATGTGGATGAACAGTCTCAGGAACAATATCCCTGCCGTTGATGTGGATGAACAGTCTCTGGAATAATTGCCCTGGTGTTGATGTGTATGTGCAGTCTCTGGAACAATAGCCTTGTTGTTGATGTGGACGAACAGTCTCAGGAGCAATAGACCGGGTGTTGATGTTCATGAACAGTCTCTGGAATAATAGTCCTCGTGTTGATGTGGATGAGCAGTCTCAGGAACAATTGTCCTGGTGTTGATGTGAATGACCAGTCTCAGAAATAATTGTCCTGGTGTTGAGGTGGATGAACAGTCTCAGGAACAATAACCCTGGTGTTGATTTGGATGAAGAGTCTCAGGAACAATAGCCCTGGTGTTGATGTGGAAGAACAGTCTCAGCAACAAAAGCCATGCTGTTGATGTGGATGAACTGTCTCAAATAAAATAGCCCTGGTGTTGATGTGGATGGACAGTCTCAGTAACAATAGCTCTGGTTTTGATGTAGATGAACATTCTCAGGAACAATAGTCCTGGTGTTGATGTGGATGAACAGTCTCAGGAATAATTGCCCTGGTGTTGATGTTTATGAACAGTCTCAGGGACAACAGCAATGGTGTTGAGGTGGATGAACATTCTCAGGGGCAACAGCCTGGTGCTGATGTGGACTAATCATCTCTGGGGCAGTAGCCCTTCCGTTCATGAAGATGAACAGTCTCAGGAACAACTCCGAAGAAGGGTCACTGACGCAAAATATTAACACTGCTTCTCTTTGCACAGATGCTGCCAGACCTGCTGAGTGATTCCAGCATTTCTTGTTTTTGTTTCAGGAACAAAATTCCTGGTGTTGAGGTGGATGAACAGTCTCAGGAACAATAGCCCTGGTGTTGATGTGGATGAACAGTGTCAAAAACAATAGCCCTGGTGTTGAAGTGGATGAACAGTTTCAAGAACAATAACCCTGGTGTTGATGTGGATGAACAGTCTCAATAACAATAGCCCTGGTGTTGAAATGGATGAACAGTCTCAGGAACAAAAGCCCTGCTGTTGATGTGGATGAACAGTCTCAAAGACAATAGCCCTGGTGTTGATGTGTATGAACAGTTTCAGGAACAATAGCCCTGGTGTTGATGTGGATGAACAGTCTCAGGAACAATAGCAATGGTGTTGATGTGGATGAACTGTCTCAAAAACAATAGCCCTGGTGTTGATGTGGATGAACAGTCTCAATAACAATAGCCCTCGTGTTGATGTGGATGAACAGTCTCAGGAACAAAAGCCCTGCTGTTGATGTGTATGAACAGTCTCAGGAACAATAGCCCTGCTGTTGATGTGGATGAACAGTCTCAAAAACAATAGCCCTGGTGTTGATGTGTATGAACAGTCTCAGGAACAATAGCCCTGGTGTTGATGTGGATGAACAGTCTCAGGAACAATAGCAATGGTGTTGATGTGGATGAACTGTCTCAAAAACAATAGCCCTGGTGTTGATGTGGATGAACAGTTTCAATAACAATAGCCCTAGTGTTGATGTGGATGAACAGTCTCAAAAACAATAGCCCTGGTGTTGATGTGTATGAACAGTCTCAGGAACAATAGCCCTGCTGTTGATGTGGATGAACAGTCTCAGGAACAAAAGCCCTGGTGTTGATGTGTATGAACAGTCTCAGGAACAATAGCCCTGGTGTTGAGGTGGATGAACTGTCTCAAAAACAATAGCCCTGGTGTTGATGTGGATGAACAGTCTCAATAACAATAGCCCTTGTGTTGATGTGGATGATCAGTCTCAGGAACAAAAGCCCTGCTGTTGATGTGGATGAACAGTCTCTAAAACAATTGCCCTGGTGTTGATGTGTATGAATCGTCTCAGGAACAATAGCACTGATTTTGATGTGGATGATTCATCTCAGGAACAATAGCCCTGCTGTTGATGTCGATTAACAGTCTCAGGAACAATGGCCCTGGTGCTGATGTCGATTAACAGTCTCAGGAACAATGGCCCTGGTGTTGATGTGGATTAACAGTCTCTAAAACAATTGCCCTGGTGTTGATGTGGCTGAACAGTCTCAGGAACAAAAGCCCTGGTGTTGATGTGGCTGAACAGTCTCAGGAACGATAGTCCTGGCGTTGAAGTGGACTAATCTTCTCTGGCGCAGTAGCCCTTTTGTTGATGTGTATGAACAGTCTCTGGAATAATTGCCATGGTGTTGATCTGGATAAAAAGTCTCAGGGACAACAGCCCTGCTCTTGAGGTGGACGAACATTCTCAGGGACAACAGCCCTGGTGTTGATGTGGACTAATCTTCACTGGGGCAGTAGCCCTTCCGTTCGTGAAGATGGTCAGTCTCAGGAACAATATTCCTGGTGTTGATGTGGGGAACAGTCTCAGAGACAACAGACCTGGTGTTGAGGTGGATGAACAATCTTAGGAACAATAGCCCGGGTGTTGATGTGGATGTACAGTCTCAGGAACAATATTCCTGGTGTTGATGTGGATGAACAGTCTCAGGAGCAATATCCCTGCAGTTGATGTGGATGAACAGTCTCTGGAATAATTGCCCTGGTGTTGATGTGTATGTACAGTCTCTGGAACAATAGCCTTGTTGTTGATGTGGATGAACAGTCTCAGGAGCAATAGTCCTGGTGTTGATGTGGATGAACAGTCTCAGGAACAATAGCCCTGATGTTGATGTGGATGAACAGTCTCATGAATAATTGGGTCACTGACCCGAAACGTTAACTCTGCTTCTCTTTCCTCAGATGCTGCCTGACCTGCTGAGTGATTCCAGCATTTCTTGTTTTTGTTTCAGGAATAATCGCACTGTTGTTGATGTGGGTGAACAGTCTCAGGAAAAATAATCCTGGTGTTGATTTGGATGAACAGTCTCAGGAACAATAGCCCTGGTGTAGATGGAGATGAACAGTCTCAGGAACAATAGTCCTGGTGTTGATGTGGAAGAACAGTCTCTGTAAGAAAAGCCCTGCTGTTGATGTGGATGAACAGTCTCAAAAAAAAATAGCCCTTGTGTTGATGTGGATGAACAGTCTCAGGAACAATAACCCTGGTGTTGATGTGGATGAACAGTCTCAATAACGATAGCCCTGGTGTTGATGTGGATGAACAGTCGCAGGAACAATAACCCTGGTGTTGATTTGGATGAAGAGTCTCAGGAACAATAGCCCTGGTGTTGATGTGGATGAACTGTCTCAAATAAAATAGCCCTGGTGTTGATGTGGATGGACAGTCTCAGTAACAATAGCTCTGGTTTTGATGTAGATGAACATTCTCAGGAACAATAGTCCTGGTGTTGATGTGGATGAACAGTATCAGGAATAATTGCCCTGGTGTTGATGTGTATGAACAGTCTCAGGGACAACAGCAATGGTGTTGAGGTGGATGAACATTCTCAGGGGCAACAGCCTGGTGCTGATGTGGGCTAATCATCTCTGGGGCAGTAGCCCTTCCGTTCATGAAGATGAACAGTCTCAGGAACAACTCCGAAGAAGGGTCACTGACCCAAAATATTAACTCTGCTTCTCTTTGCACAGATGCTGCCAGACCTGCTGAGTGATTCCAGCATTTCTTGTTTTTGTTTCAGGAACAAAATTCCTGGTGTTGAGGTGGACGAACAGTCTCAGGAACAATAGCCCTGGTGTTGATGTGGATGAACAGTGTCAAAAACAATAGCCCTGGTGTTGATGTGGATGAACAGTTTCAGGAACAATAACCCTGGTGTTGATGTGGATGAACAGTCTCAATAACAATAACCCTGGTGTTGAAATGGATGAACAGTCTCAGGAACAAAAGCCATGCTGTTGATGTGGATGAACAGTCTCAAAAACAATAGCCCTGGTGTTGATGTGTATGAACAATCTCAGGAACAAGAGCCCTGGTGTTGATGTGGATGAACAGTCTCAGGAACAATAGCAATGGTGTTGATGTGGATGAACTGTCTCAAAAACAATCGCCCTGGTGTTGATGTGGATGAACAGTCTCAATAACAATAGTCCTAGTGTTGATGTGGATGAACAGTCTCAGGAACAAAAGCCCTGCTGTTGATGTGTATGAACAGTCTCAGGAACAATAGCCCTGCTGTTGATGTGGATGAACAGTCTCAAAAACAATAGCCCTGGTGTTGATGTGTATGAACAGTCTCAGGAACAATAGCCCTGGTGTTGATGTGGATGAACAGTCTCAGGAACAATAGCAATGGTGTTGATGTGGATGAACTGTCTCAAACACAATAGCCCTGGTGTTGATGTGGATGAACAGTCTCAATAACAATAGCCCTAGTGTTGATGTGGATGAACAGTCTCAAAAACAATAGCCCTGGTGTTGATGTGTATGAACAGTCTCAGGAACAATAGCCCTGCTGTTGATGTGGATGAACAGTCTCAGGAACAAAAGCCCTGGTGTTGATGTGTATGAACAGTCTCAGGAACAATAGCCCTGGTGTTGATGTGGGTGAACTGTCACAGGAACAATAGCCCTGCTGTTGATGTGGATGTACAGTCTCATTAACAATAGCAATGGTGTTGATGTGGCTGAGTCGTCTCAGGAACAATAGCCCTGGTGTTGATGTGGATGAACAGTCTCAGGAACAATAGCCCTGGTGTTGATGTGGATGAACAGTCTCAGGAACAAAAGCCCTGCTGTTGATGTGGATGAACAGTCTCTAAAACAATTGCCCTGGTGTTGATGTGTATGAATCGTCTCAGGAACAATAGCACTGATGTTAATGTGGATGAATCATCTCAGGAACAATAGCCCTGCTGTTGATGTCGATTAACAGTCTCAGGAACAATGGCCCTGGTGTTGATGTCGATTAACAGTCTCAGGAACAATGGCCCTGGTGTTGATGTGGATGAACAGTCTCAGGAACAATAGCCCTGCTTTTGATGTGGATTAACAGTCTCTAAAACAATTGCCCTGGTGTTGATGTGGCTGAACAGTCTCAGGAACAAAAGCCCTGGTGTTGTTGTGGCTGACCAGTCTCAGGAACGATAGTACTGGCGTTGAAGTGGACTAATCTTCTCTGGCGCAGTAGCCCTTTTGTTGATGTGTATGAACAGTCTCTGGAATAATTGCCATGGTGTTGATCTGGATAAAAAGTCTCAGGAACAACAGCCCTGCTCTTGAGGTGGACGAACATTCTCAGGGACAACAGCCCTGGTGTTGATGTGGACTAATCTTCACTGGGGCAGTAGCCCTTCCGTTCGTGAAGATGGTCAGTCTCAGGAACAATATTCCTGGTGTTGATGTGGCTGAACAGTCTCAGGAACAAAAGCCCTGGTGTTGTTGTGGCTGACCAGTCTCAGGAACGATAGTACTGGCGTTGAAGTGGACTAATCTTCTCTGGCGCAGTAGCCCTTTTGTTGATGTGTATGAACAGTCTCTGGAATAATTGCCATGGTGTTGATCTGGATAAAAAGTCTCAGGAACAACAGCCCTGCTCTTGAGGTGGACGAACATTCTCAGGGACAACAGCCCTGGTGTTGATGTGGACTAATCTTCACTGGAGCAGTAGCCCTTCCGTTCGTGAAGATGGTCAGTCTCAGGAACAATATTCCTGGTGTTGATGTGGGGAACAGTTTCAGAGACAACAGACCTGGTGTTGAGGTGGAAGAACAATCTTAGGAACAATAGCCCGGGTGTTGATGTGGATGTACAGTCTCAGGAACAATATTCCTGGTGTTGATGTGGATGAACAGTCTCAGGAGCAATATCCCTGCAGTTGATGTGGATGAACAGTCTCTGGAATAATTGCCCTGGTGTTGATGTGTATGTACAGTCTCTGGAACAATAGCCTTGTTGTTGATGTGGATGAACAGTCTCAGGAGCAATAGTCCTGGTGTTGATGTGGATGAACAGTCTCAGGAACAATAGCCCTGATGTTGATATGGATGAACAGTCTCATGAATAATTGGGTCACTGACCCGAAACGTTAACTCTGCTTCTCTTTCCACAGATGCTGCCTGACCTGCTGAGTGATTCCAGCATTTCTTGTTTTTGTTTCAGGAATAACCGCACTGTTGTTGATGTGGGTGAACAGTCTCAGGAACAATAACCCTGCTGTTGATTTGGATGAACAGTCTCAGGAACAATAGCCCTGGTGTAGATGGAGATGAACAGTCTCAGGAACAATAGTCCTGGTGTTGATGTGGAAGAACAGTCTCTGTAAGAAAAGCCCTGCTGTTGATGTGGATGAACAGTCTCAGGAACAATAACCCTGGTGTTGATGTGGATGAACAGTCTCAATAATGATAGCCGTGGTGTTGATGTGGATGAACAGTCTCAGGAACAAAAGACCTGCTGTTGATGAGGATGAAGAGTCTCAGGAACAATAGCCCTGGTGTTGATGTGGACGAACAGTCTCAGGAACAATATCACTGTTGTTGACGTGGATGAACAGTCTCAATAACTATAGCCCTGGTGTTGATGTGGATGAGCAGTCTCAGGAACAATAGCACTGGCGTTGATGTGGACTAATCTTCTCTGGCGCAGTAGCCGTTTTGTTGATTAGGATGGACATTATCAGGAAAAATATTCCCGATGTTGACGTGGGTGAACAGTCTCAGGAACAATATCCAAGTTGTTGATGTGGTTGAACCGTCTCTGGATTAACCGCCATGGCGTTGACGTGGATGAGCTGTCTCAGGAACAATAACCCTGGTGTTGATGTGGATGAACAGTCTCAGGAACAGTAGCCCTGGCGTTGATGTGGAAGAACAGTCTCAGCAACAATAGCCCTGGTGTTCATGTGGATGAACAGTCTCAGTATCAATAGCCCTGGTCCTGATTTGGATGAACAGCCTCAGAAACAATAGCCTTGGTGTTGAAGTAGATGAACAGTATCAGGAACAATAGCCCTGGTGTTGATGTGGATGAACAGTCTCTGGAATAATTGCCCTGGTGTTGATGTGTATGTACAGTCTCTGGAACAATAGCCTTGTTGTTGATGTGGATGAACAGTCTCAGGAGCAATAGTCCTGGTGTTGATGTGGATGAACAGTCTCAGGAACAATAGCCCTGATGTTGATGTGGATGAACAGTCTCAATAACAATAGCCCTGGTGTTGATGTAGATGAACAGTCTCAGTAACAAAAGCCCTGGTGTTGATGTGGATGAACAGTTTCAGGAACAACTCCGAAGAAGGGTCACTGGCCCAAAACGTTAACTCTGCTTCTCTTTGCACAGATGCTGCCAGACCTGCTGAGTGATTCCAGCATTTCTTGTTTTTGTTTCAAGAACCTAATTCCTGGTGTTGAGGTGGATGAACAGTTTCAGGAACAATAACCCTTGTGTTGATGTGGATGAACAGTCTCAATAACAAAAGCCCTGGTGTTGATGTGGATGAACAGTCTCAGGAACAAAAGCCCTGGTGTTGATGTGGATGAACAGTCTCAGGAACAATAACAATGGTGTTGATGTGGATGAACAGTCTCAGTAACAATAGCCCTGGTGTTGATGTGGGTGAACAGTCTCAGGAACAATAGCCCTGGTGTCGATGTGGATGAACAGTCTCAAAAACAACAGCCCTGGTGTTGATGTGGATGAACAGTCTCAGGAACAATAGCAATGGTGTTGATGTGGATGAACAGTCTCAGGAACAATAGCCCTGGTGTTGATGTGGATGAACAGCTCAGGAACAATAGCAATGGTGTTGTTGTGGATGAACTGTCACAGGAACAATAGCACTGGTGTTGATTTGGATGAACATTCTCAGGAACAATAGCCCTGGTGTTGATTTGGTTGAACATTCTCAGGAACAATTGCCCTTGTGTTGATATGGACGAACAGTCTCAGGAACAATAGCACTGGTGTTGATGTGGATGAATCGTCTCAGGAACAATAGCAACGGTGTTGATTTGGATGAACAGTCACAGGAACAATAACCCTGGTGTTGATGTGGATGAACAGTCTCAATAACAATAGGTCTGGTGTTGATGTGGATGAACATTTTCAGGGACAATAGCCCTGGTTTTGATCTGGTGAACGGTCTCAGGGACATCAGCCCTGTTGTTGAGGTGGATGAACATTCTCAGGGACAACAGCCTGGCGTTCATGTGGACTCATCATCTCTGGGGCAGTAGTCCTTCCGTTCATGAAGATGAACAGTCTCAGGAAAGGTAGCCTGGTGTTGATGTTGATGAACATTCTCAGGAACAATATCCCTGCAGTTGATGTGGATGAACAGTCTCAGGAACAATATCCAAGTTGTTGATGTGGATGAACATTCTCTGGAATAATTGCCCTGGTGTTGATGTGTATGAACAGTCTCAGGGACAACAGCAATGGTGTTGAGGTGGATGAACATTCTCAGGGGCAACAGCCTGGTGTTGATGTGGACTAATCATCTCTGGGGCAGTAGCCCTTCCGTTCATGAAGATGAACAGTCTCAGGAACAACTCCGAAGAAGGGTCACTGACCCAAAACGTTAACTCGGTTTCTCTTTCCTCAGATGCTGCCTGACCTGCTGAGTGATTCCAGCATTTCTTGTTTTTGTTTCAGGAATAATCGCACTGTTGTTGATGTGGGTGAACAGTCTCAGGAAAAATAATCCTGGTGTTGATTTGGATGAACAGTCTCAGGAACAATAGCCCTGGTGTAGATGGAGATGAACAGTCTGAGGAACAATAGTCCTGGTGTTGATGTGGAAGAACAGTCTCTGTAAGAAAAGCCCTGCTGTTGATGTGGAAGAACAGTGTCAAAAAAAATAGCCCTTGTGTTGATGTGGATGAACAGTCTCAGGAACAATAACCCTGGTGTTGATGTGGATGAACAGTCTCAATAACGATAGCCCTGGTGTTGATGTGGATGAAGAGTCGCAGGAACAATAACCCTGGTGTTGATGTGGAAGAACAGTCTCAGCAACAAAAGCCATGCTGTTGATGTGGATGAACTGTCTCAAATAAAATAGCCCTGGTGTTGATGTGGATGGACAGTCTCAGTAACAATAGCTCTGGTTTTGATGTAGATGAACATTCTCAGGAACAATAGTCCTGGTGTTGATGTGGATGAACAGTCTCAGGAACAAAAGCCCTGCTGTTGATGTGGATCAACAGTCTCAGGAATAATTGCCCTGGTGTTGATGTGGATCAACAGTCTCAGGAATAATTGCCCTGGTGTTGATGTGTATGAACAGTCTCAGGGACACCAGCAATGGTGTTGAGGTGGATGAACATTCTCAGGGGCAACAGCCTGGTGCTGATGTGGACTAATCATCTCTGGGGCAGTAGCCCTTCCGTTCATGAAGATGAACAGTCTCAGGAACAACTCCGAAGAAGGGTCACTGACCCAAAATATTAACTCTGCTTCTCTTTGCACAGATGCTGCCAGACCTGCTGAGTGATTCCAGCATTTCTTGTTTTTGTTTCAGGAACAAAATTCCTGGTGTTGAGGTGGACGAACAGTCTCAGGAACAATAGCCCTGGTGTTGATGTGGATGAACAGTGTCAAAAACAATAGCCCTGGTGTTGATGTGGATGAACAGTTTCAGGAACAATAACCCTGGTGTTGATGTGGATGAACAGTCTCAATAACAATAACCCTGGTGTTGAAATGGATGAACAGTCTCAGGAACAAAAGCCATGCTGTTGATGTGGATGAACAGTCTCAAAAACAATAGCCCTGGTGTTGATGTGTATGAACAATCTCAGGAACAAGAGCCCTGGTGTTGATGTGGATGAACAGTCTCAGGAACAATAGCAATGGTGTTGATGTGGATGAACTGTCTCAAAAACAATCGCCCTGGTGTTGATGTGGATGAACAGTCTCAATAACAATAGTCCTAGTGTTGATGTGGATGAACAGTCTCAGGAACAAAGGCCCTGCTGTTGATGTGTATGAACAGTCTCAGGAACAATAGCCCTGCTGTTGATGTGGATGAACAGTATCAAAAACAATAGCCCTGGTGTTGATGTGGATGAACAGTCTCAGGAACAATAGCAATGGTGTTGATGTGGATGAACTGTCTCAAACACAATAGCCCTGGTGTTGATGTGGATGAACAGTCTCAATAACAATAGCCCTAGTGTTGATGTGGATGAACAGTCTCAAAAACAATAGCCCTGGTGTTGATGTGTATGAACAGTCTCAGGAACAATAGCCCTGCTGTTGATGTGGATGAACAGTCTCAGGAACAAAAGCCCTGGTGTTGATGTGTATGAACAGTCTCAGGAACAATAGCCCTGGTGTTGATGTGGGTGAACTGTCACAGGAACAATAGCCCTGCTGTTGATGTGGATGAACTGCCTCAAAAACAATAGCCCTGGTGTTGATGTGGATGAACAGTCTCAGGAACAAAAGCCCTGCTGTTGATGTGGATGAACAGTCTCTAAAACAATTGCCCTGGTGTTGATGTGTATGAATCGTCTCAGGAACAATAGCACTGATGTTAATGTGGATGAATCATCTCAGGAACAATAGCCCTGCTGTTGATGTCGATTAACAGTCTCAGGAACAATGGCCCTGGTGTTGATGTCGATTAACAGTCTCAGGAACAATGGCCCTGGTGTTGATGTGGATGAACAGTCTCAGGAACAATAGCCCTGCTTTTGATGTGGATTAACAGTCTCTAAAACAATTGCCCTGGTGTTGATGTGGCTGAACAGTCTCAGGAACAAAAGCCCTGGTGTTGTTGTGGCTGACCAGTCTCAGGAACGATAGTACTGGCGTTGAAGTGGACTAATCTTCTCTGGCGCAGTAGCCCTTTTGTTGATGTGTATGAACAGTCTCTGGAATAATTGCCATGGTGTTGATCTGGATAAAAAGTCTCAGGAACAACAGCCCTGCTCTTGAGGTGGACGAACATTCTCAGGGACAACAGCCCTGGTGTTGATGTGGACTAATCTTCACTGGGGCAGTAGCCCTTCCGTTCGTGAAGATGGTCAGTCTCAGGAACAATATTCCTGGTGTTGATGTGGCTGGACAGTCTCAGGAACAAAAGCCCTGGTGTTGTTGTGGCTGACCAGTCTCAGGAACGATAGTACTGGCGTTGAAGTGGACTAATCTTCTCTGGCGCAGTAGCCCTTTTGTTGATGTGTATGAACAGTCTCTGGAATAATTGCCATGGTGTTGATCTGGATAAAAAGTCTCAGGAACAACAGCCCTGCTCTTGAGGTGGACGAACATTCTCAGGGACAACAGCCCTGGTGTTGATGTGGACTAATCTTCACTGGGGCAGTAGCCCTTCCGTTCGTGAAGATGGTCAGTCTCAGGAACAATATTCCTGGTGTTGATGTGGGGAACAGTTTCAGAGACAACAGACCTGATGTTGAGGTGGAAGAACAATCTTAGGAACAATAGCCCGGGTGTTGATGTGGATGTACAGTCTCAGGAACAATATTCCTGGTGTTGATGTGGATGAACAGTCTCAGGAGCAATATCCCTGCAGTTGATGTGGATGAACAGTCTCTGGAATAATTGCCCTGGTGTTGATGTGTATGTACAGTCTCTGGAACAATAGCCTTGTTGTTGATGTGGATGAACAGTCTCAGGAGCAATAGTCCTGGTGTTGATGTGGATGAACAGTCTCAGGAACAATAGCCCTGATGTTGATATGGATGAACAGTCTCATGAATAATTGGGTCACTGACCCGAAACGTTAACTCTGCTTCTCTTTCCACAGATGCTGCCTGACCTGCTGAGTGATTCCAGCATTTCTTGTTTTTGTTTCAGGAATAATCGCACTGTTGTTGATGTGGGTGAACAGTCTCAGGAACAATAGCCCTGGTGTAGATGGAGATGAACAGTCTCAGGAACAATAGTCCTGGTGTTGATGTGGAAGAACAGTCTCTGTAAGAAAAGCCCTGCTGTTGATGTGGATGAACAGTCTCAAAAAAAATAGCCCTTGTGTTGATGTGGATGAACAGTCTCAGGAACAATAACCCTGGTGTTGATGTGGATGAACAGTCTCAATAATGATAGCCGTGGTGTTGATGTGGATGAACAGTCTCAGGAACAAAAGACCTGCTGTTGATGAGGATGAAGAGTCTCAGGAACAATAGCCCTGGTGTTGATGTGGACGAACAGTCTCAGGAACAATATCACTGTTGTTGACGTGGATGAACAGTCTCAATAACTATAGCGCTGGTGTTGATGTGGATGAACAGTCTCAGGAACAATAGCCCTGGTGTTGATGTGGATGAGCAGTCTCAGGAACAATAGCACTGGCGTTGATGTGGACTAATCTTCTCTGGCGCAGTAGCCGTTTTGTTGATTAGGATGGACATTATCAGGAAAAATATTCCCGATGTTGACGTGGGTGAACAGTCTCAGGAACAATATCCAAGTTGTTGATGTGGTTGAACCGTCTCTGGATTAACCGCCATGGCGTTGACGTGGATGATCTGTCTCAGGAACAATAACCCTGGTGTTGATGTGGATGAACAGTCTCAGGAACAGTCGCCCTGGCGTTGATGTGGAAGAACAGTCTCAGCAACAATAGCCCTGGTGTTCATGTGGATGAACAGTCTCAGTATCAATAGCCCTGGTCCTGATTTGGATGAACAGCCTCAGAAACAATAGCCTTGGTGTTGAAGTAGATGAACAGTATCAGGAACAATAGCCCCGGTGTTGATGTGGATGAACAGTCTCAGGAACAATAACCCTGGTGTTGATTTGGATGAACATTCTCGGGAACAATAGCCTTGGTGTTGAAGTAGATGAACAGTATCAGCAACAATAGCCCTGGTGTTGATGTGGATGAACAGTCACAGGAACAAAAGCCCTGCTGTTGATGTGGATGAACATTCTCAAAAACAATAGCCCTGGTGTTGATGTGGATGAACAGTTTCAGGGACAATAACCCTGGTGTTGATGTGGATGTACAGTCTCAGGAACAAAGGCCCTGCTGTTGATGTGGATGAACAGTCTCAAAAACAATAGCCCTGGTGTTGATGTGTATGAACAGTCTCAGGAACAATAGCCCTGGTGTTGATGTGGATTAACAGTCTCAGGAACAAGAGCACTGGTGTTGATGTGGATGAATCGTCTCAGGAACAAAAGCAACGGTGTTGATTTGAATGAACATTCTCACGTATAATTGCCCTTGTGCTGATGTGGATGAACAGTCACTGGAACAATAGCCCTGCTCTTGATGTGGATTAACAGTCTCAGGAATAATAGCCGTGGTGTAGATGTGGCTGAACATTCTCAGGAGCAATAGCCCTCGTGTTGATGTGGATGAACAGTCTCAGGAACAAAAGCCCTGCTGTTGATGTGGATGAACAGTCTCAGGAGCAATAGCCCTGGTGTTGATGTGGATGAACAGTCTCAGGAACAATAGCAACGGTGTTGATGTGGCTGAACAGTCTCAGGAACAATAGCCCTGGTGTTGATGTGGATGAACAGTCTCAGGAATAATAGCACTGGCGTTGATTTGGACTAATCATCTCTGGCGCAGCAGCCCTTTTGTTGATGAGAATGAAGAGTCTCAGGAACAATAGCAACGGTGTTGATGTGGATGAACAGTCTCAGGAACAATATCCATGTTATTGATGTGGATGAACAGTCTCTGGAATAATTGCCATGGTGTTCATCTGGATGAATAGTCTCATGGACAACAGCCCTGCTGTTGAGGTGGACGAACATTCTCAGGGGCAACAGCCCGGGCGTTGATGTGGACGAATCTTCTTTGGGGCAGTAGCCCTTCCGTTCATGAAGATGAACTGTCTCAGGAACAATATTCCCGGTGTTGATGTGGATGAACAGTCTCAGGAAAAATCTCCTAGTTATTGATGTGGATGAACAGTCTCTGGAATAATTGCCATGGCGTTGATCTGGATAAAAAGTCTCAGGGACAACAGCCCTGCCCTTGAGGTGGACGAACATTCTCAGGGACAACAGACCTGGCGTTGATGTGGACTAATCTTCTCTGGGGCAGTAGCCCTTCCGTTCATGAAGATGAACAGTCTCAGGAACAATATTCCTTGTGTTGATGTGGATGAACATTCTCAGGGACAATAGCACTGGTTTTGATGTGGTGAACAGTCTCAGGGACATCAGCCCTGGTGTTGAGGTGGATGAACATTCTCAGGGACAACAGCCCTGGCGTTCATGTGGATTTATCATCTCTGGCGCAGTAGCCCTTCCGTTCATGAAGATGAACAGTCTCAGGAGCAGTTGCCCTGGTGTTGAAGTGGATGAACAGTCTCATGAAAAATATTCCCGGTGTTGATGTTGATAAACTGTCTCAGGAACAATATCCCTGCAGTTGAGGTGGATGAACAGTCTCAGGAACAATATCCAAGTTGTTGATGTGGATGAGCATTCTCTGGAATAATTGCCCTTGTGTTGATGTGTATGAACAGTCTCAGGGACAACAGCAATGGTGTTGAGGTGAATGAACATTCTCAGGGACAACAGCCTGGCGTTTATGGGGACTAATCATCTCTGGGGCAGTAGCCCTTCCGTTCATGAAGATGAACAGTGCCAGGAACAACTCCAAAGAAGGGTCACTGACCCGAAACGTTAACTCTGCTTCTCTTTGCCCAGATGCTGCCAGACCTGCTGAGTGATTCCAGCATTTCTTGTTTTTGTTTCAGGAGCAAAATTCTATGTGTTGAGGTGGATGAACAGTCACAGGAACAATAACCCTGGTGTTGATGTGGATGAACAGTCTCAAAAACAATAGCCCTGGTGTTGATGTGGATGAACACTTTCAGGAACAATAACTCTGGTGTTGATGTGGATGAAGAGTCTCAATAACAATAGCCCTGGTGTTGATGTGAATGAACCGTCTCAGGAACAAAAGCCCTGCTTTTGACGTGGATGAACAGTCTCAAAAACAATAGCCCTGTTGTTTATGTGTATGAACAGTCTCAGGAACAATAGCCCTGGTGTTGATGTGGATGAACAGTCTCAGGAACAATAGCAATGGTGTTGATGTGGATGAACAGTCTCAGTAACAATAGCCCTGGTGTTGATGTGGATGAACAGTCTCAGGAACAATAGCCCTGGTGTTGATGTGGATGAACAGTCTCAAAAACAATAGCCCTGGTGTTGATGTGGATGAACAGTCTCAGGAACAATAGCAATGGTGTTGATGTGGATGAACAGTCTCAGGAACACTAGCCCTGGTGTTGATGTGGATGAACAGTCTCAGGAACAATAGCCCTGGTGTTGATGTGGATGAACAGTCTCAAAAACAATAGCCCTGGTGTTGATGTGGATGAACAGTCTCAGGAACAATAGCAATGGTGTTGATGTGGATGAACAGTCTCAGGAACACTAGCCCTGGTGTTGATGTGGATGAACAGTCTCAGGAACAATAGCAATGGTGTTGATGTGGATGAACAGTCTCAGGAACAATAGCAATGTTGTTGTTGTGGATGAACGTTCTCACGAACAATAGCCATTGTGTTGATGTGGAAGAACAGTCACATGAACAATTGCCCTGCTGTTGATGTGGATGAACAGTCTCAGGAACAATAGCAATGTTGTTGATGTGGATGAACAGTCTCATTAACAATAGCAATGGTGTTGATGTGGCTGAGTCGTCTCAGGAACAATAGCCCTGGTGTTGATGTGGATGAACAGTCTCAGGAACAATAGCCCTGGTGTTGATGTGGATGAACAGTCTCAGGAACAGTAGCCCTGCTGTTGATGTGGATTACCAGTCTCTAAAACAATAGCCCTGGTGTTGATGTGGCTGTACAGTCTCAGGAACAATAGCCCTGGTGTTGATGTGGATGAACAGTCTCAGGAACGATAGCACTGTCGTTGAAGTGGACTAATCTTCTCTGGCGCAGTAGCCCTTTTGTTGATGAGGATGAACAGTCTCAGAAACAATATTCCCAGTGTTGATGTGGTTGTACAGTCTCAGGAACAATATCCAAGTTGATGATGTGGATGAATCGTCTCTGGAATAATTACCATGGTGTTGATCTGGATGATAAGTCTCAGGGAAAACAGCCCTGCTGTTGAGGTGGACGAACATTCTCAGGGACAACAGCCCTGGCGTTGATGTGGTCTTATCTTCTCTGGGGCAGTAGCCCTTCCGTTCATTAAGATGAACAGTCTCAGGCACAATAACCCTGGTGTTGATGTGGATGAACAGTCTCAGGGACAATTGCCCTGATGTTGATGTGGATGAACAGTCTCAGGGACAATAGCCCTGGTGTTGATGTGGTGAACAGTCTCAGGGACAACAGCACTGGTGTTGAGGTGGATGAACATTCTCAGGGACAACAGCCCTGGCGTTGATCTGGATTAATCATCTCTGGGGCAGTAGCCCTTCCGTTCATGAAGATGAACAATCTAAGGAAAAATATTCCTGGTGTTGAGGTGGATGAACAATCTCAGGAACAATAGCCCTGTTGATGGCATGGATGAACAGTCTCAGGAACAATATTCCTGGTGTTGATGTGGATGAACAGTCTCAGGAACAATATCCCTGCAGTTAATGTGAATGAACAGTCTCAGAAATAATTGCCCTGGTGTTGATGTGGATGAACAGTCTCAGGAACAATAACCCTGGTGTTGATTTGGATGAACCGTCTCAGGAACAATAGCCCTAGTGTTGATGTGGATGAGCAGTCTCAGCAACAATAGCACTGGTGTTAATGTGGATGAACAGTCTCAGGAACAATAGCACCGGTGTTGATTTGGATTATCATTCTCAGAAACAATAGCCCTTGTGTTGATGTGGATGAACAGTCTCAGGAACAATAGCCCTGCTGTTGTTGTGGATGAACCGTCTGAAATACAATAGCCCTGGTGTTGATGTGGATGAATAGTCTCAGAAACAAAAGGCCTGCGGTTGATGTGGGTTGGCAGTCTCAGGAACAAGAGCCGTGCTGTTGATGTGGATTAACAGTCTCAGGAACAATAGTCCTGGTGTTGATGTGGCTGAACAGACTCAGGATCAATCGTGCTGGTGTTGATGCGGATGAACAGTCTCAGGAACAATAGCACTGGCGTTGATGTGGACTAATCTTATCTGGCGCAGTAGCCCTTTTGTTGAAGAGGATCAACAGTCTCAGGAAATATATTCCCACTGTTGATGTGGTTAAACAGTCTCAGGAACAATATCCCTGCTGTTGCAGAGGATGAACAGTCTCCAAAAACATAACCCTGGTGTTGATGTGGATGAAGAGTATCAGGAACAATAGTCCTGGTGTTGATGTGGGTGAACAGTCTCAGGTACAATAGCCCTGGTGTTTATGTGGAAGAACAGTCTCAGGAACTTTAGCACTGGTGTTGATGTGGATGGACAGTCTCAGTAACCATAGCACTGGTGTTGATGTGGATGAACAGTATCAGTAACAATAGCCCTGGTGTTGATGTGGATGAACTGTCTCAGGAACAATAGCACTGATGTTGATGTGGATGAACAGTCTCAGGAACAATAGCACCGGTGTTGATTTGGATTATAATTCTCAGAAACAATAGCCCTTGTGTTGATGTGGATGAACAGTCTCAGGAACAATAGCCCTGCTGTTGTAGTGGCTGAACTGTCTGAAATACACAAGCCCTGGTGTTGATGTGGCTGTACATTCTCAGGAACAATTGCCCTGGTGTTGATGTGGATGAACTGTCTCAGGAACAATAGCCCTGCTGTTGATGTGGATTAACTGTCTCAGGAACAATAGCCCTGGTTTTGATGTGGCTGAACATTCTCAGGAACAATTGCCCTGGTGTTGATGTGGATGAACTGTCTCAGGAACAATAGCCCTGCTGTTGATGTGGATTAACTGTCTCAGGAACAATAGCCCTGGTTTTGATGTGGCTGACCAGACTCAGGAACAATAGTCCTGGTGTTGATGAGGATGAACAGTCTCAGGAACAATAGCACTGGCGTTAATGTGGATGGACAGTCTCAGGAACAATAGCCCTGGTGTTGATGAGGATGAACAGTCTCAGGAACAATAGTCCTGGTGTTGATGTGGATGAACAGTCTCAGGAACAACAACCCTGGTGTTGATGTGGATGAACAGTCTCAGGAACAATATTCCTGGTGTTGATGTGGTTGAACAGTCTCAGGAGCAATATCCCTGCAGTTGATGTGGATGAACAGTCTCTGGAACAATAGCCTTGTCGTTGATGTGGATGAACAGTCTCAGGAGCAATAGTCCTGTTGTTGATGTGGATGAACAGTCTCAGGAACAATAGCCCTGATGTTGATGTGGATGAACAGTCTCATGAATAATTGGGTCACTGACCCGAAACGTTAACTCTGCTTCTCTTTCCACAGATGCTGCCTGACCTGCTGAGTGATTCCAGCATTTCTTGTTTTTGTTTCAGGAATAATCGCACTATTGTTGATGTGGGTGAACAGTCTCAGGAACAATAACCCTGGTGTTGATTTGGATGAGCAGTCTCAGCAACAATAGCACTGGTGTTAATGTGGATGAACAGTCTCAGGAACAATAGCACCGGTGTTGATTTGGATTATCATTCTCAGAAACAATAGCCCTTGTGTTGATGTGGATGAACAGTCTCAGGAACAATAGCCCTGCTGTTGTTGTGGATGAACCGTCTGAAATACAATAGCCCTGGTGTTGATGTGGATGAATAGTCTCAGAAACAAAAGGCCTGCTGTTGATGTGGGTTGGCAGTCTCAGGAACAAGAGCCGTGCTGTTGATGTGGATTAACAGTCTCAGGGACAATAGTCCTGGTGTTGATGTGGCTGAACAGACTCAGGATCAATCGTGCTGGTGTTGATGCGGATGAACAGTCTCAGGAACAATAGCACTGGCGTTGATGTGGACTAATCTTATCTGGCGCAGTAGCCCTTTTGTTGAAGAGGATCAACAGTCTCAGGAAATATATTCCCACTGTTGATGTGGTTAAACAGTCTCAGGAACAATATCCCTGCTGTTGCAGAAGATGAACAGTCTCAAAAACATAACCCTGGTGTTGATGTGGATGAAGAGTATCAGGAACAATAGTCCTGGTGTTGATGTGGGTGAACAGTCTCAGGTACAATAGCCCTGGTGTTTATGTGGAAGAAAAGTCTCAGGAACTTTAGCACTGGTGTTGATGTGGATGGACAGTCTCAGTAACAATAGCCCTGGTGTTGATGTGGATGAACAGTACCAGTAACAATAGCCCTGGTGTTGATGTGGATGAACTGTCTCAGGAACAATAGCACTGATGTTGATGTGGATGAACAGTCTCAGGAACAATAGCACCGGTGTTGATTTGGATTATCATTCTCAGAAACAATAGCCCTTGTGTTGATGTGGATGAACAGTCTCAGGAACAATAGCCCTGCTGTTGATGTGGATTACCAGTCTCTAAAACAATAGCCCTGGTGTTGATGTGGCTGTACAGTCTCAGGAACAATAGCCCTGGTGTTGATGTGGATGAACAGTCTCAGGAACGATAGCACTGTCGTTGAAGTGGACTAATCTTCTCTGGCGCAGTAGCCCTTTTGTTGATGAGGATGAACAGTCTCAGAAACAATATTCCCAGTGTTGATGTGGTTGTACAGTCTCAGGAACAATATCCAAGTTGATGATGTGGATGAATCGTCTCTGGAATAATTACCATGGTGTTGATCTGGATGATAAGTCTCAGGGAAAACAGCCCTGCTGTTGAGGTGGACGAACATTCTCAGGGACAACAGCCCTGGCGTTGATGTGGTCTTATCTTCTCTGGGGCAGTAGCCCTTCCGTTCATTAAGATGAACAGTCTCAGGCACAATACCCTGGTGTTGATGTGGATGAACAGTCTCAGGGACAATAGCCCTGATGTTGATGTGGATGAACAGTCTCAGGGATAATAGCCCTGGTGTTGATGTGGTGAACAGTCTCAGGGACAACAGCACTGGTGTTGAGGTGGATGAACATTCTCAGGGACAACAGCCCTGGCGTTGATGTGGATTAATCATCTCTGGGGCAGTAGCCCTTCCGTTCATGAAGATGAACAATCTAAGGAAAAATATTCCTGGTGTTGAGGTGGATGAACAATCTCAGGAACAATAGCCCTGTTGATGGCATGGATGAACAGTCTCAGGAACAATATTCCTGGTGTTGATGTGGATGAACAGTCTCAGGAACAATATCCCTGCAGTTAATGTGAATGAACAGTCTCAGAAATAATTGCCCTGGTGTTGATGTGGATGAACAGTCTCAGGAACAATAACCCTGGTGTTGATTTGGATGAACCGTCTCAGGAACAATAGCCCTAGTGTTGATGTGGATGAGCAGTCTCAGCAACAATAGCACTGGTGTTAATGTGGATGAACAGTCTCAGGAACAATAGCACCGGTGTTGATTTGGATTATCATTCTCAGAAACAATAGCCCTTGTGTTGATGTGGATGAACAGTCTCAGGAACAATAGCCCTGCTGTTGTTGTGGATGAACCGTCTGAAATACAATAGCCCTGGTGTTGATGTGGATGAATAGTCTCAGAAACAAAAGGCCTGCTGTTGATGTGGGTTGGCAGTCTCAGGAACAAGAGCCGTGCTGTTGATGTGGATTAACAGTCTCAGGAACAATAGTCCTGGTGTTGATGTGGCTGAACAGACTCAGGATCAATCGTGCTGGTGTTGATGCGGATGAACAGTCTCAGGAACAATAGCACTGGCGTTGATGTGGACTAATCTTATCTGGCGCAGTAGCCCTTTTGTTGAAGAGGATCAACAGTCTCAGGAAATATATTCCCACTGTTGATGTGGTTAAACAGTCTCAGGAACAATATCCCTGCTGTTGCAGAGGATGAACAGTCTCCAAAAACATAACCCTGGTGTTGATGTGGATGAAGAGTATCAGGAACAATAGTCCTGGTGTTGATGTGGGTGAACAGTCTCAGGTACAATAGCCCTGGTGTTTATGTGGAAGAACAGTCTCAGGAACTTTAGCACTGGTGTTGATGTGGATGGACAGTCTCAGTAACCATAGCACTGGTGTTGATGTGGATGAACAGTATCAGTAACAATAGCCCTGGTGTTGATGTGGATGAACTGTCTCAGGAACAATAGCACTGATGTTGATGTGGATGAACAGTCTCAGGAACAATAGCACCGGTGTTGATTTGGATTATAATTCTCAGAAACAATAGCCCTTGTGTTGATGTGGATGAACAGTCTCAGGAACAATAGCCCTGCTGTTGTAGTGGCTGAACTGTCTGAAATACACAAGCCCTGGTGTTGATGTGGATGAACAGTCTCAGAAACAAAAGGCCTGCTGTTGATGTGGATTAACAGTCTCAGGAACAGTAGCCCTGGTGTTGATGTGGCTGAACATTCTCAGGAACAATTGCCCTGGTGTTGATGTGGATGAACTGTCTCAGGAACAATAGCCCTGCTGTTGATGTGGATTAACTGTCTCAGGAACAATAGCCCTGGTTTTGATGTGGCTGACCAGACTCAGGAACAATAGTCCTGGTGTTGATGAGGATGAACAGTCTCAGGAACAATAGCACTGGCGTTGATGTGGATGGACAGTCTCAGGAACAATAGCCCTGGTGTTGATGAGGATGAACAGTTTCAGGAACAATAGTCCTGGTGTTGATGTGGATGAACAGTCTCAGGAACAACAACCCTGGTGTTGATGTGGATGAACAGTCTCAGGAACAATATTCCTGGTGTTGATGTGGTTGAACAGTCTCAGGAGCAATATCCCTGCAGTTGATGTGGATGAACAGTCTCTGGAACAATAGCCTTGTTGTTGATGTGGATGAACAGTCTCAGGAGCAATAGTCCTGTTGTTGATGTGGATGAACAGTCTCAGGAACAATAGCCCTGATGTTGATGTGGATGAACAGTCTCATGAATAATTGGGTCACTGACCCGAAACGTTAACTCTGCTTCTCTTTCCACAGATGCTGCCTGACCTGCTGAGTGATTCCAGCATTTCTTGTTTTTGTTTCAGGAATAATCGCACTATTGTTGATGTGGTTGAATAGTCTCAGGAACAATAACCCTGGTGTTGATTTGGATGAGCAGTCTCAGCAACAATAGCACTGGTGTTAATGTGGATGAACAGTCTCAGGAACAATAGCACCGGTGTTGATTTGGATTATCATTCTCAGAAACAATAGCCCTTGTGTTGATGTGGATGAACAGTCTCAGGAACAATAGCCCTGCTGTTGTTGTGGATGAACCGTCTGAAATACAATAGCCCTGGTGTTGATGTGGATGAATAGTCTCAGAAACAAAAGGCCTGCTGTTGATGTGGGTTGGCAGTCTCAGGAACAAGAGCCGTGCTGTTGATGTGGATTAACAGTCTCAGGGACAATAGTCCTGGTGTTGATGTGGCTGAACAGACTCAGGATCAATCGTGCTGGTGTTGATGCGGTTGAACAGTCTCAGGAACAATAGCACTGGCGTTGATGTGGACTAATCTTATCTGGCGCAGTAGCCCTTTTGTTGAAGAGGATCAACAGTCTCAGGAAATATATTCCCACTGTTGATGTGGTTAAACAGTCTCAGGAACAATATCCCTGCTGTTGCAGAGGATGAACAGTCTCAAAAACATAACCCTGGTGTTGATGTGGATGAAGAGTATCAGGAACAATAGTCCTGGTGTTGATGTGGGTGAACAGTCTCAGGTACAATAGCCCTGGTGTTTATGTGGAAGAAAAGTCTCAGGAACTTTAGCACTGGTGTTGATGTGGATGAACAGTATCAGTAACAATAGCCCTGGTGTTGATGTGGATGAACTGTCTCAGGAACAATAGCACTGATGTTGATGTGGATGAACAGTCTCAGGAACAATAGCACCGGTGTTGATTTGGATTATCATTCTCAGAAACAATAGCCCTTGTGTTGATGTGGATGAACAGTCTCAGGAACAATAGCCCTGCTGTTGTAGTGGCTGAACTGTCTGAAATACACAAGCCCTGGTGTTGATGTGGATGAACAGTCTCAGAAACAAAAGGCCTGCTGTTGATGTGGATTAACAGTCTCAGGAACAATTGCCCTGGTGTTGATGTGGATGAACTGTCTCAGGAACAATAGCCCTGCTGTTGATGTGGATTAACAGTCTCAGGAACAATAGCCCTGGTTTTGATGTGGCTGACCAGACTCAGGAACAATAGTCCTGGTGTTGATGAGGATGAACAGTCTCAGGAACAATAGCACTGGCGTTGATGTGGATGGACAGTCTCAGGAACAATAGCCCTGGTGTTGATGAGGATGAACAGTCTCAGGAACAATAGTCCTGGTGTTGATGTGGATGAACAGTCTCAGGAACAACAACCCTGGTGTTGATGTGGATGAACAGTCTCAGGAACAATATTCCTGGTGTTGATGTGGATGAACAGTCTCAGGAGCAATATCCCTGCAGTTGATGTGGATGAACAGTCTCTGGAACAATAGCCTTGTTGTTGATGTGGATGAACTGTCTCAGGAGCAATAGTCCTGTTGTTGATGTGGATGAACAGTCTCAGGAACAATAGCCCTGATGTTGATGTGGATGAACAGTCTCATGAATAATTGGGTCACTGACCCGAAACGTTAATCTGCTTCTCTTTCCACAGATGCTGCCTGACCTGCTGAGTGATTCCAGCATTTCTTGTTTTTGTTTCAGGAATAATCGCACGGTTGTTGATGTGGGTGAACAGTCTCAGGAACAATAACCCTGGTGTTGATTTGGATGAACAGTCTCAGGAACAATAGCCCTGGTGTCGATGGAGATGAACAGTCTCAGCAACAATAGTCCTGGTGTTGACGTGGAAGAACAGTCTCTGTAAGAAAAGCCCTGCTGTTGATGAGGATGAAGAATCTCAGGAACAATAGCCCTGGTGTTGATGTGGACGAACAGTCTCAGGAACAATATCACTGTTGTTGACGTCGATGAATAGTCTCAATAACTATAGCGCTGGTGTTGATGTGGATGAACAGTCTCAGGAACAATAGCCCTGGTGTTGATGTAGATGAACAGTCTCAGGAACAATAACCCTGGTGTTGATGTGGATGAACAGTCTCAATAACTATAGCCCTGGTGTTGATGTGGATGAACAGTCTCAGGAACAATAGCACTGGCGTTGATGTGGACTAACCTTCTCTGGCGCAGTAGCCGTTTTGTTGATTAGGATGGACATTATCAGGAAAAATATTCCCGATGTTGACGTGGATGAACAGTCTCAGGAATAATATCCAAGTTGTTGATGTGGTTGAACCGTCTCTGGATTAACCACCATGGCGTTGACGTGGATGAGCTGTCTCAGGAACAATAACCCTGGTGTTGATGTGGATGAACGGTCTCAGGAACAGTAGCCCTGGTGTTGATGTGGAAGAACAGTCTCAGCAACAATAGCCCTGGTGTTCATGTGGACGAACAGTCTCAGGATCAATAGCCCTGGCCCTGATTTAGATGAACAGCCTCAGAAACAATAGCCTTGGTGTTGAAGTAGATGAACAGTATCAGGAACAATAGCCCTGGTGTTGATGTGGATGAACAGTCTCAGGAACAATAACCCTGGTGTTGATTTGGATGAACATTCTCGGGAACAATAGCCTTGGTGTTGAAGTAAATGAACAGTATCAGGAACAATAACCCTGGTGTTGATGTGGATGAACAGTCTCAGGAACAAAGGCCCTGCTGTTGATGTGGATGAACAGTCTCAAAAACAATAGCCCTGGTGTTGATGTGGATTAACAGTCTCAGGAACAAAAGCAACGGTGTTGATTTGAATGAACATTCTCACGTATAATTGCCCTTGTGCTGATGTGGATGAACAGTCACTGGAACAATAGCCCTGCTCTTGATGTGGATTAACAGTCTCAGGAATAATAGCCGTGGTGTAGATGTGGCTGAACATTCTCAGGAGCAATAGCCCTCGTGTTGATGTGGATGAACAGTCTCAGGAACAAAAGCCCTGCTGTTGATGTGGATGAACAGTCTCAGGAGCAATAGCCCTGGTGTTGATGTGGATGAACAGTCTCAGGAACAATAGCAACGGTGTTGATGTGGATGAACAGTCTCAGGAACAATAGCAACGGTGTTGACGTGGATGAACAGTCTCAATAACTATAGCACTGGCGTTGATGTGGACTAATCTTCTCTGGAGCAGTAGCCGTTTTGTTGATTAGGATGGACATTATCAGGAAAAATATTCCCGATGTTGACGTGGATGAACAGTCTCAGGAATAATATCCAAGTTGTTGATGTGGTTGAACCGTCTCTGGATTAACCACCATGGCGTTGACGTGGATGAGCTGTCTCAGGAACAATAACCCTGGTGTTGATGTGGATGAACAGTCTCAGGAACAGTAGCCCTGGTGTTGATGTGGAAGAACAGTCTCAGCAACAATAGCCCTGGTGTTCATGTGGATGAACAGTCTCAGGATCAATAGCCCTGGTCCTGATTTGGATGAACAGCCTCAGAAACAATAGCCTTGGTGTTGAAGTAGATGAACAGTATCAGGAACAATAGCCCTGGTGTTGATGTGGATGAACAGTCTCAGGAACAATAACCCTGGTGTTGATTTGGATGAACATTCTCGGGAACAATAGCCTTGGTGTTGAAGTAGATGAACAGTATCAGGAACAATAGCCCTGGTGTTGATGTGGATGAACAGTCACAGGAACAAAAGCCCTGCTGTTGATGTGGATGAACATTCTCAAAAACAATAGCCCTGGTGTTGATGTGGATGAACAGTTTCAGGAACAATAACCCTGGTGTTGATGTGGATGAACAGTCTCAGGAACAAAGGCCCTGCTGTTGATGTGGATGAACAGTCTCAAAAACAATAGCCCTGGTGTTGATGTGTATGAACAGTCTCAGGAACAATAGCCCTGGTGTTGATGTGGATTAACAGTCTCAGGAACAGGAGCACTGGTGTTGATGTGGATGAATCGTCTCAGGAACAAAAGCAACGGTGTTGATTTGAATGAACATTCTCACGTATAATTGCCCTTGTGCTGATGTGGATGAACAGTCACTGGAACAATAGCCCTGCTCTTGATGTGGATTAACAGTCTCAGGAATAATAGCCGTGGTGTAGATGTGGCTGAACATTCTCAGGAGCAATAGCCCTCGTGTTGATGTGGATGAACAGTCTCAGGAACAATAGTCCTGGTGTTGATGTGGATGAACAGCCACAGGAACAAAAGCCCTGCTGTTGATGTGGATGAACAGTCTCAGGAATAATAGCACTGGCGTTGATTTGGACTAATCATCTCTGGCGCAGCAGCCCTTTTGTTGATGAGGATGAACAGTCTCAGGAACAATATTCCTGGTGTTGATTTGGATGAACAGTCTCAGGAACAATATCCATGTTATTGATGTGGATGAACAGTCTCTGGAATAATTGCCATGGTGTTCATCTGGATGAATAGTCTCATGGACAACAGCCCTGCTGTTGAGGTGGACGAACATTCTCAGGGACAACAGCCCGGGCGTTGATGTGGACGAATCTTCTTTGGGGCAGTAGCCCTTCCGTTCATGAAGATGAACTGTCTCAGGAACAATATTCCCGGTGTTGATGTGGATGAACAGTCTCAGGAAAAATCTCCTAGTTATTGATGTGGATGAACAGTCTCTGGAATAATTGCCATGGCGTTGATCTGGATAAAAAGTCTCAGGGACAGCAGCCCTGCCCTTGAGGTGGACGAACATTCTCAGGGACAACAGACCTGGCGTTGATGTGGACTAATCTTCTCTGGGGCAGTAGCCCTTCCGTTCATGAAGATGAACAGTCTCAGGAACAATATTCCTTGTGTTGATGTGGATGAACATTCTCAGGGACAATAGTACTGGTTTTGATGTGGTGAACAGTCTCAGGGACATCAGCCCTGGTGTTGAGGTGGATGAACATTCTCAGGGACAACAGCCCTGGCGTTCATGTGGATTTATCATCTCTGGCGCAGTAGCCCTTCCGTTCATGAAGATGAACAGTCTCAGGAGCAGTTGCCCTGGTGTTGAAGTGGATGAACAGTCTCAGGAAAAATATTCCCGGTGTTGATGTTGATAAACTGTCTCAGGAACAATATCCCTGCAGTTGAGGTGGATGAACAGTCTCAGGAATAATATCCAAGTTGTTGATGTGGATGAGCATTCTCTGGAATAATTGCCCTTGTGTTGATGTGTATGAAGAGTCTCAGGAACAATAGCCCTGGTGTTGATGTGGACGAACAGTCTCAGGAACAATATCACTGTTGTTGACGTCGATGAATAGTCTCAATAACAATAGCCCTGGTGTTGATGTGGATGAACAGTCTCAGTAACAATAGCCCTGGTGTTGATGTGGATAAACAGACTCAGGAATACTAGCACTGGTGTTGATGTGGATGGACAGTCTCAGTAAAATAGCCATGGTGTTGATGTGGATGAACAGTCTCAGGAACAATAGTCCTGGTGTTGAAGTGGATAAACAGACTCAGGAATACTAGCACTGGTGTTGATGTGGATGGACAGTCTCAGTAACAATAGCCGTGGTGTTGATGTGCATGAACATTCTCAGGAAGAATAGCCCTGGTGTAGATGTGGATGAACAGTATCAGGAACAATAGCACTGGTGTTGATGTGGATGGACAGTCTCAGTAACAATAGGACTGGTGTTGATGTGGATGAACAGTCTCAGGAACAATAGCCCTGGTGTTGATGTGGATGAACAGTCACAGGAACAATAGTCCTGGTGTTGATGTGGATGAACAGTCTCAGGAACAATAGTCCTGGTGTTGATGTGGATAAACAGACTCAGGAATACTAGCACTGGTGTTGATGTGGATGGACAGTCTCAGTAACAATAGCCATGGTGTTGATGTGCATGAACATTCTCAGGAAGAATAGCCCTGGTGTAGATGTGGATGAACAGTATCAGGAACAATAGCACTGGTGTTGATGTGGATGGACAGTCTCAGTAACAATAGGACTGGTGTTGATGTGGATGAACAGTCTCAGGAAGAATAGCCCTGGTGTTGATGTGGATGAACAGTCACAGGAACAATAGCACTGGTGTTGTTGTGGATGGACAGTCTCAGTAACAATAGGACTGGTGTTGATGTGGATGAACAGTCTCAGGAACAATAGCCCTGGTGTTGATGTGGATGAACAGTCACAGGAACAATAGTCCTGGTGTTGATGTGGATGAACAGTCTCAGGTACAATAACCCTGGTGTTGATGTGAATGAACAGACTCAGGATCAATAGTGCTGGTGTTGATGTGGATGAACAGTCTCAGGAACAATAGCACTGGCGTTGATGTGGACTAATCTTCTCTGGCGCAGTAGCCCTTTTGTTGAAGAGGATGAACAGTCTCAGGAAATATATTCCCGCTGTTGATGCGGTTAAACAGTCTCAGGAACAATATCCCTGCTGTTGCTGAGGATGAACAGTCTCCAAAAACATAACCCTGGTGTTGATGTGGATGAAGAATATATGGAACAATAGTCCTGGTGTTGATGTGGGTGAACAGTCTCAGGTACAATAGCCCTGGTGTTCATGTGGAAGAACAGTCTCAGGAACTTTAGCACTGGTGTTGATGTGGATGGACAGTCTCAGTAACAATAGCACTGGTGTTGATGTGGATGAACAGTCTCAGTAACAGTAGCCCTGGTGTTGATGTGGATGAACTGTCTCAGGAACAATAGTGCTGGTGTTGATGTGGATGAACAGTCTCAGTAACAATAGCCCTGGTGTTGATGTGGATGAACAGTCTCAGTAACAATAGCCATGGTGTTGATGTGCATGAACATTCTCAGGAAGAATAGCCCTTGTGTAGATGTGGATGAACAGTATCAGGAACAATAGCACTGGTGTTGATGTGGATGGACAGTCTCAGTAACAATAGCACTGGTGTTGATGTGGATGAACAGTCTCAGTAACAATAGCCCTGGTGTTGACGTGGATGAACAGTCACAGGAATAATAGTCCTGGTGTTGATGTGGATGGACTGTCTCAGTAACAATAGCCCTGGTGTTGATGTGGATGAACAGTCTCAGGAACAATAGTCCTGGTGTTGATGTGGATGAACAGTCTCAGGAATAATAGCACAGATGTTGATGTGGATGAACAGTCTCAGGAACAATTGTCCTGGTGTTGATGTGGATGAACAGTCTCAGGAACAATTGTCCTGGTGTTGATGTGGATGAACAGTCTCAGGAACAATTGCTCTGGTGTTGATGTGGATGAACAGTCATAGGAACAGTAATCCTGGTGTTGATTTGAATGAACAGTCTCAAGAACAATAGCCCTGCTGTTGATGTGGAAGTAAAGTCTCAGAAACAATAGCTCTGGTGTTGATGTGGAAGAACACTCTCAGGAACAAAAGCCACGCTGTTGATGTGGATTAACAGTCTCAAAAACAAAAGCCCTTGTGTTGATGTGGATGAACAGTCTCAGGAACAATAACCCTGGTGTTGATGCGGAAGAACAGTCTCAGTAACAATTGCCAAGGTGTTGATGTGGATGAACAGTGTCAGGAACAATAGTACTGGTGTTGATGTGGATGAACACTCTCAGGAACAAGAGCACTGGTTTTGATGTGGACGCACATTCTCAGGAACAATAGCACCGATGTTGATTTGGATGAACATTCTCAGGAACAATAGCCCTGGTGTTGATGTGAATGAACAGTCTCAGGAACAATTGCCAAGGTGTTGATGTGGATGAACAGTCTCAGGAACAATAGCATTGGTTTTGATGTGGATGCACAGTCTCAGGAACAATAGGACCGATGTTGATTTGGATGAACATTCTCAGGAACAATAGCCCTGGTGTTGATGTGGATGAACAGTCTCAGGAACAATAGCACTGATGTTGATGTGGATGAACAGTCACAGGAACAATAGCACCGGTGTTGATTTGGATCATCATTCTCAGAAACAGTAGCCCTTGCGTTGATTTGGATGAACAGTCACAGGAACAATAGCACCGGTGTTGATTTGGATTATCATTCTCAGAAACAATAGCCCTTGTGTTGATGTTGATGAACAGTCTCAGGAACAATAGCCCTGCTGTTGTAGTGGCTGAACTGTCTGAAATACAATAGCCCTGGTGTTGATGTGGATGAACAGTCTCAGAAACAAAAGGCCTGCTGTTGATGTGGATTAACAGTCTCAGGAACAGTCGCCCTGGTGTTGATGTGGCTGAACATTCTCAGGAACAATTGCCCTGGTGTTGATGTGGATGAACTGTCTCAGGAACAATAGCACTGCTGTTGATGTGGATTAACAGTCTCAGGATCAATAGCCCTGGTTTTGATGTGGCTGACCAGACTCAGGAACAATAGTCCTGGTGTTGATGTGGATGAACATTCTCAGGAACAATAGCACTGGCGTTGATGTGGACTAATCTTCTCTGGCGCAGTCGCTCTTTTGTTGATGAGGATGAACAGTCTCAGGAACAATATTCCCGATGTTGATGTGGTTGAACAGTCTCAGGAACAATACCCCTGCTGTTGCTGTGGATGAACAGTCTCAGTAACAATAGCCCTGGTGTTGATGTGGATGAACAGTCTCAGGAACAACATCCCTGGTGTTGATGTGGATGAACAGTCTCAGTAACAATAGCCCTGGTGTTGATGTGGATGAACAGTCTCAGGAACAATAGTCCTGGTGTTGATGTGGATGAACAGACTCAGGAATAGTAGCACTGGTGTTGATGTGGATGGACAGTCTCAGTAACAATAGCCCTGGTGTTGATGTGGATGAACAGTCTCAGGAACAATAGTCCTGGTGTTTATGTGGATGAACAGTATCAGGAACAATAGCACTGGTGTTGATGTGGATGGACAGTCTCAGTAACAGTAGCACTGGTGTTGATGTGGATGAACAGTCTCAGTAACAATAGCCCTGGTGTTGATGTGGATGAACAGTCTCAGGAATAATAGCACAGATGTTGATGTGGATGAACAGTCTCAGGAACAATTGTCCTGGTGTTGATGTGGATGAACAGTCTCAGGAACAATTGCTCTGGTGTTGATGTGGATGAACAGTCATAGGAACAGTAATCCTGGTGTTGATTTGAATGAACAGTCTCAAGAACAATAGCCCTGCTGTTGATGTGGAAGTAAAGTCTCAGAAACAATAGCCCTGGTGTTGATGTGGAAGAACACTCTCAGGAACAAAAGCTGCGCTGTTGATGTGGATTAACAGTCTCAAAAACAAAAGCCCTGGTGTTGATGTTGGATGAACAATCTCAGGAACAATAACCCTGGTGTTGATGCGGAAGAACAGTCTCAGTAACAATTGCCAAGGTGTTGATGTGGATGAACAGTGTCTGGAACAATGGTACTGGTGTTGATGTGCATGAACACTCTCAGGAACAATAGCACTGGTTTTGATGTGGACGCACAGTCTCAGGAACAATAGCACCGATGTTGATTTGGATGAACATTCTCAGGAACAATAGCCCTGGTGTTGATGTGGATGAACAGTCTCAGGAACAATTGCCAAGGTGTTGATGTGGATGAACAGTCTCGGGAACATTAGCCCTTGCGTTGATTTGGATGAACAGTCTCAGGAACAATAGCACCGGTGTTGATTTGGATTATCATTCTCAGGAACAATAGCCCTGGTGTTGATGTGGATGAACAGTCTCAGGAACAATAGCACTGATGTTGATGTGGATGAACTGTCAGAAATACAATAGCCCTGGTGTTGATGTGGATGAACAGTCTCAGAAACAAAAGGCCTGCTGTTGATGTGGATTAACAGTCTCAGTAACAATAGCCCATGTGTTGATGTGGAAGAACAGTCTCAGGAACTTTAGCACTGGTGTTGATGTGGATGGACAGTCTCAGTAACAATAGCACTGGTGTTGATGTGGATGAACAGTGTCAGTAACAATAGCCCTGGTGTTGATGTGGATGGACAGTCTCAGGTACAATAACCTTGGTGTTGATGTGGAAGGACTGTCTCAGTAACAATAGCCCTGGTGTTGATGTGTGTGAACAGTCTCAGGTACAATAGCCCTGCTGTTGATGTGGATGAACAGTCTCAGTAACAATAGCCCATGTGTTGATGTGGATGAACAGTCTCAGGAACAATAGTGCTGGTGTTGATGCGGATGGACAGTCTCAGGTACAATAACCCTGGTGTTGATGTGGATGAACAGGCTCAGTAATAATAGCCCTGGTGTTGATGTGGATGAACGGTCTCAGGAACAATAGTCCTGGTGTTGATGTGGATGAACAGTCTCAGGTACAATAGCCCTGGTGTTGATGTGGATGAACAGTCTCTGGAATAATTGCACTGGTGTTGATGTGGATGGACAGTCTCAGGAACAATATCCCTGGTGTTGATGTGGATGAAGAGTCTCAGGAGCAATAGCCCTGATGTTGATGTGGTTGAACAGTCTCAGGAACAATAGTGCTGGTGTTGATGTGGATGAACATTCTCAGGAACAGTCGCCCTGGTGTTGATGTGGATGAACTGTCTCAGGAATAGTAGCAGTGGTGTTGATGTGGATGAACAGTCTCAGGAACAATAGCACCGGTGTTGAGTTGAATGAAGATTCTCAGGAACAGTAGCACTTGTGATGAAGTGGATTATCAGTCTAAGGAACAATAGTCCTGGTGTTGATGTGGACGAACAGTCTCAGGAACAATATCACTGATGTTGATGTGGATGAACAGTCTCAGGTATAATAGCACAGATGTTGATGTGGATGAACAGTCTCAGGAACAATTGTCCTGGTGTTGATGTGGATGAACAGTCTCAGTGAAAATTGCTCTGGGGTTGATGTGGATGAACAGTCATAGGAACAGTAATCCTGGTGTTGATTTGAATGAACAGTCTCAAGAACAATAGCCCTGCTGTTGATGTGGAAGTAAAGTCTCAGAAACAATAGCCCTGGTGTTGATGTGCAGGAACACTCTCAGGAACAAAGGCCGCGCTGTTGATGTGGATTAACAGTCTCAAAAACAAAAGCCCTTGTGTTGATGTGGATGAACACTCTCAGGAACAATAACCCTGGTGCTGATGCGGAAGAACAGTCTCAGGAACAATTGCCAAGGTGTTGATGTGGATGAACAGTGTCAGGAACAATAGTACTGGTGTTGATGTGGATGAACACTCTCAGGAACAATAGCACTGGTTTTGATGTGGATGCACAGTCTCAGGAACAATAGCACCGATGTTGATTTGGATGAACATTCTCAGGAACAATAGCCCTGGTGTTGATGTGGATGAACAGTCTCAGGAACAATTGCCAAGGTGTTGATGTGGATGAAGAGTCTCACGAACAATAGCACTGGTTTTGATGTGGATGCACAGTCTCAGGAACAATAGCACCGATGTTGATTTGGAGGAACATTCTCAGGAACAATAGCCCTGATGTTGATGTGGATGAACAGTCTCAGGAACAATAGCACCGGTGTTGATTTGGATCATCATTCTCAGAAACAATAGCCCTTGTGTTGATGTGGATGAACAGTCTCAGGAACAATATCACTGCTGTTGATGTGGATGAACAGTCTCAGGAACAATAGCACCGGTGTTGATTTGGATCATCATTCTCAGAAACAATAGCCCTTGTGTTGATGTGGATGAACAGTCTCAGGAACAATAGCCCTGCTATTGTAGTGGCTGAACTGTCTGAAATACAATAGCTTTGGTGTTGATGTGGATGAACAGTCTCAGGAACAGTAGCCCTGGTGTTGATGTTTCTGAACATTCTCAGGAACAATTGCCCTGGTGTTGATGTGGATGAACTGTCTCAGGAACAATAGCCCTGCTGTTGATGTGGATGAACAGTCTCAGGAACAATAGCACTGGCGTTGATGTGGATGGACAGTCTCAGGAACAAAAGCACTGGCGTTGATGTGGACTAATCTTCTCTGGCGCAGTAGCCCTTTTGTTGATGAGGATGAACAGTCTCAGGAACAATATTCCCGATGTTGATGTGGTTGAACAGTCTCAGGAACAATACCCCTGCTGTTGCTGTGGATGAACAGTCTCAGGAACAATAGTCCTGGTGTTGATGTGGATGAACAGACTCAGGAATAGTAGCACTGGTGTTGATGTGGATGGACAGTCTCAGTAGCAATAGCCATGGTGTTGATGTGCATGAACATTCTCAGGAACAATAGCCCTGGTGTAGATGTGGATGAACAGTCTCAGGAACAATAGCACTGGCGTTGATGTGGATGGACAGTCTCAGGAACAAAAGCACTGGCGTTGATGTGGACTAATCTTCTCTGGCGCAGTAGCCCTTTTGTTGATGAGGATGAACAGTCTCAGGAACAATATTCCCGATGTTGATGTGGTTGAACAGACTCAGGAATACTAGCACTGGTGTTGATGTGGATGGACAGTCTCAGTAAAATAGCCATGGTGTTGATGTGGATGAACAGTCTCAGGAACAATAGTCCTGGTGTGGATGTGGATAAACAGACTCAGGAATACTAGCACTGGTGTTGATGTGGATGGACAGTCTCAGTAACAATAGCCGTGGTGTTGATGTGCATGAACATTCTCAGGAAGAATAGCCCTGGTGTAGATGTGGATGAACAGTATCAGGAACAATAGCACTGGTGTTGATGTGGATGGACAGTCTCAGTAACAATAGGACTGGTGTTGATGTGGATGAACAGTCTCAGGAACAATAGCCCTGGTGTTGATGTGGATGAACAGTCACAGGAACAATAGTCCTGGTGTTGATGTGGATGAACAGTCTCAGGAACAATAGTCCTGGTGTTGATGTGGATAAACAGACTCAGGAATACTAGCACTGGTGTTGATGTGGATGGACAGTCTCAGTAACAATAGCCATGGTGTTGATGTGCATGAACATTCTCAGGAAGAATAGCCCTGGTGTAGATGTGGATGAACAGTATCAGGAACAATAGCACTGGTGTTGATGTGGATGGACAGTCTCAGTAACAATAGGACTGGTGTTGATGTGGATGAACAGTCTCAGGAACAATAGCCCTGGTGTTGATGTGGATGAACAGTCACAGGAACAATAGCACTGGTGTTGTTGTGGATGGACAGTCTCAGTAACAATAGGACTGGTGTTGATGTGGATGAACAGTCTCAGGAACAATAGCCCTGGTGTTGATGTGGATGAACAGTCACAGGAACAATAGTCCTGGTGTTGATGTGGATGAACAGTCTCAGGTACAATAACCCTGGTGTTGATGTGAATGAACAGACTCAGGATCAATAGTGCTGGTGTTGATGTGGATGAACAGTCTCAGGAACAATAGCACTGGCGTTGATGTGGACTAATCTTCTCTGGCGCAGTAGCCCTTTTGTTGAAGAGGATGAACAGTCTCAGGAAATATATTCCCGCTGTTGATGCGGTTAAACAGTCTCAGGAACAATATCCCTGCTGTTGCTGAGGATGAACAGTCTCCAAAAACATAACCCTGGTGTTGATGTGGATGAAGAATATATGGAACAATAGTCCTGGTGTTGATGTGGGTGAACAGTCTCAGGTACTTTAGCACTGGTGTTGATGTGGATGGACAGTCTCAGTAACAATAGCACTGGTGTTGATGTGGATGAACAGTCTCAGTAACAGTAGCCCTGGTGTTGATGTGGATGAACTGTCTCAGGAACAATAGTGCTGGTGTTGATGTGGATGAACAGTCTCAGTAACAATAGCCCTGGTGTTGATGTGGATGAACAGTCTCAGTAACAATAGCCATGGTGTTGATGTGCATGAACATTCTCAGGAAGAATAGCCCTTGTGTAGATGTGGATGAACAGTATCAGGAACAATAGCACTGGTGTTGATGTGGATGGACAGTCTCAGGAACAATAGCACTGGCGTTGATGTGGACTAATCTTCTCTGGCGCAGTCGCTCTTTTGTTGATGAGGATGAACAGTCTCAGGAACAATATTCCCGATGTTGATGTGGTTGAACAGTCTCAGGAACAATACCCCTGCTGTTGCTGTGGATGAACAGTCTCAGTAACAATAGCCCTGGTGTTGATGTGGATGAACAGTCTCAGGAACAACATCCCTGGTGTTGATGTGGATGAACAGTCTCAGTAACAATAGCCCTGGTGTTGATGTGGATGAACAGTCTCAGGAACAATAGTCCTGGTGTTGATGTGGATGAACAGACTCAGGAATAGTAGCACTGGTGTTGATGTGGATGGACAGTCTCAGTAACAATAGCCCTGGTGTTGATGTGGATGAACAGTCTCAGGAACAATAGTCCTGGTGTTTATGTGGATGAACAGTATCAGGAACAATAGCACTGGTGTTGATGTGGATGGACAGTCTCAGTAACAATAGCACTGGTGTTGATGTGGATGAACAGTCTCAGTAACAATAGCCCTGGTGTTGATGTGGATGAACTGTCTCAGGAATAATAGCACAGATGTTGATGTGGATGAACAGTCTCAGGAACAATTGTCCTGGTGTTGATGTGGGTGAACAGTCTCAGGAACAATTGCTCTGGTGTTGATGTGGATGAACAGTCATAGGAACAGTAATCCTGGTGTTGATTTGAATGAACAGTCTCAAGAACAATAGCCCTGCTGTTGATGTGGAAGTAAAGTCTCAGAAACAATAGCCCTGGTGTTGATGTGGAAGAACACTCTCAGGAACAAAAGCTGCGCTGTTGATGTGGATTAACAGTCTCAAAAACAAAAGCCCTGGTGTTGATGTTGGATGAACAATCTCAGGAACAATATCCCTGGTGTTGATGCGGAAGAACAGTCTCAGTAACAATTGCCAAGGTGTTGATGTGGATGAACAGTGTCTGGAACAATGGTACTGGTGTTGATGTGCATGAACACTCTCAGGAACAATAGCACTGGTTTTGATGTGGACGCACAGTCTCAGGAACAATAGCACCGATGTTGATTTGGATGAACATTCTCAGGAACAATAGCCCTGGTGTTGATGTGGATGAACAGTCTCAGGAACAATTGCCAAGGTGTTGATGTGGATGAACAGTCTCGGGAACATTAGCCCTTGCGTTGATTTGGATGAACAGTCTCAGGAACAATAGCACCGGTGTTGATTTGGATTATCATTCTCAGGAACAATAGCCCTGGTGTTGATGTGGATGAACAGTCTCAGGAACAATAGCACTGATGTTGATGTGGATGAACTGTCAGAAATACAATAGCCCTGGTGTTGATGTGGATGAACAGTCTCAGAAACAAAAGGCCTGCTGTTGATGTGGATTAACAGTCTCAGGAACAGTAGCCCTGGTGTTGATGTGGCTGAACACTCTCAGGAACAAAAGCTGCGCTGTTGATGTGGATTAACAGTCTCAAAAACAAAAGCCCTGGTGTTGATGTTGGATGAACAATCTCAGGAACAATATCCCTGGTGTTGATGCGGAAGAACAGTCTCAGTAACAATTGCCAAGGTGTTGATGTGGATGAACAGTGTCTGGAACAATGGTACTGGTGTTGATGTGCATGAACACTCTCAGGAACAATAGCACTGGTTTTGATGTGGACGCACAGTCTCAGGAACAATAGCACCGATGTTGATTTGGATGAACATTCTCAGGAACAATAGCCCTGGTGTTGATGTGGATGAACAGTCTCAGGAACAATTGCCAAGGTGTTGATGTGGATGAACAGTCTCGGGAACATTAGCCCTTGCGTTGATTTGGATGAACAGTCTCAGGAACAATAGCACCGGTGTTGATTTGGATTATCATTCTCAGGAACAATAGCCCTGGTGTTGATGTGGATGAACAGTCTCAGGAACAATAGCACTGATGTTGATGTGGATGAACTGTCAGAAATACAATAGCCCTGGTGTTGATGTGGATGAACAGTCTCAGAAACAAAAGGCCTGCTGTTGATGTGGATTAACAGTCTCAGGAACAGTAGCCCTGGTGTTGATGTGGCTGAACATTCTCAGGAACAATTGCTCCGGTGTTGATGTGGATGAACTGTCTCAGGAACAATAGCCCTGCTGTTGATGTGGATTAACAGTCTCAGGAACAATAGCCCTGGTTTTGATGTGGCTGACCAGACTCAGGAACAAAAGTCCTGGTGTTGATATGGCTGAACATTCTCAGGAACAATAGCACTGGCGTTGATGTGGACTAATCTTCTCTGGCGCAGTCGCCCTTCTGTTGATGAGGATGAACAGTCTCAGGAACAATATTCCCGATGTTGATGTGGTTGAACAGTCTCAGGAACAATACCCCTGCTGTTGCTGTGGATGAACAGTCTCAGTAACAATAGCCCTGGTGTTGATGTGGATGAACAGTCTCAGGAACAACATCCCTGGTGTTGATGTGGATGAACAGTCTCAGTAACAATAGCCCTGGTACTGATGTGGATGAACAGTCTCAGGAACAATAGTCTTGGTGTTGATGTGGCTGAACTGTCTCAGGAACAATAGTCCTGGTGTTTATGTGGATGAACAGTATGAGGAACAATAGCACTGGTGTTGATGTGGATGGACAGTCTCAGTAACAAAAGCACTGGTGTTGATGTGGATGAACAGTCTCAGTAACAATAGCCCTGGTGTTGATGTGGATGAACAGTCTCAGGAACAATAGTCCTGGTGTTGATGTGGATGAACAGTCTCAGGTACAATAACCCTGGTGTTGATGTGGATGAACAGACTCAGGATCAATAGTGCTGGTGTTGATGTGGATGAACAGTTTCAGGAACAATAGCACTGGCGTTGATGTGGACTAATCCTCTCTGGCGCAGTAGCCCTTTTGTTGAAGAGGATGAACAGTCTCAGGAAATATATTCCCGCTGTTGATGCGGTTAAACAGTCTCAGGAACAATATCCCTGCTGTTGCTGAGGATGCACAGTCTCCAAAAACATAACCCTGGTGTTGATGTGGATGAAGAGTATCAGGAACAATAGTCCTGGTGTTGATGTGGGTGAACAGTTTCAGGTACAATAGCCCTGGTGTTGATGTGGAAGAACAGTCTCAGGAACTTTAGCACTGCTGTTGATGTGGATGGACAGTCTCAGTAACAATAGCACTGGTGTTGATGTGGATGAACAGTGTCAGTAACAATAGCCCTGGTGTTGATGTGGATGGACAGTCTCAGGTACAATAACCTTGGTGTTGATGTGGAAGGACTGTCTCAGTAACAATAGCCCTGGTGTTGATGTGTGTGAACAGTCTCAGGTACAATAGCCCTGCTGTTGATGTGGATGAACAGTCTCAGTAACAATAGCCCATGTGTTGATGTGGATGAACAGTCTCAGGAACAATAGTGCTGGTGTTGATGCGGATGGACAGTCTCAGGTACAATAACCCTGGTGTTGATGTGGATGAACAGGCTCAGTAATAATAGCCCTGGTGTTGATGTGGATGAACGGTCTCAGGAACAATAGTCCTGGTGTTGATGTGGATGAACAGTCTCAGGTACAATAGCCCTGGTGTTGATGTGGATGAACAGTCTCTGGAATAATTGCACTGGTGTTGATGTGGATGGACAGTCTCAGGAACAATATCCCTGGTGTTGATGTGGATGAAGAGTCTCCGGAGCAATAGCCCTGATGTTGATGTGGTTGAACAGTCTCAGGAACAATAGTGCTGGTGTTGATGTGGATGAACATTCTCAGGAACAGTCGCCCTGGTGTTGATGTGGATGAACTGTCTCAGGAATAGTAGCAGTGGTGTTGATGTGGATGAACAGTCTCAGGAACAATAGCACCGGTGTTGAGTTGAATGAAGATTCTCAGGAACAGTAGCACCTGTGATGAAGTGGATTATCAGTCTAAGGAACAATAGTCCTGGTGTTGATGTGGACGAACAGTCTCAGGAACAATATCACTGATGTTGATGTGGATGAACAGTCTCAGGTATAATAGCACAGATGTTGATGTGGATGAACAGTCTCAGGAACAATTGTCCTGGTGTTGATGTGGATGAACAGTCTCAGTGAAAATTGCTCTGGGGTTGATGTGGATGAACAGTCATAGGAACAGTAATCCTGGTGTTGATTTGAATGAACAGTCTCAAGAACAATAGCCCTGCTGTTGATGTGGAAGTAAAGTCTCAGAAACAATAGCCCTGGTGTTGATGTGGAGGAACACTCTCAGGAACAAAGGCCGCGCTGTTGATGTGGATTAACAGTCTCAAAAACAAAAGCCCTTGTGTTGATGTGGATGAACACTCTCAGGAACAATAACCCTGGTGCTGATGCGGAAGAACAGTCTCAGGAACAATTGCCAAGGTGTTGATGTGGATGAACAGTGTCAGGAACAATAGTACTGGTGTTGATGTGGATGAACACTCTCAGGAACAATAGCACTGGTTTTGATGTGGATGCACAGTCTCAGGAACAATAGCACCGATGTTGATTTGGATGAACATTCTCAGGAACAATAGCCCTGGTGTTGATGTGGATGAACAGTCTCAGGAACAATTGCCAAGGTGTTGATGTGGATGAAGAGTCTCACGAACAATAGCACTGGTTTTGATGTGGATGCACAGTCTCAGGAACAATAGCACCGATGTTGATTTGGAGGAACATTCTCAGGAACAATAGCCCTGATGTTGATGTGGATGAACAGTCTCAGGAACAATAGCACCGGTGTTGATTTGGATCATCATTCTCAGAAACAATAGCCCTTGTGTTGATGTGGATGAACAGTCTCAGGAACAATATCACTGCTGTTGATGTGGATGAACAGTCTCAGGAACAATAGCACCGGTGTTGATTTGGATCATCATTCTCAGAAACAATAGCCCTTGTGTTGATGTGGATGAACAGTCTCAGGAACAATAGCCCTGCTATTGTAGTGGCTGAACTGTCTGAAATACAATAGCTTTGGTGTTGATGTGGATGAACAGTCTCAGAAACAAAAGGGCTGCTGTTGATGTGGATTAACAGTCTCAGGAACAGTAGCCCTGGTGTTGATGTGGCTGAACATTCTCAGGAACAATTGCCCTGGTGTTGATGTGGATGAACTGTCTCAGGAACAATAGCCCTGCTGTTGATGTGGATTAACAGTCTCAGGAACAATAGCCCTGGTTTTGATGTGGCTGGCCAGACACAGGAACAATAGTCCTGGTGTTGATGTGGATGAACAGTCTCAGGAACAATAGCACTGACGTTGATGTGGATGGACAGTCTCAGGAACAAAAGCACTGGCGTTGATGTGGACTATCTTCTCTGGCGCAGTAGCCCTTTTGTTGATGAGGATGAACAGTCTCAGGAACAATATTCCCGATGTTGATGTGGTTGAACAGTCTCAGGAACAATACCCCTGCTGTTGCTGTGGATGAACAGTCTCAGGAACAATAGTCCTGGTGTTGATGTGGATGAACAGACTCAGGAATAGTAGCACTGGTGTTGATGTGGATGGACAGTCTCAGTAGCAATAGCCATGGTGTTGATGTGCATGAACATTCTCAGGAACAATAGCCCTGGTGTAGATGTGGATGAACAGTATCAGGAACAACAACCCTGGTGTTGATGTGGATGAACAGTCTCAGTAACAATAGCGCTGGTGTTGATGTGGATGAACAGTCTCAGGAACAATAGTCCTAATGTTGATGTGGATGAACAGACTCAGGAATAGTAGCACTGGTGTTGATGTGGATGGACAGTCTCAGTAACAATAGCCATGGTGTTGATGTGCATGAACATTCTCAGGAACAATAGCCCTGGTGTAGATGTGGATGAACAGTATCGGGAACAATAGCACTGGTGTTGATGTGGATGGACAGTCTCAATAACAATAGCACTGGTGTTGATGTGGATGAACAGTCTCAGTAACAATAGCCCTGGTGTTGATGTGGATGAACAGTCTCAGGAACAATAGTCCTGGTGTTGATGTGGATGAACAGTCTCAGGTACAATAGCCCTGGTGTTGATGTGGATGAACAGTCTCTGGAATAATTGCACTGGTGTTGATGTGGATGGACAGTCAAGGGAACAATAGCCCTGATGTTGATGTATATGAACAATCTCAGGACAATAATCGTGGTGTTGATGTGGATGAACAGTCTCTGGAATAATTGCACTGGTGTTGATGTGGATGGACAGTCTCAGGAACAATATCCCTGGTGCTGATGTGGATGAACAGTCTCCAAAAAAATAGCCCTGGAGTTGATGTGGATGAACAGTCTCAGGAACAATAACCCTGGTGTTGATGTGGATGAACAGTCTCCAAAAAATAGCCCTGGAGTTGATGTGGATGAACAGTCTCAGGAATAATAGTCCTGGTGTTGATGTGGATGAACAGTCTCAGGTACAATCGCCCTGGTGTTGATGTGGATGAACAGTCTCAGATACAATAGCCCTGGTGTTGATGTGGATGAACAGTCTCAGTAACAATAGCCCTGGTGTTGATGTGGATGAACAGTCTCCAAAAAAATAGCCCTGGAGTTGATGTGGATGAACAGTCTCAGGAACAACAACCCTGGTGTTGATGTGGATGAACAGTCTCAGTAACAATAGCCCTGGTGTTGATGTGGATGAACAGTCTCAGGAAAAATAGTCCTGGTGTTGATGTGGATGAACAGACTCAGGAATAGTAGCACTGGTGTTGATGTGGATGGACAGTCTCAGTAGCAATAGCCATGGTGTTGATGTGGATGAACAGTCTCAGTAACAATAGCGCTGGTGTTAATGTGGATGAACAGTCTCAGGAACAATAGTCCTGGTGTTGATGTGGATGAACAGACGCAGGAATAGTAGCACTGGTGTTGATGTGGATGGACAGTCTCAGTAACAATAGCCATGGTGTTGATGTGCATGAACATTCTCAGGAACAATAGCCCTGGTGTAGATGTGGATGAACAGTATCGGGAACAATAGCACTGGTGTTGATGTGGATGGACAGTCTCAATAACAATAGCACTGGTGTTGATGTGGATGAACAGTCTCAGTAACAATAGCCCTGGTGCTGATGTGGATGAACAGTCTCAGGAACAATAGTCCTGGTGTTGATGTGGATGAACAGTCTCAGGTACAATAGCCCTGGTGTTGATGTGGATGAACAGTCTCTGGAATAATTGCACTGGTGTTGATGTGGATGGACAGTCAAGGGAACAATATCCCTGGTGTTGATGTGGATGAAGAGTCTCAGGAGCAATAGCCCTGATGTTGATGTATATGAACAATCTCAGGACAATAATCGTGGTGTTGATGTGGATGAACAGTCTCTGGAATAATTGCACTGGTGTTGATGTGGATGGACAGTCTCAGGAACAATATCCCTGGTGCTGATGTGGATGAACAGTCTCCAAAAAAATAGCCCTGGAGTTGATGTGGATGAACAGTCTCAGGAACAATAACCCTGGTGTTGATGTGGATGAACAGTCTCCAAAAAAATAGCCCTGGAGTTGATGTGGATGAACAGTCTCAGGAATAATAGTCCTGGTGTTGATGTGGATGAACAGTCTCAGATACAATCGCCCTGGTGTTGATGTGGATGAACAGTCTCAGATACAATAGCCCTGGTGTTGATGTGGATGAACAGTCTCAGTAACAATAGCCCTGGTGTTGATGTGGATGAACAGTCTCAGTAACAATAGCCCTGGTGTTGATGTGGATGAACAGTCTCCAAAAAAATAGCCCTGGAGTTGATGTGGATGAACAGTCTCAGGAACAACAACCCTGGTGTTGATGTGGATGTACAGTCTCAGTAACAATAGCCCTGGTGTTGATGTGGATGAACAGTCTCAGGAAAAATAGTCCTGGTGTTGATGTGGATGAACAGACTCAGGAATAGTAGCACTGGTATGATGTGGATGGACAGTCTCAGTAACAATAGCCATGGTGTTGATGTGCATGAACATTCTCAGGAACAATAGCCCTGGTGTAGATGTGGATGAACAGTATCAGGAACAATAGCACTGGTGTTGATCTGGATGGACAGTCTCAATAACAATAGCACTGGTGTTGATGTGGATGAACAGTCTCAGTAACAATAGCCCTGGTGTTGATGTGGTTGAACAGTATCAGGAACAATAGTCCTGGTGTTGATGTGGATGAACAGTCTCAGGTACAATAACCCTGGTGTTGATGTGGATGAACAGTCTCAGTAACAATAGCCCTGGTGTTGATGTGGATGAACAGTCTCAGCAACAATAGTCTTGGTGTTAATGTTGATGAACAGTCTCAGGTACAATAGCCCTGGTGTTGATGTGGATGAACAGTCTCTGGAATAATTGCACTGGTGTTGATGTGGATCGACAGTCAAGGGAACAGTATCCCTGGTGTTGATGTGGATGAAGAGTCTCAGGAGCAATAGCCCTGATGTTGATGTAGATGAACAATCTCAGGACAATAATCCTGGTGTTGATGTGGATGAACAGTCTCTGGAATAATTGCACTGGTGTTGATGTGGATGGACAGTCTCAGGAACAATATCCCTGGTGTTATTGTGGATGAACAGTCTCAGATACAATAGCCCTGGTGTTGATGTGGATGAACAGTCTCCAAAAAAATAGCCCTGGAGTTGATGTGGATGAACAGTCTCAGGAACAATAGCCCTGGTGTTGATGTGGATGAACATTCTCAGTAACAATAGCCCTGGTGTTGATGTGGATGAACAGTCTCAGGAATAATAGTCCTGGTGTTGATGTGGATGAACAGTCTCAGGTACAATCGCCCTGATGTTGATGTGGATGAACAGTCTCAGGAACAATAGCACCGGTGTTCATTTGGATGAACATTCTCGGGAACAATAGCCCTTTCTTTAGCAAACAGGGTTAAGGAATATCCCAAAGCCTTTTATTCATCTGTAAGGAGCAAGAGGGTAACTGGAGAGTGAATTTGCCCACTTAAGGACAAAGGAGGAAAGTTATGTGTGGAGTCAGAGAAAATGGGTGAGATTCTAAACGAGTACTTTGCATCGGTATTCACCGAGGAGTGGGACATGAAGGATGTTGAGGTCAGCAACAGATGTTTGATTACTCTCGGTCAAGTCGGCATAAGGAGGGAGGAAGTATTGGGTATTCTAAAAGGCATTAAGGTGGACAACTCGCCAGGTCCGAATGGGATCTATCCCAGGTTACTGTGGGAAGCGAGAGAGGACATAGCTGGGGCCTTAACAGATATCTTTGCAGCATCCTTAAACACGGGTGAGGTCCCGGAGGACTGGAGAATTGCTAATGTCGTCCCCTTGTTTAAGAAGGGTAGCAGGGATAATCCAGGTCACTATAGTCCGGTGAGCCTGACGTCAGTGGTAGTGAAGCTGCTGAAGAAGTTACTGAGGGATAGGATCTATTCTCATTTGGAGGAAAATGGGCTTATCAGTGATAAGCAACATGGTTTTGTGCAGGGAAGGTCATGTCTTACAAACTTAATAGAATTCTTTGAGGAAGTGACAAAGTTGATTGATGAGGGAAGGGCTGTCGATGTCATATAAATGGACTTCAGTAAGGCGTTTGATAAGGTTCCCCATGGTAGGCTGATGGAGAAAGTGAAGGCGCATGGGGTCCAAGGTGCACCAGCTAGATGGATAAATAACTGGCTGGGCAACAGGAGACAGAGAGTAGCAGTGGAAGGGAGTTTCTCAAAATGGAGACGTGTGACCAGTGGTGTTCCACAGGGATTCGTGCTGGGACCACTGTTGTTTGTGAGTTGGGCAGAGAAATGGCAGTTGGAGTTCAATCAGGGTAAATGCGAGGTGATGCATTTTGGAAGATCCAATTCAAGAGCGAACTATACAGTAAATGGAAAAGTCCTGGGGAAAATTGATGTGCAGAGAGATTTGGGTGTTCAGGTCCATTGTTCCCTGAAAGTGGCAACGCAGATCAATAGAGTGGTCAAGAAGGCATACGGCATGCTTTCCTTCATCGGACGGGGTATTGAGTACAAGGGTTGGCAGGTCATGTTACAGTTGTATAGGACTTTGGTTCGGCCACATTTGGAATACTGCGTGCAGTTCTGGTCGCCACATTACCAAAAGGATGTGGATGCTTTGGAGAGGGTGCAGAGGAGGTTCACCAGGATGTTGCCTGGTATGGAGGGTGCTAGCTATGAAGAGAGGTTGAGTAGATTAGGATTATTTTCATTTGAAAGACGGAAATTGAGGGGGGACCTGATTGAGGTGTACAAAATCATGAGAGGTATGGACAGGTTGGATAGCAAGAAGCTTTTTCCCAGAGTGGGGGATTCAATTACTCGGGGTCACGAGTTCAAAGTGAAAGGGGAAATGTTTCGGGGGGATATGCGTGGAAAGTTCTTTACGCAGAGGGTGGTGGGTGCCTGGAAAGCGTTGCCAGCGGAGGTGGTAGATGCGGGCACGATAGCGTCTTTTAAGATGTATCTAGACAGATACATGAATGGGCAGGAAGTAAAGAGATACAGACCCTTAGAAAATAGGCCTCCTGTTTAGATAGAGGATCTGGATCGGTGCAGCCTTGGAGGGCCGAAGGGCCTGTTCCTCTGCTATAAATTTCTTTGTTCTTTGTTTGTTCTGGGCCAATGCTGTTACTCTCTCACTGACTGGGGGCGAGGCCAATGTTGCAACTTACTGATTGACTGGCGACGGGGCCAATGCTGTATCTCTCTCACTGACTGGGGTCGAGGCCAATGCTGTAACTCACAGACTGACAGGGGGTGAGGCCAATTCTGTCACCCACTGACTGACTAGGGGCGGGGTCAATGCTGTCAATCACTGACTGAATGGGGGGGAAGCCAAAGCTGCAACTGAATGATTGACTGGGAGCGGGGCAAATGCTGCAACTCACTGACCGACCGGGGGAGGGGTCAATGCTGCAACTCATTGACAGATTGGGGGTGAGGCAAATGCTGTCACTCACTGACTGACTGGGGGCGGGGCCAATGCTGTAACTCATTGACAGATTGGGGGTGAGGCAAATGCTGTCACTCACTGACTGACTGGGGGCGGGGCCAATGCTGCAACCCACCAATGGAAGGGCGGCAGGTACAAGCTGCAACTCACAGACTGCTCGGGGCCGTGGCCAATACTGCAATTCACTGACTGACTGGGAGCGAGACCAATGCAGCAACTCACTGATCGACCAGGGGCGGGGACAATGCTGCCACTCACTGACTGACAGGGGGCAAGGACAGTGCTGCAACTCACTGAATGAATGGTGGCGGGGCAATGCTGAAACTCACTGAATGACTGGCAGCGAGACTAATGCTGTAGCTCACTGACTGACTCGCGGCGATGACAATTTTGGATCTCATTCGCTGATTGGGGGCTGGGGAAAATGCTGAACCTCAATCACTGACTGGGGGTGAGGCCAATGCTGTAAATCACTGACTGTCTCGGGGTGAGGCCAATGCTGTAACTCACTGATCGACGGGGCGGGGACAATGTTGTAACACATTGACTGACTGGGTGCGAGGCCAATGCTGTAACTCACACACAGACTGAGGGCGAGGCCAATGCTCTCTCTCACTGACTGACTGGCGGTGAGGCCAATGCTCTCTCTCACTGACTGACAGACGGTGAGGCCAATGCTCTCTCTCACTGACTGACAGACGGTGAGGCCAATGCTGCAACTCACTGACTGACAGACGGTGAGGCCAATGCTGCAACTCACTGACTGACAGACGGTGAGGCCAATGCTGCAACTCACTGACTGACAGACGGTGAGGCCAATGCTGCAACTCACTGACTGACAGGGGGCGAGGCAAATGCTGCAACTCACTGACGGACGGGTGGCAGGTCCAAGCTGTGACTCACAGACTGAGCGGGTCCGAGGCCAATGCTGTAACTCACTGACTGGCAGGGGGCGAGGCCAACGCTGTAAACTCACTGACTGATTGGGGGCGAGGTTAATGCTGTAAATCACTCACTGACCGGGGGCAAGTCTAATCCTGTAAATCACTGACTGTTTGGGGTCCGGGCCAATGCTGTAACTCTCTCACTGACTGGGGACGAGGCCAATGTTGCAATTCACTCACTGACAGGGGGCGAGGCCAATGATGTAACTCACTGACTGATGGGGGGGAAGCCAATGCTGCAACTCACCAACGGAAGGGCGGCAGGTACAAGCTGTGACTCACAGACTGAGCGGGGCCGAGGCCAATACTGTAATTCACTGACTGACTGGGAGCGAGGCCAATGCAGTAACTCACTGATCGACCATGGGCAAGGACAATGCTGTAACTCATTGATTGACTGGGGGCAGGTCCGAACTGAGAATCATAGACTGAGCGGCGCCAAGGCCAATGCTGTAACTCACTGACTGGCAGCAGGGCCAATGCTGCAACTCACTCACAGACTGAGGGCGAGGCCAATGCTCTCTCTCACTGACTAACTGGCGGTGAGGCCAACGCTGTCACTCACTGATTGACTGGGGGTGAGGGCAATGCTGTAACTCTTTCACTGACATGGGGCAATGCCAATGCTGCAACTCACTGACGGACGGGTGGCAGGTCCAAGCTGTGACTCACAGACTGAGCGGGTCCGAGGCCAATGCTGTCTTCACTGACTGACTGGGGGCGGGGCCAATGCTGCAACTCACTGACTGGCAGGGGGCGAGGCCAAAGCTGTCACTCACTCAATGACAGAGGGCGAGGCTAATGCTGCAACACACTGAATGTGTGGGGCGGGGCCAACGCTGTAACTCACTGACTGACCGGGGGCGAGGACAATGCTGTCAGTCACTGACTGACTGGGAGTGGGGCCGATGCTGTAACTAACTGACTGATCGGGAGCGGGGCGAATGCAGCAACTCACAGACTGACTTGCAACTGGGCCAATGCTGTAACTCTCTCACGGACTGGGGGCGAGGCCAATGTTGCAACTTACTGACTGACTGGCGACGGGGCCATTGCTATCACTCTCTCACTGACTGGGGGCGAGGCCAATGCTGTAACTCACTGACTGACTAGGGGCGGCGTCAATGCTGCAAATCACTGACTGAATGGGGGGGAAGCCAATGCTGCAACTGAATGATTGACTGGGAGCAGGGCCAATGATGCAACTCACTGACCGACTGGGGGAGAGGCCAATACTGGAACTCATTGACAGACTGGGGGCGAGGCAAATGCTGCAACCCACCAACGGAATGGCGGCAGGTCCAAGCTGTAACTCACAGACTGATCGGGGCCGAGGCCAATAATGTAATTCACTGAGTGACTGGGAGCGAGGCCAATGCAGCAACTCACTGATCGACCGGGGGCGGGGACAATGCTGTCAGTCACTGACTGACTGGGGGCGGGGCCAATGCTGCAACTCACTCTCTGACTGGGGGCGGGGCCAATGCTGCAACTCACTGACTGACAGGGGGCAAGGACAGTGCTGCAACTCACTGAATGAATGGTGGTGGGTCAATGCTGAAACCCACTGACTGACTAGGGGCGGGGCTAATGCTGCAACTCACTGACTGATTGTGGGTGAGGGCAATGCTGTAATTCACTGACTGACTGGGCCTGAGGGCAACGCTGTAACTAACTGATTGACTGGGGGTGAGGGCAATGCTGTAACTCACTGACTGATTGGGGTGTGTGGGCAATGCTGTACCTCACTGACGGACGGGGGTGAGGGCAATGCTGCAACTCACTGAATGACTGGTGGTGAGTGCAATGGTGTAATGCACTGACTGACTGCGGGTGAGGGCAATTCTGCAAATCACTGACTGACTGGGGGTGAGGTCAATGCTGCAACTCACTGACTGATTGGGTGGGAGGGCAACACTGGAACTCATTGACTGACCACGGGTGAGGGCATTGCTGTAACTACTGACTGATTGGGGGGTGAGGGCAATGCTGTAACTCTCTGACTGATTGGGTGTGAGGGCAATGCTGTGCACACTGACTGATTAGGGGGTGAGGGCAATGCTGTAACTCACCGACTGATTTGGGGTCAGGGCAATGCTGTATCTCACTGAATGACTGTGGGTGAGGGCAATGCTGTAACTCACCCACTGACTAGGGGTGAGGGCAATTCTGTAACGCACTGACAGACTGGATGTGAGGGGAGTGCTGCAACTCACTGACAGACTGGGGGCGGGGCAAATGCTGTAACTCACAGACTGATTGGGGGTGAGGGCAATGCTGCAACGCACTGACTGACTGGGGGAGAGGGCAATGCTGTAACTCACTGACTGACTGGGGGTGAGGGCAATGCTGCAACTAACTGACTGACAGGGGATGAGGCCAATTCTGTCACTCACTGACTGACTAGGGGTGGGGTCAATGCTGCAATTCACTGACTGAATGCCGGCGGAAGCCAATGCTGCAACTGAATGATTGACTGGGACCGGGGTCAATGCTGCAACTCACTGACGGACTGGGGGCGGAGACAATGCTGCAACTCATTGACGGACTGGGGGCGGAGACAATGCTGCAACTCACTGAATGACTGGGGGTGGGGCCAATGCTGTAACTTACTGAGTGACTGGGGGTGATGGCAATTCTGTAACATACTGACTGAGTATTGGTGAGGGCAACGCTGTAACTCACTGACTAACTGGGCGTGAGAGCAATGCTGTAACTCATTGACTGACTGGGCATGAGGGCAATGACGTAACTCACTGAATGACTGGGGTTGAGCGCAATGCTGCAACTCACTGACTAATTGGGGGTGAGGGCAATGCTGTAACTCATTGACTAACTGGGCGTGAGGGCAATGCTGTAACTCACTGACTAACTGGGCGTGAGGGCAATGTTGTAACTCACTGACTGACTGGGCATGAGGGCAATGACGTAACTCACTGAATGACTGGGGTTGAGCGCAATGCTGCAACTCACTGACTAATTGGGGGTGAGGGCAATGCTGTAACCCATTGACTGACTGGGGGTGAGGGCAATGCTGTAACTCATCGACTGACTTGTTTTGAGGGTAATGTTGCAGCTCACTGAATGACTGGGGTGAGGGCAATGCTGCAACTCACTGACTGACTGGGGGTGAGGGCAATGTTGCAGCTCACTGACTGGCTGGGGTGAGGGCAATGCTGCAACTCACTGACTGACAGGGGGTGAGGGCAATCCTGCAACTCACTGACTGACTGGGGGTGAGGGCAATGCTGCAACTCATTGACTGACTGGACGTGAGGGCAATGCTGTAACTCACTGACTGACTGGGCATGAGGGCAATGACGTAACTCACTGAATCACTGGGGTTGAGCGCAATGCTGCAACTCACTGACTAACTGGGGGTGAGGGCAATGCTGTAACCCATTGACTGACTGGGGGTGAGGGCAATGCTGTAACTCATCGACTGACTTGTTTTGAGGGTAATGTTGCAGCTCACTGACTGACTGGGGTGAGGGCAATGCTGCAACTCACTGACTGACTGGGGGTGAGGGCAATGTTGCAGCTCACTGACTGACTGGGGTGAGGGCAATGCTGCAACTCACTGACTGACAGGGGGTGAGGGCAATCCTGCAACTCACTGACTGACTGGGGGTGAGGGCAATGCTGCAACTCACTGACAGACTGGGCGTGAGGGCAATTCTGTAACTCACTGAGGGACGGGGGGGTGATGGCAATTCTGTCACATACTGACTGAGTTTTGGTGAGGGCAGACTGATGGGGGGGTGAGCGCAATGCTGTAACTCACTGACGGACTGGGCGTGAGGGCAATGCTGCAACTCACTGACTGACTGGGGGAGAGGGCAATGCTGTAACTCACTGACTGACTGGGGGTGAGGGCAATGCTGCAACTAACTGACTGACTGGGGGAGAGGGCAATGCTGTAACTCACTGACTGACTGGGGGAGAGGGCAATGCTGTAACTCACTGACTGACTGGGGGTGAGGGCAATGCTGCAACTCATTGACTGACTGGACGTGAGGGCAATGCTGTAACTCACTGACTGACTGGGCATGAGGGCAATGACGTAACTCACTGAATGACTGGGGTTGAGCGCAATGCTGCAACTCACTGACTAACTGGGGGTGAGGGCAATGCTGTAACCCATTGACTGACTGGGGGTGAGGGCAATGCTGTAACTCATCGACTGACTTGTTTTGAGGGTAATGTTGCAGCTCACTGACTGACTGGGGTGAGGGCAATGCTGCAACTCACTGACTGACTGGGGGTGAGGGCAATGTTGCAGCTCACTGACTGACTGGGGTGAGGGCAATGCTGCAACTCACTGACTGACAGGGGGTGAGGGCAATCCTGCAACTCACTGACTGACTGGGGGTGAGGGCAATGCTGCAACTCACTGACTGACTGGGCGTGAGGGCAATTCTGTAACTCACTGAGGGACGGGGGGTGATGGCAATTCTGTCACATACTGACTGAGTTTTGGTGAGGGCAGACTGATGGGGGGGTGAGCGCAATGCTGTAACTCACTGACGGACTGGGCGTGAGGGCAATGCTGCAACTCACTGACTGACTGGGGGAGAGGGCAATGCTGTAACTCACTGACTGACTGGGGGTGAGGGCAATGCTGCAACTAACTGACTGACTGGGGGAGAGGGCAATGCTGTAACTCACTGACTGACTGGGGGAGAGGGCAATGCTGTAACTCACTGACTGACTGGGGGTGAGGGCAATGCTGCAACTAACTGACTGACTGGGAGTGAGGGCAATGCTGCTACTCACTGACTGACTGGGGTTGAGCGCAATGCTGTAACTCACTGAATGACTGGGGGTGAGGGCCATGCTGTAACTCACTGAGTGACTGGGGGTGATGGCAATTCTGTAACATACTGACTGAGTATTGGTGAGGACAATGCTGTAACTCACTGACTGACTGGGCGTGAGGGCAATGCTGTAACTCATTGACTGTCTGGGTGTGAGGCCAGTGCTGCAACTCACTGACTGACTGGGGGCGAGGCCAATGCTGTAACTCTCTCACTGACTGGGGTGGGGCCAATACTGTAACTTCCTGACTGATCAGGGCGGGGCTAATACAGCAACTCACTGAATGATTGGCAACGGGGCCAATGCTGGAATTCTCTCACTGACTGGGGGCGAGGCCAATGTTGCAACTCACAGACTGACAGGGGGTGAGGCCAATTCTGTCACTCACTTACTGACTAGGGGTGGGGTCAATGCTGCAATTCACTGACGGACTGAGGGCGGAGACAATGCTGCAACTCACTGACGGACTGGTGGCATATCCAAGCTTTGACTTACAGACTGAGCGGGGCTGAAGCCAATTCTGGAACTCACTGACGGACGGGTGGCAGGTCCAAGCTGTAACTCACAGACTGAGCGGGGCCGAGGCCAATCCTGTCATTCACTGACTGACTGGGGGCGGAGCCAATGCTGCAACTCACTGACTGGCAGGGGGCGAGGCCAAAGCTGTCACTCACTCAATGACAGAGGGCGAGGCTAATGCTGCAACACACTGAATGTGTGGGGCGGGGCCAACGCTGTAACTCACTGACTGACTGGGGGTGAGGGCAATGCTGTAGCTCACTGATTGAATGGGCGTGAGGGCAATGCTGTAACTCACTGACTGTCTGGGTGTGAGGGCAGTGCTGCAACTCACTGACTGACTGGGGGTAAGGTCAATGCTGCAACTCATTGACGGTCTGGAGTGACGGCAATGCTGTAACTCACTGACTGATTAGGAGTGAGGGCAATGCTGTAACTCACTGACTGAATGGGAGGTGCGGGATATGCTGTTACTCACTGACTGAATGTTGGACCTGGGGGTATATGTGCACAAATCATTGAAGGTGGTAAGGCAGGTTGAGAAAGCGATCCTGGGCTTTCGAAATATGAGCAGAGAGCACATGAACAAGGAACATATGATAAACCTGTATATCCCTGGTTTGGCCTCAACTGGAGTATTCTGGGCACCACACTTTCGGAAGGATGTTAATGCTTTAGAGAGGGTGCAGAAAAGATTCACGAGAATGGTTCCTGGGATGAGGGACATCAGTTGCATAGATAGATTAGAGAAGCTGGGTCTGTTCTCCTTGGAGAAGCGATTAAGAGGGGATTTGATGGAGGAGTTCAAAATCATGAGGGATCTGGAAAGAGTAGATAGGGAAAAATTGTTCCCATTGGCGGAAGGAACCAAAACCAGAGGGCACCAATTTAAGGTGATTGGAAAAAGAGGCAACTGCGACATGAGGAAAAAGTTTTTTTATGCAGCAAGTGGTTAGGATCAGGAAAGCACTGTCTGAGAGTGTGGTGGAGGCAGATTCAATCAAGGTCTTCAAAAGAGAACTGGATAATTATCTGAAGAGATTTGCAGGGCTAAATGGAAAAGACAGGGAAGTGGGACTAGGTGAGTTGCTCTTGCAGAGAGCTGACATGGACACAATGGGCTGAATGGCCTCCTCCTATGATGTAACCATTCTATGATTCAATGATTGTTTGTGTTCTCCTTACAACTTGTTTTCCTACCTATCTTTGTATTGTCAGAAAATGTGGCTACGATACACTTGGTCCCTTCATTCAAATCATTAATACAGATCGTAAATAGTTGAGGCCCCGTCACTGATCCCTGTGGCACTCCACTAGATCACTAGATACAGTTTGCCAACCTGAACTGATTCTAGTATTTTCCCAATGACAGACGTCAGGCTAACTTGCCTATAGTTTCCTGCTTTCTGTCTCCCTCCTTTCTTTAATAAAGGTGTTACATTTGAGGTTTTCCAATCCACTGGGACCTTTCCAGAATCTAGGGAATTTTGGATGATTACAACCAATGCCTTCACTATCTCTGCAGCCACTTCCTTTAAGACCTTAGGATGCAGACCATCAGGTCCAGGTGACTTGTCAGCCTTTAGTCCCAATAGTTTTCCTAGCATTTTTTCTCTAGTGATAGTGATTGTTTTACGTTCCTCGCTGCCATTTGCCTTTTGACCAAGAGGGTCATTGTAAGAATGTGAATGCTGGAAAATCAGTGCTGGATGGTCAGTACCAGAGTGTCAGTGCTGGAGGATCAGAGTTGGGGTGATGGGGTGGGTGGGGGAGGTGGTCAGTGCTGGAGGGTCAGAGCTGGGGTGATGGGGTGGGTCGGGGAGGTGGTCAGTGCTGGATGGTCAGTGCTGGAGGGTCAGAGCTGGGGTGATGGGGTGGGTGGGGGAGGTGGTCAGTGCTGGATGGTCAGTATCAGAGGGTCAATGTGAGAGGGTCAGCACTGCAGGGCTAGCACCGGAGGAGCAGGACTGGAGATTGAGTAGTGGAGGGACAGTCCCGCAGGGTGCATGCCAGTGGGTCCGTGCCAGAGGGTCTGTATCAGAATATCATGGCCTGAGGGACAGTGCCAGATCATCAGTGCAGGAGGGTTACAGTTGAAAGGTCAGCTCTGAAAGGTCAGTGCAGAGGGAGTGTGCCAGTGCTCAGTGTTGGAGGAGCAGAGCGAATCATAGAATGGTTACAGTAGAGCAGGAGGCCAGTCTGCCCATCGAGTCCAGGCCGGCTCTCTGCAAGAGCCACTCACCCTGTAGATCTAAAAATGCTTTGTCTTCAGATAATTATTCAATTCTCTTTTGAAGGCCTAAATTGAATCTGCCTCTACCACACTCTCAGGCAGTGCATTCCAGATTCTAATCACTTGCTGCCTAAAAATGTTTTTCCTCATGTCATTGTTGCTTCTTTTGCCAGTGACCTTAAATCGGTGTCCTCTGGTTCTGGACCCTTCCGCCAATGGGAACAGTTTATCTCTATCTACTCTGTCCAGACCCCTCATGATTTTGAACCTCTCTATCAAATCTTCCCTTCTCCAAGGAGAACAGCCCCAGCTTCTCCAATCTCTCCACATAACTGAAGTCCCTCATCCCAGGAACATTCTCGTGAATCTTTTCTGCATCCTCTCTAAAACCTTAACATCCTTCCAAAAGTGTAGTGCCCAGAATTGGACACAATACTCCAGTTGAGGCCAAACCAGGGATTCATACAGGTTTATCATAACTTCCTTGTTTTTATACTCTGTGCTCCTATTTATAAAACACAGGATCCAATATACTTTATTTACCGCTTTCTCAACCTGCCCTGCAGCGTTCAATGATTTGATCATATATACTCCCCATTTAGAATTGTGCCCTTTATTTAATATTGCCTCTCCTTATTCTTCCTACTAAAATGAATCACTTCATACTTTTATCCATTAAATTTCACCTACCCTTTGTTTGCCCACTTCACCAGCCTGTCTATGTCCGATTGAAATCATTCACTATCCTCATCACAGTTCACAATACTTCCACATTTTGTGCCATCAGCGAATTTTGAAATTGAGAGCCAGTGCGGGAGGGTCAGTGATATTGGGTCAGTGTGGGAGGGTCAGTGATATTGGGTCAGTACGGGAGGGTCAGTGATATTGGGTCAGTGCGGGAGGGTCAGTTTTCGAGGGTGAGTGCAGAAGGGTCAGTGCGGGAGGGTCAGTGATATTGGGTCAGTGCGGGAGGGTCAGTTTTCGAGGGTCAGTGCGGGAGGGTCAGTGATATTGGGTCAGTACGCGAGGGTCAGTGATATTGGGTCAGTGCGGGAGGGTCAGTTTTCGAGGGTGAGTGCAGGAGGGTCAGTGCGGGAGGGTCAGTGATATTGGGTCAGTGCGGGAGGGTCAGTTTTTGAGGGTCAGTGCGGGAGGGTCAGTGATATTGGGTCAGTGCGGGAGGGTCAGTTTTCGAGGGTCAGTGCGGGAGGGTCAGTGATATTGGGTCAGTGCGGGAGGGTCAGTTTTCGAGGGTCAGTGCAGGAGGGTCAGTGGTACAGGGTCAGTGGTACAGGGTCAGTGATATTGGGTCAGTGCCGGAGGGTCAGTGCCAGAGGGTCAATATGGGAGGGTCAGTGCCAGAGGGTCAGTGCCAGAGGGTCAGTGCAGGAGGGTCAGTGCTCGAGGGTCAGTGCCCGAGGGTAGGTGCCCGAGGGTAAGTGCCCGAGGGTCAGTGATATAGGGTCAGTGATATCGGGTCAGTGATATCGGGTCAGTGCGGGAGGGTCAGTGCGGGAGGGTCATAGAAACACAGAAAATAGGAGCAGGGGTAGGCTATTCGGCCCTTCGACCCTGCTCCGCCATTCATTATGATCATGGCTGATCATCCAACTCAATAACCTGTTCCTGCTTTCCCCCCATACCCTTTGATCCCTTTTGCTCCAAGAGCTATATCTAACTCCTTCTTGAAAACAAACAATGTTTTGGCCTCAACTGCTTTCTGTGGTAGCGAATTCCACAGGCTCACCACTCTCTGGGTGAAGAAATTTCTCCTCATCTCAGTCCTGAAAGGTTTATCCCGTATCCTTAGACTATGATCCCTGGTTCTGGACTCCCCCACCATCAGGAACATCCTTCCTGCATCTACCCTGTCAAGTTCTGTTAGAATTTTATAGGTTTCTGTGAGGTCCCCCCTCATTCTTCTGTACTCCAGCGAATATTATCCTAACCGACTAAATTTCTCCTCATACGTCAGTCCCGCTATCCCAGGAATCAGTCTGGTAAACCTTTGCAGCACTCCCTCTATAGCAAGAAGATCCTTCCTCAGATAAGGGGACTAAAACTGCACACAATTAACACCGTAGCCTCACAGCTCCAGTGACCCGGGTTCGGTTCTGGGTACTGCCTGTGCGGGGTTTGCAAGTTCTCCCTGTGACCGCGTTGGTTTCCGCCAGGTGCTCTGGTTTCCTCCCACAGCCAAAGACTTGCAGGTTGATAGGTAAATTGGCCATTGCAAATTGCCCCTAGTGTAGGTAGGTGGTAGGAGAATGGTGGGGATGTGGTAGGGAATATGGGATTAATGTAGGATTAGGATAAATGGGTGGTTGTTGGTCGGCACAGACTCAGTGGACCAAAGGGCCTGTTTCAGTGTTGTATCTCTCTAACTCTAACAATATTCCAGGTGTGACCTCACCAAGGCCCTGTATAATTGCAGCAAGACATCCCTGCTCCTGTACTCGAATCCTCTCGCTATGAAGGCCAGCATACCGATTGCCATTTTTACTGCCTGTTGCATCTGCATGCTTACCTTCAGCGACTGGTGTACGTGAATACCCAGGTCTCGTTGCATATTTCCCTCTCTCAGTTTATAGCCATTCAGATAATAATCTGCTTTCCTGTTTTTGCTACCAAAGTGGCTAACCTCATATTTATCCACATTATACTGCATCTGCCATGCATTTGCCCACTCACTCAACCTGTCCAAATCACCCTGAAACCTCTCTGCATCCTCCTCACAACTCGCCCTCCCACCCAGTTTTGTGTCATTGGCAAATTTGGAGATATTACATTTAGTTCCCTCATCTAAATCATTAATATATATTGTGAATAGCTGGGGTCCTAGCACCGATCCCTGCGGTACCCCACTAGTCACTGCCTGCCACATGGAAAAAGACCCGTTTACTCCTACTCTTTGTTTCCTGTCTGCCAACCAATTTTCCATCCATTGCAATACACTACCCCCAATCCCATGCACTTTAATTTTACACGCTAATCTCTTATGTGGGACTTTGTTGAAAGGCTTCTGAAAGTCCAAATAAACCACATCCACTGGCTCCCCCTCATCAACTCTACTCATTTCATCCTCGAAGAATTCCAGTAGATTTTCAAGCATGATTTCCCTTTCGTAAATCCATGCTAACTCTGTCCGATTCTACCACTGTTCTCCATGTGCTCTGCTATAAAATCTTTTATAATGGACTCTAGAATTTTCCCTACTACTGACATCAGGCTGACTGGTATAGAATTCCCTGTTTTCTCTCTACCTCCCTTTTTAAATAGTGGGGTTACATTAGCTACCCTCCAATCTGTATGAACTGTTCCAAAGTTTATAGAATCTTGAAAGATGACCACCAATGCATCCACTTCCTTCAGTACTCTGGGATGTAGATTATCAGGCCCTGGGGATTTATCGGCCTTCAATCCCATCAATTTCTCCAAAACACTTTCTCTACTAATACTGATTTCCTTAATTTCCTCTCTCTCACTAAACCCTGTGTTTCCCAACATTTCTGGTATGATATTTGTGTCCTCCTTTGTGAAGACAGAACCAAAGTATTCATTTAGTCGGTCAGCCATTTCTTTGTTCCCCATAAAAAATTCCCCTGTTTCTGACCCTAAGGGACCTACATTTGTTTTCACCAATCTTTTTCTCTTCACATACCTATAGAAACTTTTACAGTCAGTTTTCTTGTTCCCCGCAAGCTTGCTCTCGTACTCTATTTTCTCCTTCTTAAGCAATCCCTTGGTCCTCCTTTGCTGAATTCTAAACTGCTCCCAATCCTCAGGTCTGTTATTTTTTCTGGTGAATTTATATGCCTCTTCCTTGGGTCTAATGCTATCTCTAATTTCCCTTGTAAGCCATGGTTTGGCTACCTTTCCCGGTTTACTTTTGCGCCAGACAGGAATAAACAATTGTTGCAGTTCATCCATGCGCTCTTTAAATGTTTGCCATTGCCTATCCACCGTCATCCCCTTAAGTAACGTTTCCCAATCCATCATAGCCAACTCGCGCCTCATACCTTCGTAGTTTCCTTTATTAAGATTCAGGACCCTTGTCTCAGAATCAACTACGTCACTCAGCATCTGGATGGGTCAGTGCCGGTGGGTCAGTGCTCAAGGGTTAATGCGGGAGGGTCAGTGCTGGATGGTTAATGCGGGAGGGTCAGTGCCCGAATGTCAGTGATGCAGAATCAGTGCCGGAGGATCAATGTGGGTGGGTCAGTGTCGGAGGGTCAGTGATATGTATGTTTTCAAGAAGGAGTTAGTTATAGCTCTTGGGGCGAAAGGGATCAAAGGATATGGGGGGAAAGCGGGAACAGGTTACTGAGTTGGATGATCAGCCATGATCATAATGAATGGTGGAGCAGGTTCGAAAGGCTGAATGGCCTACTCCTGCTCCTATATTCTATGTTTCTATGTTTCTATATAAAGTCAGTAGTGCAGGGTCAGTGACATCGGGCCAGTGCTCGAGGGTCAATGCTCGAGGATCAGTGCTGGAGGGTTAGTGATATAGCGCCAGTGTTTTAGTGAACAAATCTGGGCCATCCCACCAGTAATACTGAGATCGCTTTCCAGGGAAGTTCGAGTCTTGTTTGGCTTTGACCTGTGGGCACTCAGAATGGCATCGCTTCAAGGAGGGAAACAACTGATTCCATAATTCATTTGTCATGTGTGCAGGAACAGTGCAGCCACAGGGGTTACTCTGCATCTCCGGCCTGTTATATAGCAATGGGTTTAGCATTTATATATCCGGTTTTCCATTGATGTTCAATCGGAGTGCAGTCAATTAGCTTCAGGAACCTGGCCTGATGTTGAGAGGACTTTGTGTTCAAGGAGCTGCCAGAAGATGTCCCAAAGAAATAGCCCCTCCCCCAACTGTGCTCTGTGCCCAAGCTATGCGAGAAGTTAAAGGGAACATTCATGAGGTGCCCAAAGTTCTACCTGGCTCCAGATATGCCCCTGAAAGACCTCCCCTGGAATTGCTGGCTAGACCTTTAGGAAGCACAGACCCAGTGGCGAGGAGGCTACTGCGAGTCTCATTATGCTACAGAACTAGCAATCCAAGCAGCAGGGATTTAGATCTGAACTATAGAATTCAGTTCAATACATCTGTGCATTTGTGGACTGGTGTCACAAAAACAGCTACTAAAAGCTGTCATTTTGTCATAAACACTGTACAGATTCATCAATGTCAATCAGAGACATCTACCCAGTCTGGTTGACACTAACTCCAGTCCCGCAGCATACGCCGAACCCGGAATTTCCTTTGCAGTGTCCTGGTAAGCCACTCAGGGCAACTAATGTTGGGCAATAAATGCATATTTATCATCACACACCCTGAGAACCAGTGATTGAAGTGAAGAAGTGTGGGATAATGTCAGTGTGACTTTGTTCTCTGATTTACTTTGCCAGGTATTCCACTCCCCATCATCATGGCCTGGTCTACTGCGAAGCTCTTCTATGAAAATGAGCAGTAAGTTCCTCTGAACTTTTGATGACCTTTTTGCTCCCAGGTACGTCCTGTAGTTTTATTGCAGCGCTGGCATCAGCTGCAATCTTCACTTTGCACTAATAGCATATGTGTCAATTTCAAAAACAGAAGTACTCAATAGAAGGTCCTTCACTAGGTCAGTTAGAGGTCAATTAGTGGGGTAAAGATTGAAGGTGAGCAGATAAAGCAGTGGGGTAAAGGTTAAAGATGACCAGGTCAGTCAGTGGGGTAAAGGTTAAAGGTGAGCAGGTCAGTTAGGGGATTGATGTATAGTTGTGTTCACTTGTGTCATGATTTATTTGTTTGACCATAGGTGCTGGTTTGGTAAGAGGTCAGGAAAGTACATTGACTACATCTACCAAGGCCCAGTGATCTTAGTGTTACTGGTAAGTGTATATACACAGAGAAACAATACTTAACAGGCCCTTCGACCTAACCAGTCTGTGTAACATTAAGTTAGTTTGGAAACATTGGTATTCTCACTCAAAGAATCCAGAAGACAACTGGTGTGAGTAAAAATCCTTACATTTATATAGCACGTATCACAGCCACCGGACATCTCAAAGTACTTTACAGTCAATGAAGTGTTATTGAAGTGTCGTCACTGTGGTCAAACAGAATACATGTCAGCCATGTTCAGTGGGTATCTCTCTCACCTCTCAGTCACAATATTCTGGGTTGAAGTTCCAGTCCAGGGCTTAAGCACAATGAATCAAAGCTGACGCTCCAGTGTAGTACTGAGGGAGTGCTGCACTGTCAGAGGTGCTGTCTTTCAGATAGGACATTAAACTAAGGCCCCATTTGCCTTCTCAGGTGAACGTTAAAGATCCCATGGTGCTATTTTGAAGAAGAGTAGGGGAGTTCTCCCTGGAATCCTGGCCAATATTTACCAATCAACAGCACAAAAGTAGATTATCTGGTCATTATCACATTGCTGTTTGTGGGAGCTTACTGTGCACAAATTGGCTGCTGCATTTCCGACATTATAACACTGACTGCATTTCAAAAAGTACTTCATTGACTGTAAAACATATTGAGACGTCTGGTGGTCGGGAGAAGTGCTATGTAAATGCAAGTCTGTTTTCTTTTCAATTCCACTCTGACACAGCGCAGCTTTACTCTGTATCTAACCCCGTTTTTTTTTTTTTCCACAAGGTGACCTTTATACCCCAGGCCCCTTTTATATTTTTCACATCGAGGGGGCCTTTATCCCTCAGGCCCCCTTTATGTACATATTTACAGTTTTAAAATAACTTTATTAAAACAGAAAAATAAACAAAAAACTCAAATTAAAATGCCATTCTCGGCGTCGACGATGCACTCCAGTCCCTGCGGTGCCCACCGGTCGCGGAAGGCCTCAAGCGTACCGGCGGACACCGCATGCTCCTTTTCCAGGGACACCCGGGCGCGAACGTAACCGCGGAAGAGGTGCAGTCAATCGGGGAGGACAGACCCCCCAACGTCCCGCAACCTGGACCTGTGAATTGCCATCTTGGCCAGGCCCAGGAGCAGACAGACGAGGAGATCCTCCTCCCGGCCCAAGCCCCTCCGCACCGGGTGCCCAAAGATCAGGAGCGTGGGACTGAAGTGCAGCCAGAATTTGAGGAGCAGCCACTTCAGATACTCAAATAGGGGCTGCAACCTCGCACACTCCATATAAATGTGGAACACGGACTTGTCCAGGCCGCAGAAAGTACAGCTGGCCTGGGAGTCCGTGAACCTACTTAAAAGCCTATTGCACGGGACTGCTCTGTGCAGCACCCTCCACCCCAGGTCCCCGATGTAAAGGGGGAAGACTCCCGCGTAGAGAGACCTCCATCGGGGTTTCCCCTCCCCGCCAGATGGCAACGCGGACCGCCAGGGCGTGTCCGGCCGGCTGACGAGGGCGAGGAAGTGGAGAGTGTGCAGGAGCAGCCCGTACAGGAAACCCCTCCGCGCCGATTGGAATGGCACGGAGGGCATTTCCGAGAGGCGGCTCGGGTTGTGTGGGACCGGCTCCCGAGGAGGGTTTCGGGGCCTGGGTCCGATGAGCAGTTCCGGCCGAGCGGGAGTCAGCTCGGCCGGGATCGCTCCGCACTCCCGAGCCCCCTCGCCACCCGCAGTGAGGGGCGTCCCGGGGGATTCGGCTAATCCTCCGCCCGCCGGACCGTCCCCGGAATCGGCCGCCCGGACAGCCGAGACGCTCTCCTCCGCCCACGGGGGAGCGCCCTGACTGGAGGCGACCATGTTCCAGACTCGGAAAAGATCCCGGTAAAAGACAGGCAACTCCCTCAGAGAGGCGCGGCTAACGGACTCCACCGGGAGCTGCGTGTCGTCTTGAAGGCAGTGACACTGGCGGAAAAAATACGTCGCCAGCGCGCACCATCTGGGAGGACGCTCGACGTACAGGTATCTCTGCAGGGTCCGAAGGCGGAGAGTCGCAGCCTGGGTGCGGACGCACACCAGCGACTGACCGCCCTCCTCGATCGGGAGACTCAGGACCGCGGCAGAGACCCAGTGTTTCCTCTTGCCCCAGAAGAAATCGACGAGTTTCTTCTGGATCTTGGTGGCAAATACAGGGGGCGGGGCCAAAGTGACCAACCGGTACCACAGCATGGAGGCCACCAGTTGGTTTATGACCAACGCTCGGCCCCTGTAGGAAAGCACTCGGAGCAGTCCTGTCCAGCGCCCCAGTCGAGCGGTGACTTTCGCCTCCAACTCCTGCCAGTTTGCCGGCCAGGCTTCCTCAGCGGGGCTAAGGAGGACTCCCAGATAGAGGAGGTGCGTGGTGCTCCACGCAAAAGGTGTCATCGCCTCCGGCAGGGAGTCCACCCGCCACTGACCAACCAGGAGTCTGGAACATTTCTCCCAATTGATCCTCGCGGAGGACGCGGCAGAAAAGGTCTGCTGGCAGTTGCGCATCCTCCGCAAGTCAACGGGATCTGTGATTGCGAGGAGCACGTCGTCGGCGTAAGCCGAGAGGACGACCCGTATGGCCGGCTCGCGCAGAGCCAATCCCGTCAACCTCCTGCGAAGCAGGCACAGGAAGGGCTCCACGCAGATGATATACAATTGGCCGGACATGGGGCACCCCTGACGCACTCCTCTCCCAAATCGAAGGGGCGCCGTCAAGGACCCGTTAACTTTGACTAGACACTCTGCGGCGGCGTATAAAAGTCGGACCCGGGCCACGAAATGCGGCCCGAGTCCAAAAGCGCGCAGAGTCCCGAAAAGGTAATCGTGATCCACCCTGTCGAACGCCTTCTCCTGATCGAGGGAGAGAAAGGCGACCGATAGACCAGTCCTCTGGGAAAGATGGATCAGGTCCCGGACCAGGTGGATGTTGTCCTGGATGGACCGGCCCGGGACCGTGTAGGACTGGTTGGGGTGGATCATGTGGGCCAGCACGGAGCCCAGGCGGGTAGACATAGCCCGGGCAAAGATCTTATAATCCGTGCTGAGGAGGGAGACCGGACGCCAGTTTTTAAGCAGGCGGAGATCGCCCCTCTTCGGCAGCAGGACGATGACCGCCCTGCGCCACGAGAGGGGCATCTCCCCGGTCGCCAGGCTTTCCCCCAGGACCCGCGCGTAATCGTCCCCCAGGACGTCCCAGAACGCCCTGAGGAACTCCACCGTCAACCCATCCAGCCCTGGGGAATTGCCCCTCGAGAGCTGGTGGAGGGCGCCAGTCAGCTCCGCCAACGTGAGCGGAGCCTCCAATCCTTCGGCGCCCTCCGGGCTGACCTGCGGCAGGTCCTCCCACAAAACTCTGCGCACATCCTCGTTGGACGGATCCGGAGAGAACAACGCACTGTAATACGTCCGGACCAGGAGGCCCATTCCCTCCGGATCCGTGATGGAGGGTCCGTCGTCGGCCAGCAGCTCGACGAGCTGCTTACGGACCCCCCGCCATTTTTCCAGCGAGTAGAAGAAGGGAGAGGCGCGGTCCAAATCTTCCAGGATCTGGATCCGCGACCTCACGTACGCGCCTCGGGACCCTATGAGCTGCAGGTTCCTCAGCGCGCCCTTCTTCTCTTTGTACGCCTGCCACAGGGCCGGGTCCACGGCGGCATGACCGAGGCGGGATTCCAAGTCGAGCACCTCCCTCTCAAGGCGCCCGATCTCAGCTTCCCGCCTCTTGGTCGACCCCTTCGCGTACTCCTGACAGAAGACGCGGATGTGAGTCTTGCCCACATCCCACCATAGCCTCAAGGAGGGGAAGCCCGCATGCTTCCTTCTCCAATCGGCCCAGAATCGACAGAACGAGTCCCGAAATCGCACGTCCTCCAGCAGCCGGTTGTTAAAGTGCGGGGCGGAGTGAACTCCGCCCACAGCAGGCGGTGGTCCGAGCACGGCACCAGCCGCATGGAGGCCGCCGAAACGCGGGAGACGTACGCCTGCGAAATGTAGAGGCGGTCGATTCGCGACCCCCCTCCTCCAGACCTCCACGTGAAGGCGCTGGAGTCGGGATGGAGATTCCGCCAGACGTCCACCAAGTTAAGGGAGCTGATCAGTCCCCTCAACTTCTCCACTGACGCTTGGCCGCGCTGGGGACCGGAGCGATCCCCCACCTCGAGGGTGCAGTTAAAATCCACTCCGAGGATGATGCACTCGCCGCTATCGATGGAGCTCAAGAGAGCGGACACTTCTTCAAAGAAGCGCGCTTGCAACGCGCCGGGCCTGGGCGCGTACACGTTCACAAAGTGGAGCGGCACGCTACCCAGGCGAACGGCGAGGTGGAGCAAGCGGCCCGGCACTAGCTCCTTGACCCCCAAGATCTCCGGCTGAAAAGTCGGGGCCAACAAGATAGCCACCCCACTGGAAATAGGGGCGAGGTGACTCATGTAGACCCCACCCTGCCACTCCAGGAGCCAGGTGGCTTCGTCTCCCGGAACGGTGTGGGTTTCCTGCAGAAAGCTCACCGCGTATCTCCCTTCCCTAAGGACTGAGAGATTGTGAAATCTGCGGTGAGCCCCTCTGCTGCCGTTGATGTTGAGGCTGGCTATGGTTATCTTCATGTCAAAGGTACTTAACACCCGTCACCAACAGCTCACTGTGAGGAGGGAGTGGAAGTACACCTGGCCCTCCACTCCCCCAGCAACCCATTGAGGAACACATTAAAACGGCGCCTCTCAACCAGTTTCACGTCCGCGCGCTTGCCCGCTATCTTAAGGGCGGCACGGACGGACTGTATGATCAGCGCCAGATTCGACCAACGGTCGAGGGCCAGCTGAACTTTATTGCGGCAACCCCTGCAAGCCGCGAGGAAATCCCGGAGTTCCGCCGTGGGGATGAGAGGAGATTCGGTGGGAGGCACGAGGGACTCCACCACCTCACTGGCGATGGAATCAAGATCATCCTCCATGCCCCGCACCGAATCCCCATCCTCCTCCGGGTCGTCACCGCCAGCGGCCGACACATCTACCACACACTGTGGGGCGGACGTCCCGGCCGCGCCAGCTGGTCCCGCCTCCGTCACGATCCCACCCCCAGGATCGATGGCGGAGGAGTCCTCTCTGGGTTCTATTGTGAAACTGGAGCCTGTAGGCACCAGCGGTTCAGGACCCCCCTCCACCTCCATCCCCAGGCCAATGAGTGGTCCAGGGGAGACAGAAGTTCCGGACTCCGGGAAACCAGCCGTAGCCGAGACTGGAGGCGGCGAGAGGAGGCCATCTCCCACACCGCCAGCACCCACAGGCCCAGCAGATGGGGCAGCATTCTCAGTTATAACTGGGTCGGGTGTCTCCTGGTTGGTGGTGGACTCCGGCTGGGAGGCCCGACCCTCTGGGGCCTCGCCCTCCCCTTCATTCAGGGCACCCGACCCAGTAGAAGTGGCAGAATGGGCGGTTTCCCCAGGCTCCCCCACCACAAGCAGGGCCCCACTTACTCCTTTAGGAGGGGCCTCACGTACCGGGGCCATCCCCTCCCCTCCATCCTGAGGAATAGAGTGCTCCTGCCCGGACTTTGCAGCCTTGGTGGTGGCGGTAGGGGGAACCTGAGGACCAGAAACAGGAGGCAGCTCCCCTCCAACAGATGGGCCCTGCACCTCAGGGCCCTGTGTTATTTCTGTGGAGGGGTGCCTTCTCCTCTTTTTCACACTTGGGCGCGGAGACTCAGAGACCTCCATGTCATCAGAGGCCTCCGCCTCCGCACCCTTTTTTCCATTTTTAGTCACCCTGGGCCTGAGCCCAGCCCTGGGACAGGTGGATTCCATGGGAATGGGCTTTGGGCTGAGCTCAGGCTCGGGTTGAGTCAAAGTGTCCAGGGGACGCGCCTCACGATGTTTCTTTTTTCCCCGCGTCTTCCTTCCGCTCGGACGGACGCTCCCCTCCCCGCCAGAGGCTGTGAAAACCACAGCCTCCAGAACCGACTGAGCGGTGTCTGTTGGATCTGCGGGGGGAGTGGGAGGAGGTGCTGTGGAACCACTCTGGGCCGCCGAGGTGGAGCTGGCGGCCGGGAGGTTGGGGCAGTTCTTACGAACATGCCCCACCCCCTTGCAGACGTGGCACCGCGCCCCATCCGAGGTCCAGAAGACGCGGTAGGCCGTCCCCTGGAACTCCACATAAAATTGGCCCTCCGTGTCCACCTCCCGCGCCAGCTGCATAAATAACTGGCGGCGGAAGGAGTAGACATGTTGGAGGCTGTGCTCCCGAAGACCAAGCCGGACTGGGGTGATCCCCGACCCTACCTCCCCCAGATGGTGCAGGTGGGGGAGGAGGAGCTCACTGGGAATGAAGGGTGGGACGTTGGACAACATTATCCGATGCGCAGTGGCTCCCAGAGGGTCCACTGGCAGGAAGGTCCCCCCCACAGTGAGCCCTTTACTCAGGGCCAGGGACACCGCCCGCTCGGTCTTCAAAAAGAACACAGCCTTCCCATACATCTTTGAGGCCGCAACAATGGCCGAGGGGCCGACAACCACGGCCATTGCCTTAACGCAGGCCTCAATAGACATGTTGGGGTGGGGATAGCTCTTCACCCCATGGCTGCATGTCAATAATTTAAAGGGTGACGGGGTCACGTGGGCAGCCACAGAAGCTGCAGCTGCGTAGGTAGTAGAGGGCCCCGCCACCGGTGATGAAGGGCTTGCCATGGGTCCAAGAGCTAAACCCACCCCAAATTGTGGACTTGCACACTAAATAACAGATTCACAGAAAAATTTGAAAAGACAAACAAACAAACAACAGGTTAGTGGAGAGGCTGAGGTAAGAGAGGAGAGGTAAAGACAGGCTGGAAGGGATGACTTGCTTTCTGGAGGTGGTGCTCACAGTACACTTAAAACAAACAGTCTTTGAAGTTGGTCTTCCGGTCTTCTGGTTGGGGGGGGGGGAGTCGTCTTCACCTGGGTCAGCTGAAGCTGCCCAGGCACTATCTATCCCCTTCTGTCTGTTTAGCTGGGCAGCTTCAGCTGACTCAGGCTTGGCAATTGGGGTGAGGAGGGAGCTTCCCTGTGTGCTTGTGCAGCAGCACAGACTCCTGTTGAATTGGCAGCCCCACACCTTGTTGTTCCAGCCACTTGTTCCTCCCCCAACAGTCCAAAGTAAATTACTGGTGTTCAGCACCCACCTCCAGACAAAGCCTTGTTTCCACAAAATGTCCCTTTCTTCTCTTTAATGGAGACTGTTGTTGGAGTTTTCCTCTGCTTGTTGGTAGCTGCTCTCCCTTGCTCAGTGCAGCTCCTCTCTCCACCTCTGCAACCTCCAACTGCCACCAGCACTCTCAGCTGCACCTCGTTGAGGCTCTCAACACTCAGGCTCCCAAATCAGAGAGCAGCCAATCCCAGTGCTGTACCTGTCCTGGGAGTGATTGATTGGACAGTGTAGAGGGAGCTTTACTCTGTATCTAACCCTTTTTTTTGGAGCTTTACTCTCTATCTCGCCCTGTTTTTTTTTTTTTTTTTTTTTTTTTTTTTTCTTTTTTTTTTTCTGGGAGTGTTTGATGGGGACAGTGTAGAGGGAGCTTTACTCTGTATCTAACCCCGTTTTTTTTTTTTTTTCCAATCCCAGTTTTTTTTTTTTTTTTTCCACAAGGTGACCTTTATACCCCAGGCCCCTTTTATATTTTTGTATCTAACCTCGTTTTTTTTTTTTTTTTTTTTTTTTAAACAAGGTGACCTTTATACCCCAGGCCCCTTTTATATTTTTCACATCGAGGGGGCCTTTATCCCTCAGGCCCCCTTTATGTACATATTTACAGTTTTAAAATAACTTTATTAAAACAGATAAATAAACAAAAAACTCAAATTAAAATGCCATTCTCGGCGTCGACGATGCACTCCAGTCCCTGCGGTGCCCACTGGTCGCGGAAGGCCTCAAGCGTACCGGCGGACACCGCATGCTCCTTTTCCAGGGACACCCGGGCGCGAACGTAACCGCGGAAGAGGGGCAGGCAATCAGGGAGGACGGAACCCCCGACGGCCCGCAACCTGGACCTGTGAATTGCCACCTTGGCCAGGCCCAGGAGCAGACCGACGAGGAGATCCTCCTCCCGGCCCAAGCCCCTCTGCACCGGGTGCCCAAAGATCAGGAGCGTGGGACTGAAGTGCAGCCAGAATTTGAGGAGCAGCCCCTTCAGATACTCAAATAGGGGCTGCAACCTCGCACACTCCGTATAAATGTGGAACACGGACTCGTCCAGGCCGCAGAAAGTACAGGTGGCCTGGGAGTCCGTGAACCTACTTAAAAGCCTATTGCACGGGACTGCTCTGTGCAGCACCCTCCACCCCAGGTCCCCGATGTAAAGGGGGAAGACTCCCGCGTAGAGAGACCTCCATCGGGGTTTCCCCTCGCCGCCAGATGGCAACGCGGACCGCCAGGGCGTGTCCGGCCGGCTGACGAGGGCGAGGAAGTGGAAAGTGTGCAGGAGCAGCCCGTACAGGAAACCCCTCCGCGCCGATTGGAATGGCACGGAGGGCATTCCCGAGAGGCGGCTCGGGTTGTGCGGGACCGGCTCCCGAGGAGGGTTTCGGGGCCTGGGTCCGATGAGCAGTTCCGGCCCAGCGGGGGTCAGCTCGGCCGGGATCGCTCCGCACTCCCGAGCCCCCTCGCCACCCACAGTGAGGGGCGTCCCGGGGGTTTCAGCTACTCCTCCGCCCGCCGGACCGTCCCCGGAGTCGGCCGCCCGGACAGCCGAGGCGCTCTCCTCCGCCGGCGCGGGAGCGCCCTGACTGGAGGCGACCATGTTCCAGACTCGGAAAAGATCCCGGTAAAAGACAGGCAACTCCCTCAGAGAGGCGCGGCTAACGGACTCCACCGGGAGCTGCGTGTCGTCTTGAAGGCAGTGACACTGGCGGAAAAAATACGTCGCCAGCGCACACCATCTGGGAGGACGCTCGACGTACAGGTATCTCTGCAGGGTCCGAAGGCGGAGAGTCGCAGCCTGGGTGCGGACGCACACCAGCGACTGACCGCCCTCCTCGATCGGGAGACTCAGGACCGCGGCAGAGACCCAGTGTTTCCTCTTGCCCCAGAAGAAATCGACGAGTTTCTTCTGGATCTTGGTGGCAAATACAGGGGGCGGGGCCAAAGTGACCAACCGGTACCACAGCATGGAGGCCACCAGTTGGTTTATGACCAACGCTCGGCCCCTGTAGGAAAGCACTCGGAGCAGTCCTGTCCAGCGCCCCAGCCGAGCGGTGACTTTCGCCTCCAACTCCTGCCAGTTTGCCGGCCAGGCTTCCTCAGCGGGGCTAAGGTGGACTCCCAGATAGAGGAGGTGCGTGGTGCTCCACGCAAAAGGTGTCATCTCCTCCGGCAGGGAATCCACCCGCCACTGACCAACCAGGAGTCCGGAACATTTCTCCCAATTGATCCTCGCGGAGGACGCGGCAGAAAAGGTCTGCTGGCAGTCGCGCATCCTCCGCGAGTCAACGGGATCTGTGATTGCGAGGAGCACGTCGTCGGCGTAAGCCGAGAGGACGACCCGCATGGCCGGCTCGCGCAGAGCCAATCCCGTCAACCTCCTGCGAAGCAGGCACAGGAAGGGCTCCACGCAGATGGTATACAATTGGCCGGACATGGGGCACCCCTGACGCACTCCTCTCCCAAATCGAAGGGGCGCCGTCAAGGACCCGTTAACTTTGACTAGACACTCTGCGGCGGCGTATAAAAGTCGGACCCGGGCCACGAAATGCGGCCCGAGTCCGAAAGCGCGCAGAGTCCCGAAAAGGTAATCGTGATCCACCCTGTCGAACGCCTTCTCCTGATCGAGGGAGAGAAAGGCGACCGACTGACCAGTCCTCTGGGAAAGATGGATCAGGTCCCGGACCAGGTAAATGTTGTCCTGGATGGACCGGCCCGGGACCGTGTAGGACTGGTCGGGGTGGATCATGTGGGCCAGCACGGAGCCCAGGCGGGTAGACATAGCCCGGGCAAAGATCTTATAATCCGTGCTGAGGAGGGAGACCGGACGCCAGTTTTTAAGCAGGCGGAGATCGCCTCTCTTCGGCAGCAGGACGATGACCGCCCTGCGCCACGAGAGGGGCATCTCCCCGGTCGCCAGGCTTTCCCCCAGGACCCGCGCGTAATCGTCCCCCAGGACGTCCCAGAACGCCCTGAGGAACTCCACGGTCAACCCATCCAGCCCTGGGGATTTGCCCCTCGAGAGCTGGTGGAGGGCGCCAGTCAGCTCCGCCAACGTGAGCGGAGCCTCCAATCCTTCGGCGCCCTCCGGGCTGACCTGCGGCAGGTCCTCCCACAAAACTCTGCGCGCATCCTCGATGGACGGATCCGGAGAGAACAACGCACTGTAATACGTCCGGACCAGGAGGCCCATTCCCTCCGGATCCGTGATGGAGGATCCGTCGTCGGCCAGCAGCTCGACAAGCTGCTTACGGACCCCCCGCCATTTTTCCAGCGAGTAGAAGAAGGGTGAGGCGCGGTCCAAATCTTCCAGGATCTGGATCCGCGACCTCACGTACGCGCCTCGGGACCCTATGAGCTGCAGGTTCCTCAGCGCGCCCTTCTTCTCTTTGTACGCCTGCCACAGGGCCGGGTCCGCGACGCCATGACCGAGGCGGGATTCCAAGTCGAGCACCTCCCTCTCAAGGCGCCCGACCTCGGCTTCCCGCCTCTTGGTCGACCCCTTCGCGTACTCCTGACAGAAGACGCGGATGTGAGTCTTGCCCACATCCCACCATAGCCTCAAGGAGGGGAAGCCCCCCTGCTTCCTTCTCCAGTCGGCCCAGAATCGACAGAACGAGTCTCGAAATCGCACGTCCTCCAGCAGCCGGTTGTTAAAGTGCCAGTACGCGGACCCCGCCCGCGTGCGGAGCGGAGTGAACTCCGCCCACACCAGGCGGTGGTCCGAGCACGGCACCAGCCGCATGGAGGCCGCCGAAACGCGGGAGACGTACGCCTGCGAAATGTAGAGGCGGTCGATTCGCGACCCCCCTCCTCCAGACCTCCACGTGAAGGCGCTGGAGTCGGGATGGAGATTCCGCCAGACGTCCACCAAGTTAAGGGAGCTGATCAGTCCCCTCAACTTCTCCACCGACGCTTGGCCGCGCTGGGGACCGGAGCGATCCCCCACCTCGAGGGTGCAGTTAAAATCCCCCCCGAGGATGATGCACTCGCCGCTGTCGATGGAGCTCAAGAGAGCGGACACTTCTTCAAAGAAGCGCGCTTGCAAAGCGCCGGGCCTGGGCGCGTACACGTTCACAAAGTGGAGCGGCACGCTACCCAGGCGAACGGCGAGGTGGAGCAAGCGGCCCGGCACTAGCTCCTTGACCCCCAAGATCTCCGGCTGAAAAGTCGGGGCCAACAAGATAGCCACCCCACTAGAAATAGGGGTGAGGTGACTCATGTAGACCCCACCCTGCCACTCCAGGAGCCAGGTGGCTTCGTCTCCCGGAACGGTGTGGGTTTCCTGCAGAAAGCTCACCGCGTATCTCCCTTCCCTAAGGACTGAGAGATTGTGAAATCTGCGGTGAGCCCCTCTGCTGCCGTTGATGTTGAGGCTGGCTATGGTTATCTTCATGTCAAAGGTACGTAAAACCCGTCACCAACAGCTCACTGTGAGGAGGGAGTGGAAGTGCACCTGGCCCTCCACTCCCCCAGCAACCCATTGAGGAACACATTAAAACGGCGCCTCTCAACCAGTTTCACGTCTGCGCGCTTGCCCGCTATCTTAAGGGCGGCACGGACGGACTGGATGATCAGCGCCAGATTCGACCAACGGTCGAGGGCCAGCTGAACTTTATTGCGGCAACCTCTGCAAGCCGCGAGGAAATCCCGGAGTTCCGCCGTGGGGATGAGAGGAGATTCGGTGGGAGGCACGAGGGACTCCACCACCTCACTGGCGATGGAATCAAGATCATCCTCCGTGCCCCGCACCGAATCCCCATCCTCCTCCGGGTCGTCACCGCCAGCGGCCGACACATCCACCACACACTGTGGGGCGGACGTCCCGGCCGCGCCAGCTGGTCCCGCCTCCGTCACGATCCCACCCCCAGGATCGATGGCGGAGGAGTCCTCTCTGGGTTCTATTGTGAAACTGGAGCCTGTAGGCACCAGCGGTTCAGGACCCCCCTCCACCTCCATCCCCAGGCCAATGACTGGTCCAGGGGAGACAGAAGTTCCGGACTCCGGGAAACCAGCCAGAGCCGAGACTGGAGGCGGCGAGAGGAGGCCATCTCCCGCTCCGCCAGCACCCACAGGCCCAGCAGATGGGGCAGCATTCTCAGTTATAACTGGGTCGGGTGTCTCCTGGTTGGTGGTGGACTCCGGCTGGGAGGCCCGACCCTCTGGGGCCTCGCCCTCCCCTTCATTCAGGACACCCGACCCAGTAGCAGTGGCAGAATGGGCGGTTTCCCCAGGCTCCCCCACCACAAGCAGGGCCCCACTTACTCCTTCAGGAGGGGCCTCACGTACCGGGGCCATCCCCTCCCCTCCATCCTGAGGAATAGGGAGCACCTGCCCGGACTTTGCAGCCTTGGTGGTGGCGGTAGGGGGCACCTGAGGACCAGAAACAGGAGGCAGCTCCCCACCAACAGATGGGCCCTGCACCTCAGGGCCCTGTGTTATTTCTGTGGAGGGGTGCCTTCTCCTCTTTTTCGCACTTGGGCGCGGAGACTCAGAGACCTCCATGTCATCAGAGGCCTCCGCCTCCGCACCCTTTTTTCCTTTTTTAGTCACCCTGGGCCTGAGCCCAGCCCTGGGACAGGTGGATTCCATGGGAATGGGCTTTGGGCTGAGCTCAGGCTCGGGTTGAGTCAAAGTGTCCAGGGGACGCGCCTCACGATGTTTCTTTTTTCCCCGCGTCTTCCTTCCGCTCGGACGGACGCTCCCCTCCCCGCCAGAGGCTGTGAAAACCACAGCCTCCGGAACCGACTGAGCGGTGTCTGTTGGATGTGCGGGGGGAGTGGGAGGAGGTGCTGTGGAACCACTCTGGGCCGCCGAGGTGGAGCTGGCGGCCGGGAGGTTGGGGCAGTTCTTCCGAACATGCCCCACCCCCTTGCAGACGTGGCACCGCGCCCCGTCCGAGGTCCAAAAGACGCGGTAGGCCGTCCCCTGGAACTCCACATTAAATTGGCCCTCCGTGTCCTCCTCCCGCGCCAGCTGCATAAATAACTGGCGGCGGAAGGAGTAGACATGTTGGAGGCTGTGCTCCCGAAGACCAAGCCGGACTGGGGTGATCCCCGACCTCACCTCCCCCAGATGGTGTAGGTGGGGGAGGAGCAGCTCACTGGGAATGAAGGGTGGGACGTTGGACAACATTATCCGATGCGCAGTGGCCCCCAGAGGGTCCACTGGCAGGAAGGTCCCCCCCACAGTGAGCCCTTTACTCAGGGCCAGGGACACCGCCCGCTCGGTCTTCAAAAAGAACACAGCCTTCCCATACATTTTTGAGGCCGCAACAATGGCCGAGGGGCCGACAACCACGGCCATTGCCTTAACGCAGGCCTCAATAGACATGTTGGGGTGGGGATAGCTCTTCACCCCATGGCTGCATGTCAATAATTTAAAGGGTGACGGGGCCACGTGGGCAGCCACAGAAGCTGCAGCTGCGTAGGTAGTAGAGGGCCCCGCCACCGGTGATGAAGGGCTTGCCATGGGTCCAAGAGCTAAACCCACCCCAAATTGTGGACTTGCACACTAAATAACAGATTCACAGAAAAATTTGAAAAGACAAACAAACAAACAACAGGTTAGTGGAGAGGCTGAGGTAAGAGAGGAGAGGCAAAGGCAGGCTGGAAGGGATGACTTGCTTTCTGGAGGTGGTGCTCACAGTACACTTAAAACAAACAGTCTTTGAAGTTGGTCTTCCGGTCTTCTGGTTGGGGGAGTCGTCTTCACCTGGGTCAGCTGAAGCTGCCCAGGCACTATCTATCCCCTTCCGTCTGTTTAGCTGGGCAGCTTCAGCTGACCCAGGTTTGGCAATTGGGGTGGGGAGGGAGCTTCCCTGTGTGCTTTTGCAGCAGCACAGACTCCTGTTGAATTGGCAGCCCCACCCCTTGTTGTTCCAGCCACTTGTTCCTCCCCCAACAGTCCAAAGTAAATTACTGGTGTTCAGCACCCACCTCCAGACAAAGCCTTGTTTCCACAAAATGTCCCTTTCTTCTCTTTAATGGAGACTGTTGTTGGAGTTTTCCTCTGCTTGTTGGTAGCTGCTCTCCCTTGCACAGTGCAGCTCCTCTCTCCACCTCTGCAACCTCCAACTGCCACCAGCACTCTCAGCTGCACCTCGTTGAGGCTCTCAACACTCAGGCTCCCAAATCAGAGAGCAGCCAATCCCAGTGCTGTACCTGTCCTGGGAGTGTTTGATTGGACAGTGTAGAGGGAGCTTTACTCTGTATCTAACCCTTTTTTTTGGAGCTTTACTCTCTATCTCGCCCTGTGCTGTACCTGCCCTGGGTGTGTTTGATGGGGACAGTGTAGAGGGAGCTTTACTCTGTATCTAACCCCTTTTTTTTGGAGCTTTATTCTCTATCTAGCCCTGTGCTGTACCTGCCCTGGGTAATATGCAGCTACTGCTCTGTTACTGTCACAGTGAAGCAGGGCAGCTTTGAAATAGCAGGATTCCACACTTGAGGGTGAGGGGTTTGACTGGTCTAACTAGCCAAAGTCTCAATTCAATCAGACATAGGGAGCTTTCAGCCAAGGGTTCAGTCAAGTTGTAGTTGGGGTGAGTGTCATCATTCACAATGTTTCTCAAAGTGTGGGTAACACTAGATAAATCGAGATATGGGAAGCCGGATTCGAACACCACAAGAACTGCTGCATTTCAACATCTGATTTTATCCATTTCTGCACTTTCTCTATTGGATGCTGTGTCACATATCCATCCATCCTTGATGTACACTGTTGCTAAGGGTGATGGATGAGTCACAGGATGATCCATCCCTGGGAGACCTTTACGATTTAATTAGCCCAAGTCGATTTCCTAGAATCAGGTAGCACGGAGACTCCCCCAGGAGATCCCTCACTGCCCCGCTGGTAGGGTGGGAGGGTGCAGGTGGTCCTTCTGCCCTGGTGGGGGTGGGGTTTCTGCCGTGATAGGGGTGATCTCTCTGTCCCAGTGGGTAGGGGGGTATTTCTGTGCCCCAATGGGGTGGTGCCTCTCTGCCATGGTCGGGGACATTTCTCTCCCGCAGTGGGGGATGTCTCTGTCCCAGTGGGGAGGGGTTATTACTCTGCCCCGGTGGAGTGGGGTCTCTGTGCTCACTGTTGTCCTCCTGCCAGTAATGGTGAGCAGCTGATCCAGGCCTATCTGTTTAATGCTGGAGGGTGGTCACGTTGAACAGTGGGTGATGAATTCAGCACTTGCACCTTCTCCTCCTCTGAGCATCTCGCCTGTTCCACCTCTCTCACGCTCTCATTTAAAATCCTCTTTATCACCAATTCAAGCACCATAAAAATGTTCTTATTAAATACGCATCCAAGCCCACATTCCCACAAGACACACACACACACACACACACACACACACACACACACACACACACACACACACACACACACACACACACACACACACACACACACACACACATAGATTACAGAGGGAAACAGAGTTGGGAGGTTGGAGTACAGTCTGAAATAAATGGAATTTAAACACTGAATCTCAGTCCCAGAGTTCTTAGTTCAAATTGGTGTTCTTTGTTCTTAATTCTTAATTGTAGTTCTTATCTGAAATTGTACCGAGCGCAAAGGAAGATGGTTATGGATGTTGCAGGTTAATCCAGGACATCACTGTAAGTGTTCCTCAGGGTAGTGTCCTAGGCCCAACCATCTTAAGCTGCTTCATCAATGACCTTCCATCAATCATAAGGTCAGAAGTGGGGATGTTCGCTGATGATTGCACAATGATCAGCCAGCGGGAGGTAGAGGAGCAGATATGTAGACAGATTTTGGAAAGATGTAAAAGCAACAGGGTTGTTGTGGTGGGTGATTTTAACTTCCCCTATATTGACTGGGACTCACTTAGTGCTAGGGCTTGGATGGGGCAGAATTTGTCAGGAGCATCCAGGAGAGCTTCTTGAAACAATATGGAGATAGTCCAACTCGGGAATGGGCCGTATTGGACCTGGTATTGGGGAATGAGCCCAGCCAAGTGGTCGTAGTCTCAGTAGAGGAGCATTTCGGGAACAGTGACCATAATTCCACAAGTTTTAAGGATAAGCATAAGAGTAGTCCTCGGGTGAAGGTGCTAAATTGGGGGAAGGCTAATTATAACAATATTAGGCAGGAACAGAAGAATTTAGATTGGGGCGACTGTCTGAGGGTAAATCAACATCTGACATGTGGGAGTCTTTCAAATGTCAGTGGATTAGAATCCAGGACCAGCATGTTCCTGTGAGGAAGAAGGATAAGTTTGGCAAGTTTCGGGAACCTTGGATAATGAGGGATATTGTAAGCCCAGTCAAAAAGAAAAAGGAAGCATTCGTAAGGGCTAGAAGGCTGGGAACAGACGAATCCCTTGAGGAATATAAAGACAGTAGGAAGGAACTTAAGCAAGGAGTCAGGAGGGCTAAAAGGGGTCATGAAAAGTCATTGGCAAACAGGATTAAGGAGAATCCCAAGGCTTTTTATACATATATAAAGAGCAAGAGGGTAGCCAGGGAAAGGGTTGGCCCACTCAAGGACAGAGGAGGGAATCTACGCGTGGAGCCAGAGGAAATGGGCGAGGTACTAAATGAGTACTTTGCATCAGTATTCACCAAAGAGAAGGACTTGGTGGATGATGAGTCTAGGGAAGGGAGTGTAGATAGTCTGCGTCATGTCATTATCAAAAAAGGAGGATGTGTTGAGCGTCTTGCACAGCATTAAGGTAGATAAGTCCCCCAGGGCCTGATGGGATCTACCCCAGAATACTGAGGCAGGCAAGGGAAGAAATTGCTGGGGCCTTGACAGAAATCTTTGTATCCTCATTGGCTACAGGTGAGATCCCAGAGGACTGGAGAATAGCCAATGTTGTTCGTTTGTTTAAGAAGGGTAGCAAGGATAATCCAGGAAATTATCGGCCGGTGAGCCTTACGTCAGTGGAAGGAAAATTATTAGACAGGATTCTTCGGGACAGGATTTACTCCCATTTGGGAACAAATGAATACATGGTTTTGTGAAGGGGAGGTCGTGTCTCTCTAATTTGATTGAGTTTTTTGAGGAAGTGACGAAGATGATTGATGAAGGAAGGGCAGTGGATGTTATCTATATGGACTTCAGTAAAGCCTTTGACAAGGTCCCTCATGGCAGACTGGTACAAAAGGTGAAGTCACACGGATCAGAGGTGAGCTGGCAAGATGGATACAGAACTGGCTCGATCATGGAAGATAGAGGGTAGCAGTGGAAGGGTGTTTTTCTGAATGGAGGGGCGTGACAAGTGGTGTTCCGCAGGGTTCAGTGCTGGGACCTTTGCTCTGTGTATTATATATGAATGATTTGGAGGAAAGTGTAGCTGGTCTGATTAGTAAGTTTGCGGATGACACAAAGGTTGGTGGAGTTGCAGATAGTGATGAGGATTGTCAAAGGATACAGCAGGATATAGATCGGTTGGAGAGTTGGGCGGAGAAATGGCAGATGGCGTTTAATCCGGACAAATGTGAGGTAATACATTTTGGAAGGTCTAATACAGGTGGGAAGTACACAGTAAATGGCAGAACCCTTCGGAGTATTGACAGGCAGAGAGATCTGGGCGTACAGGTCCACAGGTCAATGAAAATGGCAACGCAGGTGGATAAGGTAGTCAAGAAGGCATACGGCATGCTTGCCTTCATCGGTCGGGGCATAGAGTATAAAAATTGACAAGTCATGCTGCAGCTGTACAGAACCTTAGTTAGGCCACACTTGGAATATTGCGTGCAATTCTGGTCGCCACACTACCAGAAGGACATGGAGGCTTTGGAGAGGGTATAGAAGAGGTTTACCAGGATGTTGCCTGGTCTGGAGGGCATTAGCTATGAGGAGAGGTTGGATAAACTCGGATTGTTTTCACTGGAACGACGGAGGTGGAGGGGCGACATGATAGAGGTTTACAAAGTTATGAGTGGCATGGACAGAGTGGATAGTCAGAAGCTTTTTCCCAGGGTGGAAGAGTCAGTTACTGGGGGACATAGGTTTAAGGTGCGAGGGGTAAAGTTTAGAGGGGATGTGCGAGGCAAGTTCTTTACACAGAGGGTCGTGAGTGCCTGGAACCTGCTGCCGGGGTAAGTAGTGGAAGCAGGTACGATAGCGAGGTTTAAGAGGCATCTTGACAAATACATGAATAGGATGGGAAATGAGGGGTACGGTCCCTGGAAATGCAGAAGGTTTTAGTTTTGGCAGGCATCAAGATCGGCGCAGGCTTGGAGGGCCGAATGGCCTGTTCCTGTGCTGTACTGTTCTTTGTTCTTTGTTATTCGCGACTTCTCAGAAACTGAAGCTGGAGAAATGCAGCCAGACCTGGACACTATCCAGGCTTGGGCTGATAAGTGGCAAGTATCATTCACGCACTCAAGTGCAGGCAATGACCATATCCAACAAGAGAGAACCCTTAATAAAAACAAGAAATGCTGGAAATACCCTTATTTTTAAACTCTGTCCCCTAGTCCTTGTCTCTCCCACAAGGGGAAGCACCCTTCCAGCTTCAACCCTGTCAAGTCCCCTCAGGATCTTATATGTTTCAATAAGACCACCTCTCATTCTTCTAAACTCCAAAGGAAATAGGCCCAACCTGTTCAACCTTTCCTCATTAGATAACTCCTTCATCCCAGGAATCAGTCAAGTGAAACTTCTCTGACCCCCTTCTAATGCAATTTTACCCTTTCTTAAGTAAGGAGACCAAAACTGCACACAATACTCGAGATGTGGTTTCACTAGGGCCCTGTACAGCAGGAACAAAACTTCCCTACTTTTATACTCTATTCTCCTTGCAATAAACGACAACATTCCATTTGCCTTCCTAATCATTTTCTGTACCTGCGTACTAACATTTTGTGATTCATGTACCAGGACACCCAGATCCCTCTACTGCAGTATTCTGCAGTTTCTCTCCATTTAAATAATGTTTTGCTTTTCTATTATTCCTGCTAAAGTCACATTTTCCCATATTATACACCATTTCCCAATTTTTTGTCCACTCACTTAACCTATCTATATCCCTTTGTCGACTCTTTCTGTCCTCTTGACAACTGGCTTTCCAACCTATCTTTATATCATCAGTACATTTGGCTGCAATACTTTCGGTCCCTTCAAGTAATTAATATAGATCGTAAATAATTGAGGCAGCATCACTGATCCCTGTGGTACTCCACTCGTTACAGTTTACCATCCTCAAAATGACCTATTTATCCCAACTATTTGTTTCCTGTTAGTTAGTTTTGCATGGTACTGGGATTAATCCAGAGATTACTGCCTTTGAGATGCCACTTGCTAGTTTCTTTCCTAGCTCCTGAAACTCTGCCTGCATGACCTCATTCCTCTTTCTACCTCTGTCATCAGTACTGATATGGACCACAACTGCTGGTTGTTCACCCTGCCCCCTCAAGAGTGCTCTGCAGCTGCTCCGTGACATCCTAGCCTTTGGCAGCAGGAAGGCAACATGCCATTATGGATTGATGTTTGTGGCTGCAGAAACACCTGTCTGTTCCCCTATATATAGAATTCCCTATCACTATTGCTCTTTCAATTTTCCTCTTGTCCCCCTGTACAGCTGAGCCAGTCATGGTGCCGTGATCTAGATTCTGGTTGCACGTACTAGAGCAGGTTGTCCAACATATGGCCCGTGGGCCGGGATCTGACCCACCAAAGGTTTCCATCCGGCCTGGGGGTGTAAACTGTACCTAGTGCCCTTCCTCATCCTCACCAGGGCTCCATGACTGGAGATGGGAAATCTCCCTTTGTCTTCTGCTTGCAGACTGTCCTTTTTAAAAACAACGCACTGTCAGTTTCACAGCTGACAGCTGCTGAAGCAGGAACGTGATTTCCAACTTTGACAGATTCAGGATTCTCCGACTTTTTTTAAAAACCCGTCAGAAAACCCCACATCTGTCTGATGTTGGGAAGTGCCTTCCTGCTTCAGCAGCTGTCAACTGTGAAACTGACAGCACAATGTTTTTAAACAAACTGACCAATCACAAAGCTGCTGTGCTGAGTGCTCCCGCTCCCTGCAATTGTCAGAGTGAGGGAGAAAGGGGAACAGAGAAAGAGGGGCTAAACAAAGTGGGGGGGGGGGGCAGAGAGAGAGAGAGAGAGCGTGAGAGGGGAAACAAAGCGAGAGAAGGAGACAGAGAGAAAGAGAAAGGGGAAAACAGAGAGAGGGAGGAATACAGAGAGGGGGGATGGCGGGAGTAAATAGAGGGGGAAAACAGAGATGGGGGAACAGAGAGAGAGAGGGAACAGAGAGAGAGTGGAAGGGAGGATGGAGAGAGACGGTGGACAGAGAGGAGGGAACGTAGAGAGCGAGAATGACTCAGACAGGGGGAAAACCAGGGAGAGAGAGAGAGAGACAGAGAGAGAGAGAGAGAGATCAAGGTCTCTCCTGACAGAGGGATATCTATCCAGAAAAATACTCAGCATCGCTGCATCAAGTGTGTGAGCAGAGATTGACTATTTATGCAAGTAATATAGTGACGAGAAAGTAAGTTAATAAATTAGTCTTCTCGTTTAAAGCGTCTTCACAAAAATGCACATTTGTTGTTCTTATTCTTAAGATAAATTTTTAATGCCTTTTTCTTTCAATATTTGCTCACCAGCCCCCGAGCAAAAATCGTAATGCAGCCCTCCTCCCGAAAGGCTTGGACAACCATGCACTAGAGGAACCATCACTCTCACCAGTATTCAGAATGGTATACTGGTTGGTGAGTGAGATGCACTCAGGGGACTCCTGCATTACCTGCCTGTTCCTTCTTGACTGCCTGGCGATCACCCATTTCATCTCTTCCTGCATATTCTTAAGCTGTAGGGTGACCACATCTATAAATGCGCTGTCCATGAAAATCTCAGCTTCGTGGGTACACCAAAGTGATGCCAGTTGCTGCTTAAGCTCTGAAACTCGGAGCTCGAGCTGCTCCAGGTTGTTTAGGACATGAGAAGCATGAAGTTCCCACATGGAGCAGGATGTGCATGCCATGGATCTGAAATGCCCTGCCATGCCTCTATTTATTATGCTATTAAACTTGCTACTTGTAACAAAAAAGAAAGACTCGCCAGCAATTCACCAATCAGCTGCTTCACACTGCTCTCGATTCGCTTCACACTGGTCTCGACCTGCGTAATAGTGATCCCGGTCTGCGTCACACTGTTCTGCTCCCAGTCTGCTTCACGGTGATCTCGCTCTGCTTCATGCTGTTCCCAACTTGCTTCATACTGCTCCCGACCTGCTTCACAGTGAGCCTGATACTCCGCAGAGACTCCAGATGCACCTCAAGCTCGGAAATCCTGAGCTCGAGCTCAGGCTTCTGGAGACACTTCCTATGCACGTGATTCACCAAAGACACCTGAAGTTTCCTGAAGTTGACACATGGTGCAGGAATTGCAAACAACAGATCTCAGATCCCCATCCATGATCTAAGAAAAAATCTCTATTCCCCTTTTACAATCTACTTAATGCCTTGTATGAACTATTAATGTTAATTAGTGCCCTCTAGATCTGCTCTGTGCGAGTTCTCTTAGTACTAATTCCCTTACTATTATACTGATCCTGATTGAAATCTCCCTCACTTTCCTCTCCAAAGTCCACTGGTGCAGACACGACGATCCAAATGGCTGCTTTCTGCGCTGTAGTGATTCTGTGATTCTGTAAATCCCTCCAAGCAGATTTCTGCTTCTGCCATAGCACTGAAACAGCTGTTATCAAATTCACAAATGACATTGGATGTGACTGTTACAGCGGTAAACTATCTCTCCTCATCCTTCTCGACCTGTCTGGAGTCTTTGACACGGTTAACCACACCATCCTCCTCCAACACCACTCCACCATTATCCAGCTGGTTCTGACTGCATTCACGTGGGTCCATTTTTATCTGTCCAGTCGCAGCCGGAGAATCCTGCAATGATTCTCTTCCCACTCAGGTATCGTTACCGCTGGAATCACACAAGCATCTATCCTTTGCCTCCTCCTACTTGTTATCTCACATACTGCCCCTCAATGGTATCATCCAAAAACAACACATCAGGTTTCACGTGTTGCTGAAGACACCAAGCTCTACTTCGCCTCCACCTCTCTTGACCCCTCTACTTTTTCTAAATGATCAGAATACTTGTCTGGTACCCAGTACTGGATGAGCAGAAATTTTCTTGAACTAATTACTGGGAAAGCTGAAGCCATTGTCTTCAGTCCCCACCTCGATTTCCTCAATATCCAGGTTGCCCGAATTCCCTTGCTTAGGCATAAGTGGTATGTTAAAGACACAATTCTCATTCTTTGATCTCTGCTGAGCTCTGAGTTGAGTGTTTTTTTAGTCAATGCTGCCCATTGCATAGGTTGCAGAAGATTTATTATTCAGGCTGTGCACAGCATCATAAAGTGAACCCCATGACGGAAACTCAATAGATTTCACTCCTACATTATTTGTGGGTTGCAGGGATTTTTCTTTGGAGTGTGCTAGTGTCTTGAGTTTGCTTTTGTAATCTAAGCAGCAACTTGAGTGTAGAAACACAGACGAGTCACTCCTGTGACAGTCTGAGTCAGCCAGGTGATCAACTTCACTGGAGTAACTCAAGAAGGGAGGAGACCTGATGTGATGGGAATCCATTAATGAGGCTGTCTTCTCATAGACACAAAATGTTTTGATCATTTGTAACCAAGCTGAATGAGGAGAACTTTGCACAGAATGCATTCTCCCTAACTCAGAGCTTTCCATTGAAAAGCATGAAAAAGCATTAAAAAGCTAAAGTGAACTGGCAAATTATGTTAAGGAATAGGTCAGCAGAAATGCAGTGGTAGATATTTAAGGGGATACTTCTGAACGCAGAAAATAGATACATTCCAACGAGGAAAGAAAATTCCAAGGGGAGAATCCACTATCTGTGGTTAACTAAAAAAGTTAAAGATAGCATCAAACTTAAAGAAAAAGCATATAATTATACATAGATGAGTGGCAGGTCGGAAGATTAGACAGAATTTTTAAAAACAGCAAAGAACGACTGAAAGGTTAATAAGGAGCAAAAAATTTAGAGCATGAGAGAAAGCGAGCTAGAAATATAAAAACCAATAATAAGAATTTCTACAGATATTTTAAAAAGAAGCGCATTAATAAAGTGAGCATTGGTCCTATGGGTGGCACAGTGGCGCAGTGGCAGTGGTTAGCACCGCAGCCTCACAGCTCCAGAAACCCGGGTTCAATTCTGGGTACTGCCTGTGTGGAGTTTGCAAGTTCTCCCTGTGTCTGCGTGGGTTTCCTCCGGGTGCTCCGGTTTCCTCCCACATGCCAAAGACTTTCAGGTTGATAGGTAAATTGGCCATTATAAATTGCCCCCAGTATAGGTAGGTGGTAGGGAAATATAGGGACAGGTGGGGATGTGGGAGGAATATGGGATTAGTGTAAGATTAGTATAAATGGGTGGTTGATGGTTGGCACAGACTCGGTGGGCCGAAGGGCCTGTTTCAGTGCTGTATCTCTAAATCTAAAAATCTATAGCAAGTGAGCCTGGGGAATTAAGAGAAAATAAAGAAATTTATTGAACAGGTATTTTGGATCAGTCTTCACCATAAAGGATGCAAGTAACACCCCAGAAATAGCTGTAAATCAGGATATGGAAGGGAGGGAGGAACTCAAGAAAATTACAATCACCAAAGAAGTGATACAGCAAATTGTTGGAGTTTCAGGCTAACAAGTCCCCAGAACCTGATGAACTTCATCTTCGGGTCTTGAAAGAAGTGGTTAGTGAGATAGTTGATGCGTTAATTTTCCAAAATTCCCCAGATTCAGGGAAGATTCCATTAGATTGAATAATCACGAATGTAAATCCTTTATTCAAAAAGGGAGGGAGACAGAAAGCAGAAAATTACAGGCCAGTTAGCTTAACATCTGTCTTAGGGAAAATGTTAGAAGCGATTATTAAAGACATTATAGCAGGGCACTTAGAAAAATTCAAGGTAATCAGACAAAGTCAACATGGTTTTGAGAAAAGGAAATCATATTTAACCAATTTATTGGAGTTCTTTGAAGAAGTGCTGTGGATAAAGGGGAACCGGTGGATGTACTTTACTTAGATTTCCAGAAGGCATTTGATAAGGTGCTATCAAACATTATTGTGGAAAATAAAACCTCATGATGTCGGGGTAATATATTGGCATGGATAAGAAGATTGGCTAGGAAACAGAGAGTCGGCATAAATGGGTCATTTTCTGGTTGGCAAGATGTAATGAGTGGTGTGCCACAGGGATCTGTGCTGGGGCCTCAACTTTTTGCAATTTATATAAATGACTTGGATGAAAGGACCGAAGGTATGGTTGCTAAATTTGCTGATGACACAAAGTTGGTAGGAAAGTAAGTTGTGAAGTGGACATAAGGAGCCTACAAAGGGATAGCGATAGATTAAGTGAGTGGACAAGGTCTGACAAATGGAGTATAATGTTGGAAAATATGAAATTGTCCATTTTGGCAGGAAAATAAAAAAGAAGCATATTATCTAAATGGCGAGAGATTGCAGAGCTCGGAGATGCAGAGGGATCTGGGTGTCCTAGTGCATGAATCGCAAAAGGTTCATATGCAGGTACAGCAAATTATTAGAAAAGCTAACAGAATGTTATCATTTATTGCAAGGGGATTTGAATACAGAAGTAGGGAGGTTATGCTCCAGTTATACAGGGCATTGATGTGACCACATCTGGAGTACTGTGTACAGTTTTGGTCTCCTTATTTAGGAAGGATGTAAATGCATTAGAAGCAGTTCAGAGAAGGTTTACTAGACTAATACCTGGAATGGACAGTTTATCTTATGAGGAAATGTTGGACAGGCTAGGCTTGTATCTGCTGGAGTTTAGAATAATAAGAGGCAACTTGATTGAAACATATAAGATCCTGAGGGATCTTGATGGGATGGATGTGGAAAGGATGTTTACGTTTGAGGGAGAATCTAGAACAATGAGTCACTGTTTAAAACTGAGGGGTCACCCATTTAAGGCAATGATGATAATGATGAGGATTGTCAGAGGATACAGCAGGATGTAGATCGGGTGGAGACTTGGGCGGAGAAATGGCAGATGGAGTTTGATCCGGACAAATGTGAGGTAATGCATTTTGGAAGGTCTAATGCAGGTGGGAGGTATACAGTAAATGGTAGAACCCTTAGGAGTATTGACGGGCAGAGAGATCTGGGCGTACAGGTCCACAGGTCACTGAAAGTGGCAAGGCAGGTGGATAAGGTAGTCAAGAAGGCATACGGCATGCTTGCCTTCATCGGTCGGGGCAGAGAGTATAAAAATTGGCAAGTCATGTTGCAGCTGTAGCTGGGGAATTAAGAGAAAATAAAGAAATTTATTGAACAGGTATTTTGCATCAGTCTTCACCATAAAGGATGCAAGTAACACCCCAGAAATAGCTGTAAATCAGGATATGGAAGGGAGGGAGGAACTCAAGAAAATTACAATCACCAAAGAAGTGATACAGCAAATTGTTGGAGTTTCAGGCTAACAAGTCCCCAGAACCTGATGAACTTCATCTTCGGGTCTTGAAAGAAATGGTTAGTGAGATAGTTGATGCGTTAATTTTCCAAAATTCCCCAGATTCAGGGAAGGTTCCATTAGATTGAATAATCACGAATGTAAATCCTTTATTCAAAAAGGGAGGGAGACAGAAAGCAGAAAATTACAGGCCAGTTAGCTTAACATCTGTCTTAGGGAAAATGTTAGAAGCGATTATTAAAGACATTATAGCAGGGCACTTAGAAAAATTCAAGGTAATCAGACAAAGTCAACATGGTTTTGAGAAAAGGAAATCATATTTAACCAATTTATTGGAGTTCTTTGAAGAAGTGCTGTGGATAAAGGGGAACCGGTGGATGTACTTTACTTAGATTTCCAGAAGGCATTTGATAAGGTGCTATCAAACATTATTGTGGAAAATAAAACCTCATGATGTCGGGGTAATATATTGGCATGGATAAGAAGATTGGCTAGGAAACAGAGAGTCGGCATAAATGGGTCATTTTCTGGTTGGCAAGATGTAATGAGTGGTGTGCCACAGGGATCTGTGCTGGGGCCTCAACTTTTTGCAATTTATATAAATGACTTGGATGAAAGGACCGAAGGTATGGTTGCTAAATTTGCTGATGACACAAAGTTGGTAGGAAAGTAAGTTGTGAAGTGGACATAAGGAGCCTACAAAGGGATAGCGATAGATTAAGTGAGTGGACAAGGTCTGACAAATGGAGTATAATGTTGGAAAATATGAAATTGTCCATTTTGGCAGGAAAATAAAAAAGAAGCATATTATCTAAATGGCGAGAGATTGCAGAGCTCGGAGATGCAGAGGGATCTGGGTGTCCTAGTGCATGAATCGCAAAAGGTTCATATGCAGGTACAGCAAATTATTAGAAAAGCTAACAGAATGTTATCATTTATTGCAAGGGGATTTGAATACAGAAGTAGGGAGGTTATGCTCCAGTTATACAGGGCATTGATGTGACCACATCTGGAGTACTGTGTACAGTTTTGGTCTCCTTATTTAGGAAGGATGTAAATGCATTAGAAGCAGTTCAGAGAAGGTTTACTAGACTAATACCTGGAATGGACAGTTTATCTTATGAGGAAATGTTGGACAGGCTAGGCTTGTATCTGCTGGAGTTTAGAATAATAAGAGGCAACTTGATTGAAACATATAAGATCCTGAGGGATCTTGATGGGATGGATGTGGAAAGGATGTTTACGTTTGAGGGAGAATCTAGAACAATGAGTCACTGTTTAAAACTGAGGGGTCACCCATTTAAGGCAATGATGATAATGATGAGGATTGTCAGAGGATACAGCAGGATGTAGATCGGGTGGAGACTTGGGCGGAGAAATGGCAGATGGAGTTTGATCCGGACAAATGTGAGGTAATGCATTTTGGAAGGTCTAATGCAGGTGGGAGGTATACAGTAAATGGTAGAACCCTTAGGAGTATTGACGGGCAGAGAGATCTGGGCGTACAGGTCCACAGGTCACTGAAAGTGGCAAGGCAGGTGGATAAGGTAGTCAAGAAGGCATACGGCATGCTTGCCTTCATCGGTCGGGGCAGAGAGTATAAAAATTGGCAAGTCATGTTGCAGCTGTACAGAACCTTAGTTAGGCCACATTTAGAATATTGCGTGCAATTCTGGCCGCCACACTACCAGAAGGACGTGGAGACTTTGGAGAGGGTACAGAGGAGGTTTACCAGGATGTTGCCTGGTCTGGAGGGCATTAACTATGAAGGAGAGGTTGGAAAAACTCGGATTATTTTCACTGGAACGACGGAGGTGGAGGGGCGACATGACAGACGTTTACAAAGTTATGAGTGGCGTGGACAGAGTGGAGAGTCAGAAGCTTTTTCCCAGAGTGGAAGAGTCAGTTACTAGGGGACATAGGTTTAAGGTGCGAGGGGTAAAGTTTAGGGGGGATGTGTGAGGCAAGTTTTTTTACACAGAGGGTGGTGAGTGCCTGGAACCTGCTGCCAGGGGAGGTGGTGGAAGCAGATACGATAGCAACGTTTAAGAGACATCTTGACAAATATATGAACAGGAAGGGAATAGAGGGATATGGGCTCCGGAAGGGCAGAAGGTGTTAGTTTAGGCAGGCATCAAGATCGGCGCAGGCTTGGAGGGCCAAATGGCCTGTTCCTGTGCTGCACTGTTCTTTATTTAGTGAAAACAATCGGAGTTTATCCAACCTCTCCTCATAGCTAATCCTTCCAGACCAGGCAACATTCTGGTAAACCTCTTCTGTGCCCTCTCCAAAGCCTCCATGTCCTTCTGGTAGTGTGGCGACCAGAACTGCATGCAATATACTAAGTGTGGCCTAACTAACGTTCTGTACAGCTGCAGCATGACTTGCACCGACCGATGAAGGCAAGCATGCCGAACGCCTTCTTGACTACCTTATCCACCTGCGTTGCCACTTTCAGTGACCTGTGGACCTGTACGCCCAGATCTCTCTGCCTGTCAATACTCCTAAGGTTTTTGCCATTTACTTTATACTTCCCACCTGCATTAGACCTTCCAAAATGCATTACCTCACATTTGTCCGAATTAAACTCCATCTGCCATTTCTCCGCCCAAGTCTCCAACTGATCTATATCCTGCTGTATCCTCTGACAATTCTCATCACTGTCCGCAACTCCACCAACCTTTGTGTCGTCCACAAACTTACTAATCAGACCAGCTACATTTTCCTCCAAATCATTTATATATACTACAAACAACAAAGGTCACAGCACTGATCCCTGCGGAACACCACTTGTCACATCCCTCCATTCAGAAAAGCGCCCTTCCACTGCTACCCTCTGTCTTCTGTGACCGAGTCAGTTCTGTATCCATCTTGCCAGCTCCCCTCTGATCCTATGTGACTTCACCTTTTGTATCAGTCTGCCATGAGGGACCTTGTCAAAGGCTTTACTGAAGTCCATATAGATAACATCCACTGCCCTTCCTTCATCAATCATCTTTGTCACTTCCTCAAAAAACTCAATCAAATTAGTGAGACACAACCTCCCCTTCGCAAAACCATGCTGCCTCTCGCTAATAAGTCCATTTGTTTCCAAATGGGAGTAAATCCTGTCCTGAAGAATCCTCTCTAATAATTTCCCTACCACTGACGTAAGGCTCACCGGCCTATAATTTCCTGGATTATCCTTGCCACCCTTCTCAAACAAAGGAACAACATTGGCTATTCTCCAGTCCTCTAGGACCTCACTTGTAGCCAATGAGGATGCAAAGATTTCTGTCAAGGCCCCAGCAATTTCTTCCCTTGCCTCCCTCAGTATTCTGGGGTAAATCCCATCTGGCCCTGGGGACTTATGTACCTTAATGCTTTGCAAGACAGCCAACACCTCCTCCTTTTTGATAATGAGATGACTGAGACTATCTGCACTCCCTTTTTAGGCTCATCATCCACCAAATCCTTCTCCTTGGTGAATACTGATGCAAAGTACTCATTTAGTACCTCGCCCATTTCCTCTGGCTCCACACATAGATTCCCTTCTCTATCCTTGAGTGGGCCAGCCCTTTCCCTGTTTACCCTCTTGCTCTTTATATACGTATAAAAAGCCTTGGGATTTTCCTTAATCCTGTTTGCCAATGACTTCTCATAACCCCTTTTAGCCCTCCTGACTCCTTGCTTAAGTTCCTTCCAACTGTCTTTATATTCCTCAAGGGATTCGTCTGTTCCTCGCCTTCCAGCCCTTACGAATGCTTCCTTTCTCTTTTTGACGAGGCTCACAATATCCCGCGTTATCCAAGGTTCCCGAAACTTGCCAAACTTATCCTTCTTCCTCACAGGAACATGCTGGTCCTGGATTCTAATCAACTGACCTTTGAAAGACTCCCACATGTCAGATGTTGATTTATCCTCAAACAGCCGCCCCCAATCTCAATTCTTCTGTTCCTGCCTAATATTGTTATAATTAGCCTTCCCCCAATTTAGCACCTTCACCCGAGGACTACTCTTATCCTTATCCACAAGTACCTTAAAACTTATGGAATTCTGGTCACTGTTCCCGAAATGCACCCCTACTGAAACTTCGACCACCTGGCTGGGCTCATTGCCCAATACTAGGTCCAGTACGGCCCCATCCATAGTTCGACTATCTATGTATTGTTTCAAGAAGCCCTCCTGGATGCTCCTTCCAAATTCTTCCCCATCCAAGCCCCTGACACTAAGTGAGTCCCAGTCAATATCGGGGAAGTTAAAATCACACACCACTACAACCCTGTTACCTTTACATCTTTCCAAAATCTGTCTACATAACTGCTCCTCTACCTCCCGCTGGCTGTTGGGAGGCCTGTAGTAAACCCCCACCCTTCCTATTCCTGAGCTCCACCCATATTGCCTCAATGCATGACCCCTCCGAGGTGTCCTCCCGCAGTACAGCTGTGATATTCTCCTTAACCAGTAATGCAACTCCCCCACCCATTTTCCATCCCCCTGAAGCTTCTAAATCCTCGAACATTTCGCTGCTAATCCTGTCCTTCCCTCAACCAAGTCTCTGTAATAGCAACAACATCATAGTTCCAAGTACTAATCCAAGCTCTAAGTTCATCTGCCTTACCTGTTATACTTCTTGCATTGAAACAAATGCAATTCAGACCACCAGTCGCGCTGTTCTCCGCAACATCTCCCTGCCTGCTCTTCCTCTTAGTCTTACTGGCCTTATTAACTAGTTCCCCTTCATTTATTTCACTTGCTGTCCTACTGCTCTGGTTCCCACCCCCCTGCCACACTAGTTCAAACCCTCCCGAGTGACGCTAGCAAACCTCGCAGCCAGGATATTTGTGCCCCTCCAGTTTAGATGCAACCCATCCTTCTTGTACAGGTCCCATCTGTTCCTGGGACAGATCCCAATAGTCCAGATATATGAAACCCTCCCGTCTACACCAGCTGTTCAGCCACGTGTTTAGCTGCACTATCTTCCTATTTCTAGCCTCACTGGCACGTGGCACAGGGAGTAATCTGAGATTACAACCCTAGAAGTCCTGTTTTTAACTTTCTACCTAACCCCCTAAACTCCCCCTGCAAGACCTCATCACTTTTCCTGCCTATGTCGTTGGTACCGATGTTACCACAACCTCTGGCTGTTCACCCTCCCCTTCAGAATGCCCCCTGTCCGTTCAGAGACATCCTTGACCCTGGCACCAGGGAGGCAACATACCATCCTGGAGTCTCTTTCACATCCACAGAAGCGCCTATCTGTGCCCCTGACTATAGAGTCCCCCATAACTATTGCTCTTCTGCGCTTTCTCCCTCCCTGCTGAACAGCAGAGCCAGCCATGGTGCCACTGCTCTGGCTGCTGTTGTTTTCCCCTGATAGGCCATTCCCCCCCAACAGTATCCAAAACGGTATACTTGTTAGAGAGGGGGATAGCCACAGGGGATTCCTGCACTGACTGCCTGCCCCTTCTAGCGGTCACCCATCTATCTGCCTGCACCTTGGGTGTAACCACTTCTCTAAAACTCCTATCTATAACATTTTCTGCCACTTGCATGCTCCTAAGTGCATCCAGTTGCCGCTCCAACCGATCCATGCGGTCTGTATCAATAGCAATTACAATCAGAATCAAGTTTGCTGCTCTAAGTGAATGACCATCAAAGATGAGGTTATCAGGTTTTAAGGTGCAATGGTTTTCACCTCCTCAGAGTTCAGTAATGGCCTCTCCCAGTATGAAGCAGAGAAACATAAGATCCCACTGCAACAATTCCCTGACTAAAATATGTCCTGATGCTGAAAATGAGACTTGTGTCACTGTTAGGAGAATGATGTCCAGGCTCTGGTTGAACATGGATTCTGTTAATCCTGCCCGGTATTTTGATAGATCAGGGAATGCGTGCCTGGAAATGGTTTGTTCATTGGGCAGAAGCTGTCCTTGAGCATCTGACCACATGAATCACATCGCACAGTGATGAATGGGTTGATTGTAATTGGCCATCAAACCCTCCAAATAAGGACAGAAGCTGCAGGATATTCTATGAAATGTATCTTATGGAACCGGAAGGCATTCGATTGGCTGCCCCAGTTTTGTGTCACAGTTGGCTTTGCAGCTCCTGGGAAAACATCTTCGATTACTGATCCTTATTAAGGGGTCTTTGTTTCTTTTTCCTTTTTAGATTAACTTCATCTTTCTTTTTAACATTGTGAGGATCTTGATGACAAAACTGCGAGCATCCACTACGTCCGAAACTATGCAGTACAGGTAAATGGGAAACAAGAAACAGGGTCCGGGGGAATGTTCCCTTTAAACTGCACATCCACACAGCAACCAGAGAGTTCCTGCTCCGGCCGCACACAAGTCAGCTCCTTTCAGTTACCTTGCATGGCAGCACAAAAAAAATAATGGGGCTGGGCACTTAAATTAATCACTGGCGCATTCCAAATAAATAATGAGAGGGTTTGTTGATCTCGGGGAAATACGAAACAGTGTCGGCACTGTGGGCGGCACAGTGGCGCAGTGGTTAGCACCGCAGCCTCACAGCTCCAGGGACCCGGGTTCAATTCTGGGTACTGCCTGTGCGGAGCTTGCAAGTTCTCCCTGTGCCTGCGTGGGTTTCCTCCGGGTGCTCTGGTTTCTTCCCACATGCCAAAGACTTGCAGGTTGATAGGTTAATTGGCCATTATAAATTGCCCCTAGTATAGGTAGGTGGTAGGGAAATATATAGGGACAGGTGGGGATGTGGTAGGAATATGGGATTAGTGTAGGATGAGTATAAATGGATGGTTGATGGTCGGCACAGACTCGGTGGGCCGAAGGGCCTGTTTCAGTGCTGTATCTCTAAACTAAACTAAAAGTGTCCTGGGGAAAGACAGAAAAGGGTTCTGTCAGTGTGAGAGTGAGTGTGTGTCAGACATTTTCAGTGTCCGTGTCACTCAGTGTGAGTATGTGTGTCAGAGTTGCTGACAGTGTGATTATGAGTCTGTATCAGCCTGTTTCAGTGAGCAACATTATCAGCGATCGTGTCAGTTTCAGTGATGGTGACAGTGTGTCAGCCGATATCAGTGGTGTTGTCAATCAGTGTGAGTCTGTAACAGTGTCATTGCGAGTGTGAGTGTGTGTCAGTCAGTGAATATGTGCCTGTGTCAGCCACACTTGAGATACACGGAGATTAAACTGTGTGATGGGTCAATCCATAGAACTGCCTGTGCCTGGGCCAATAACAGCCTCAACAGGTGACTCTTTGCTTTCTTTATTGGACAATTTGCATTGCAGTGAAACCAAAAATAATAAACAAGAAAGAAATCAAAAAGTGGATGTAGCTGTACCTTCTCCAGTACTGATTGGGCCTGTACAATATTCAGCTTATCACAAATATTTTTCTACTTTTCATCTTATCCTTCCTGAATTCTTCCCTCTAGTTTTCTCCCCTTTCCTTCTGATCATCTTACTGTGTCCACTGGAGTGTAGTAATGTTGAGCAGGTAGGACCTTCAGTTAAATCGCTGGGCCTGGTGGCGGGGTTGGGATGGGAAGTTGATTGAATCTGGCTTCTGGCCCAGCCACAGAGATGCTCAATATTCTGATGATTCTGATTGCTCTCTCGTCCTGCAGGAAGGCAGTGAAGGCTACTCTGGTTCTGTTGCCATTGCTTGGGATCACTTACATGCTGTTCTTTGTCAATCCTGGCGAGGACGACGTCTCCCAAATCGTCTTCATCTACTTCAATTCATTCCTTCAGTCCTTTCAGGTAAATAAGTGAGTTCATTGTCAGCATAATGCCTCTCTCTGTGTACTGCTGAGGGCACACTCAGACAATGCAGCAAATCTTGACAATGTTTGATTCCCACAGAGATGTAAAAATCACATGAAGAAGGGTCACTGACCTGAAAAGTTAACTCTGCTTCTCTCTCCAGAGATGCTGCCATACCTGTTGAGTATTTCAGCATTTCTTGTTTTTATTTCAGATTTCCAGCATCTGCAGTATTTTGCCTTTTTTATTATGTAAAAATCACAGTTGAGCTTTAAAGAATTCTGCATGAAATTTGAGTCTCCTGATTGTTGTTTGATGTCTGGCTGTTCAACAGTAGATTGACAGATCCACTGGGATCACCCCAGCAGTGAGGAGCTACATACAGGGACTAAGTACCCAGAGACCACAGTGCCCATCATGGGACAGACCCAGGCACATTCGGCTGCCCACAGTTGTTTAACCCTTGCTGATCCAGTCCGATGTTTCCATAGGCTGTTAGTGACATGACTCGCCACCAGTCATTGTTAGCCCTCCCTAACTGTGTCCTATTTCAGTTAGACAGTAATTGAACATATGCAGGACAAATCATTTGCACAAAGCACAGACATGAGCTGAGCTGGAATCATACAGAACACACAGGCACAATTCCACTTTCATCCTTTTGAAGAATAGGACCTTTGCTGTCACAAGGTGCGCAGTGTATTATTCTGCTGTTGTGTGAACCCTGTTCTGTTTCTTTAAAACCATCCTGAGGTCAGTTAGAGGCTGCTCTTAGCAGTCTCCCAAGATAGTCTCCCCAGTTGTTCACTATGCCTCGATTGATAAAGGCAAGTGTCCCATCTGCCTTTTTCACCACCCTATTAACCTGCCCTTCTGCCTTCAGAGATCTATGGACAAACACGCCAAGGTCCCTTTGTTCCTCGGAACTTCCCAGTGTCAGGACATTCATTGAATACTTCCGTGTCACATTACTTCTTCCAAAGTGTATCACCTCACACATTTCAGGGTTAAATTCCATCTGTCACTTTTCTGCCCATTTAACCATCCCGTCTATATCTTCCTGTAACCTAAGACACTCCACCTCACTGTTAACCACTCGGCCAATCTTTGTGTCATCCGCGAACGTACTGATCCTACCATCCACATAGTCATCTCTGTCGTTTATATAAATGACAAACAGTAGGGGACCCAGCGCATATCCCTGTGGTACGCCACTGGACACTGGCTTCCAGTCACTAAAACAGCCATCTGTCATCATTCTCTGTTTCCTACAGCTAAGCCAATTTTGAATCCACCTTATCAAGTTACCCTGTATCCCATGTGCATTTGCTTTCTTGATAAGTCTCCCATGTGGGACCTTGTCAAAGGCTTTGCTGAAATCCATGTAAACTACATCAACTGCACTACCCTCGTCTACACACCTGGTCACATGCTCAAAAAATTCAATCAAATTTGTTATGTATGACCTCCCTCTGACAAAGCCATGCTGATGATTCCTAATCTAATTTTGCCTCTCCAAGTGGAGATAGATTCTCTCCTTCAGAATTTTCTCCCATAGTTTCCCTACCACTGATGTGAGACTCACTGGCCTGTAGTTCCCTGCCTTATCTCTACAACCTTTCTTAAATAGTGGGACCACATTAGCTGTTCTCCAGTCTTCTGGCACCTCCGCCGTGGACAGAGAGGAATTGAAAATTTGGGTCAGAGCCCCTGCAATCTCCACCCTCGCCTTCCACAGCATCCTGGAACACAAATCATCCTAACCTGGAGATTTGTCCACTTTTAAGCCTGCCAAAACCTCCAATACCTTGTCACTCCCGATGACAATTTGCTCAAGAACCTCACAGTCTCTCTCTCTGAGTTCCATATCTACATCCTCATTCTCTTGGGTGAAGACAGATGTGAAGTATTCGTTTAACACCTACCAATGTCCTCTGGCTCCACCCACAGACTTCCCCCTTGGTCCCTAATGGGTCCTACTCTTTCCCTGGTTATCCTCTTCCCATTGATATACTGATAGAATATCTTGGGATTTTCCCTACTTTTACCAGCCAGAGCTTTGTCAGATCCCCTCTTTGCTCTCCGAATTGCTTTCTTAAGCTCCATCCTACACTTTCTGCACTTTCGGCACAGTGGCGCAGTGGTTAGCACCGCAGCCTCACAGCTCCAGCGACCCGGGTTCAATTCTGGGTACTGCTTGTGTGGAGTTTGCAAGTTCTCCCTGTGTCTGCGTGGGTTTCCTCCGGGTGCTCCGGTTTCCTCCCACATGCCAAAGACTTGCAGATTGATAGGTAAATTGGCCATTATAAATTGCCCCTAGTATAGGTAGGGGAATATAGGGGACAGGTGGGGATGTGGTCGGAATATGGGATTAGTGTAGGATTAGTATAAATGGGTGGTTAATGGTCGGCACAGACTCGATGGGCCGAAGGGCATGTTTCAGTGCTGCATCTCTAAATCAAATCAAATCACTAATGCTTCCATTGATTTGCACTCATTGTATTTACTAAAAGCCTCTCTTTTCCTTCTCATTGTACCCTGAATGTTTCTGATCATCCATGGTTTTCTGGGTTTGTTGCTCCTACTTATTACCCTAGACGGAACATGTTGGGCCTGTACCCTCCCCATTTCCTTTTTGAATGCCCCCTACTGCTCTTCTGTAGATTTCCCGACAAGTAACTCTTTCCAGTCTTCCTTGACTAGATCCTGCCTTATTTTACTAAAATTCACTCTCCCCCAACCCAAAACCTTTTTTTGCAACTTGTCTATTTCTTTCTCCATAACAAGCTTAAATTGTATCATGTTGTGGTTGCTGTCACCAAAATGATCCCCCACCAACACATCAACCACCTGTCCGGCTTCATTCCTCAGAATTAGGTCCAGCACTGCACCCTCCCTTGTTGGAACCTCTACATATTGAGCTAAAATGTTCTCCTGTATACATTTTAAGAACTCCACTCCATCTCAGCCCTTAACACGATGACTATCCCAATTAATGTTGGGAAAGTTGAAATCACCTAATCTCATCACTATTATTTTTACACACCTCTGCAAATTGCGCACATATTTGCTCCTCAATTTCCCACTGATTATCTGGGGGTCTATAATAAACACCTACCATGGGCGGCACAGTGGCGTAGTGGTTAGCACTGCAACCTCACAGCTCCAGCGACCCGGGTTCAATTCTGGGTACTGCCTGTGTGGAGTTTGCAAGTTCTCTCTGTGTCTGCGTTGGTTTCCTCCGGGTGCTCCGGTTTCCTCCTACATGCCAAAGACTTGCAGGTTGATAGGTTAATTGGCCATTATAAATTGCCCCTCGGATAGGTAGGTGGTAGGGAAATGTAGGGACAGGTGGGGATGTGGTAGGGATATGGGATTAGTGTAGGATTAGTATAAGTGGGTGGTTGATGGTCGGCACAGACTCGGTGGGCCGAAGGGCCTGTTTCAGTGCTGTATCTCTAAACTAAACAATGTGGCTGTCCCTTTTTTATTCCTAAACTCTACCCATAAAGCTTCATTTGATGCCTCCTCCAAGATATCATCTCTCCTTACTGCAGCAACTAACTCCTTAACTAATATTGGAATGTCCCCTCCTCTTTCACCCCCTCCTCTGTCTTGCCTGAAGATTCTATATCCTGGGATATTGAGCTGCCAATCCTGCCCCTCCCTCAACCATGTCTCCGTGATGGCTACTATATCACAATTCCACGTATCAATCCTTGCCCTTAACTCATCCGTTTTACCTGTAATACTCCCGGCATTAAAGTAGAGGCCATCCATCCTGATCTTACTCCCTTGAAACCTAGTTTCGCTGTATTCCTTCTGACTTGTTTGCTTTCCTGTGTTTAGCTGTGTCCCTATTCTGCAAGGAGTCTGCATCCCCTCCCCTGCCAAATTCGTTTAAACTCCTCCCAACAGCACTTGCAAACCCACCAGCAAGGATGTTAGCCCCCTCTGGTTCAGATGTAGACCGTCCCGCTTGTACAGGTCCCACCTTCCCCAGTAACGTTCCCAGTGATCCAGGAATCTAAAACCGTCCGTCTTGCACCAACTCTTAAGCCACGCATTCTCTGTGCTATTCTCCTATTTCTACACTCGCTAGCACGTGGCTGTAGAAGTAATCCAGAGATTACAACCCGAGAGGTCCTGCTTTTTGGTCTACTGCCTAACTCCCTGAATTCTCAATGCAAGATCTCATCCCTCTTTCTACCTATGTCATTGGGACCAACATGTACCATGACCTATGCCTTATTGCCCTCCCCCTTCAGGATGCCCTGCAGCTGTTCAGTGACATCCTGGACCTTGGCACCAGGGACGCAACACACCATCCTGGAGTCACATTGACGGCCACAGTAGCGCCTATCTGTTCCCCTGACTATAGATTCTCCTATTACTATTGCTCTTCCTCTCTTTCCCCCTTCCTGTGCAGACAGGCTGCTTGCGGTGCCAGAAGCTTGGGTCTGTCCACACTCCCTGGAGGAACCACCCTCATCAGCCTCCAAAATGGAATACCTATTTGCAAGCGGGACCCCAGGGGACTCCTCAACTACCTGCCTGTTTCCCTTGGACTGCCTGGTGGTCACCCATTCCCTTCCTTCCTCAAGTCCCTTCAGCTGCAGTGTGACCACCTCTCTAAACGTGCTATCCACCATGCTCTCAGACTCTCAGATGCTCCACAGTGTTTCCAGCCGCCGTTCCAGCTCTGAAACCCGAGCTTCCAGGAGCTGCAGCTGGACATACTTCCTGCACTCATGCTGGTCCCGAGGACTTGAAATGTTCCCGGATTCCCACATGCAGCAAGAGGAGCAAACCACGGCTTTAAGGTCTCTTGCCATGACTAAACCCTTTAAATTTAAAACTTTAGAAGGCATTTATCATAAAAAAACAAATAAATCTGGCTAAAACAATGACTGACAATTCAATTCAGTTTGAAAAATACCCACCAGGACTTACTCACCGTCAGCTGTGCACTTTGGAAACTCTTGGCTTCCCTCGCGCTCTTTGAGGACAGGCAGGAAATGAAAGGAGCTCCTAGCTCCTTCCTCACCTAACTCCCTCAGTCACAAAACTCCCACTTTAGCACTCTAATGCAGCCCCAAGTCAGCTGTCCAGTGCAAACCCTCCTGTTGGATCCCATCAGTTACAAAGAGAGACGAGGTCCGACCGTAGCTTTTAGAAACTTTCTTGCAGTACGTGGGTTGTTACATTCCAAGGATACAAAAAGAACAAAAAGCAAAAGAAAAGAACAAACAAAAGAAGAACATGTGTTCACTACAGCAAGCCTTTCTTATAGTTATTCAAACAAAACTAGTAACGCCCCCCCTTTGTTTCTGAGTGGTTTGCAGACTTCTGTTGTCAGTGCATGATTGGTTCATTCGTCCCAGCATTTTATTTCTGCATTTTATTTCAGTAGTTTCACATCCTCCCTCCTGAAACCGTTAGGCTGATTATCAAACAATAGGCTACTATTAAGCTATCTGCAGCTGTCCTGTTAGCTTCTGCTTGTTATTTTTTTTATAAATTGTCTCAACAGCTCCACAGTGAGTTTGTTAGTTGGTTAGCTTACTTTTGATCTGTCCCGCCACCTCCTCTTCTCCTAACGCTCCCCCCAACCCTACGTTTGCCCTTCCTTTCCCCCTCCCCCACTCACCATCCCCCTTATCCTCACCTTCACCCACTCCATTTCCCTCTCCCTCTGCTCCTCCCTTCTTGCTTTCCTTCCCACCCCCTCCCTTTCCCCTACACCTCTCCTGGCCCCACATCGCACCCCCACCCCACTCACCTTTGCCCTCTTTCTCCTCTCCCCATCCCCTTCCCCTCCCTCTTATACCTCCTCTTATCCCTCCTCCCTCTCCCCTCCCCCTCACCTTCCTGTTCACAGCCCCCAATTCTTCCCCTTCCTTATCATGCTTCTGGACAGAAATATGTACATCATGTGAAGAATGTAATTGGATTGAGGTCCAGACAGGAAACATGGTCTTGGGCAGCTGATTTGTGTCAATGTGACTGCTACTGTCAGATATCAAAGCGAATGGGCTAATGGGAAGATTCTTGGTAGTGTAGGTGAGCAGAGAAATCTTGGTGTCCAGGTACATAAATCCCTGAAAGTTGCTAACCAGGTTAATAGGGCTGTTAAGAAGGCAGATGGTGTGTTAGCTTTAAGTAGAAGGGGGATCGAGTTTCGGAGCCACGAGGTCATGCTGCAGCTGTACAAAACTCTGGTGAGGCCGCACCTGCAGTATTGCATGCAGTTCTGGTCACCGCATTATAGGAAGGATGTGGAAGCTTTGCAAAGGGTGCAGAGGAGATTTACTAGGATGTTGCCTGGTATGGAGGGAAGGCTGAGGGACTTGAGGTTGTTTTCGTTGGAGAGAAGGAGGAGGAGAGGTGACTTAATAGAGACATAGAAGATAATCAGAGGGTTAGATAGGGTGGATAGTGAGAGTCTTTTTCCTCGGATGGTGATGGGAAACACGAGGGGACATAGCTTTAAGTTGAGGGGTGATAGATATAGGACAGATGTCAGAGGTAGTTTCTTTAATCAGAGAGTAGTAGGGGCGTGGAATGCCCTGCCTGCAACAGTAGTAGACTTGCCAACTTTAAGGGCATTTAAGTGGTCATTGGATAGACATATGGATGAAAATGGAATAGTGTCGGTCAGATGGTTTCATAGGTCGGCGCAAAATCGAGGGCCGAAGGGCCTGTAGTGCGCTGTATTGTTCGAATGTTCTAATATTCTAAAGCATTCGGTTTGATAGAGTGAAATAAAAGGCCAAGGAAGATTCAGGTAATTACCCTGGAGATGGTGTACAGAGGGACTGCAATTACCCAGGAGCTGGTTTACGGAGGGACTGCAATTACCCTGGAGATGGTGTACGGAGAGACTGCAATTACCCCGGAGATGGTGTACAGAGGGACTGCAATTACCCGGGAGGTGGTGTACGGAGGGTCTGCAATTACCCTGGAGCTGGTTTACGGAGGGACTGCATTTACCCTGGAGATCGTGTACGGAGAGACTGCAATTACCCCGGAGATGGTGTACAGAGGGACTGCAATTACCCGGGAGGTGGTGTACGGAGGGACTGCAATTACCCCGGTGATGGTGTATGGAGGGACTGCAGTTACCCTGGAGATGGTGTACGGAGGGACTGCAATTACCCTGGAGTTGGTGTACAGAGGGACTGCAATTACCCCGGAGATGGTGTACGGAGGGACTGCAGTTACCCTGGAGATGGTGTACGGAGGGACTGCAATTACCCTGGAGATGGTGTACGGAGGGACTGCAATTACCCTGGTGATGGTGTACGGAGGGACTGCAGTTACCCTGGAGCTGGTGTACGGAGGGACTGCAATTATCCTGGAGATGGTGTACGCAGGGACTGCAGTTACTTGGAGATGGTGTACGGAGGGACTGCAGTTACCCTGGAGATGGTGTACGGAGGGACAGCAATGACCCGGGAGATGGTGTACCAAGGGACTGCAATTACCCTGGAGATGGTGTACGGAGGGACAGCAATGACCCGGGAGATGGTGTACCAAGGGACTGCAATTACCCTGGAGATGGTGTACGGAGGGACTGCAATTACCCTGCAGATGCTGTACGGAGGGACTGCAATTACCCTGGAGATGGTGGACGGAGGGACTGCAATTACCCTGGTGATGATGTACGGAGGGACTGCAATTACCCTGGTGATGGTGTACGGAGGGACTGCAATTACCCTGGAGATGGTGTACGGAGAGACTGCAATTACCCTGGAGATGGCATACGGAGGGACTGCAATTACCCTGGAGATGGTGAACGGAGGGACTGCAGTTACCCTGGAGCTGGTGTACAGAGGGACTGCAGTTACCCTTGAGGTGGTGAACGGAGGGACTGCAGTTACCCTGGAGATGGTGTACGGAGCGACTGCAGTTACCCTGGAGATGGTGTACGGATAGACTGCATTTACCCTGGAGATGGTGTACAGAGGGACTGCATTTACCCTGGAGATGGTGTACAGAGGGACTGCATTTACCCTGGAGATGGTGTACAGAGGGACTGCATTTACCCTGGAGATGGTGTACAGAGGGACTGCATTTACCCTGGAGATTGTGTACAGAGGGACTGCATTTACCCTGGAGATGGTGTACGGAGGGACTGCATTTACCCTGGAGATGGTGTACAGAGGGACTGCAATTACCCTGGAGATGGTGTTCAGAGGGACTGCAGTTAACCTGGAGATGGTGAATGGAGGGAATGCATTTACCCTGGAGATGGTGTAAGGAGGGACTGCATTTACCCTAGATCTGGTGTAAAGAGGGACTGCAATTACCTTGGAGATGGTGTAGGGAGGGACTGCAATTACCCTGGAGGTGGTGTAGGGAGGGAAAGCATTTACCCTGGAGATGGTGTACGGAGGGACTGCAATTACCCTGGAGATGGTCTAAAGAGGGACTGCAATTACCCTGGAGGTGGTGAACGGAGGGACTGCAGTTACCCTGGAGATGGTGAATGGAGGGACTGCAGTTACCCTGGAGATGGTGTACGGAGGTACTGCAATTACCCTGGAGGTTGTGAACGGAGGGACTGCAATTACCCTGGAGGTTGTGAACGGAGGGACTGCAATTACCCTGGAGATGGTGTACAGAGGGACTGCAATTACCCTGGAGGTTGTGAACGGAGGTACTGCAGTTACCCTGGAGATGGTGTACGGAGGTACTGCAGTTACCCTGGAGATGGTGTACGGAGGGACTGCAATTACCCTGGAGATGGTGAACGGAGGTACTGCAGTTACCTTGGAGATGGTGCACGGAGGGACTGCAATTACCCTGGAGGTTGTGAACGGCGGGACTGCAATTACCCTGGAGGTTGTGAACGGAGGGACTGCAATTACCCTGGAGATGGTGAACGGAGGGACTGCAGTTACCCTGGAGATGGTGTACAGAGGTACTGCAGTTACCCTGGAGATGGTGTACGGAGGGACTGCAATTACCCTGGAGGTTGTGAACGGAGGGACTGCAATTACCCTGGAGGTTGTGAACGGAGGGACTGCAATTACCCTGGAGGTGGTGAACGGAGGGACTGCAATTACCCTGGAGATGGTGTACGGAGGGACTGCAATTACCCTGGAGGTGGTGAACGGAGAGACTGCAATTACCCCGGAGATGGCATACGGAGGGACTGCAATTACCCTGGAGGTGGTGAACGGAGGGACTGCAATTACCCTGGAGGTGGTGAACGGAGGGACTGCAATTACCCTGGAGATGGTGTACGGAGGCACTGCAATTACCCTGGAGGTGGTGAACGGAGGGACTGCAATTACCCTGGAGGTGGTGAACGGAGGGACTGCAATTACCCTGGAGGTGGTGAACGGAGGGACTGCAATTACCCTGGAGATGTTGAACGGAGGGACTGCAATTACCCTGGAGGTGGTGAACGGAGGGACTGCAATTAACCTGGAGGTGGTGTACGGAGGGACTGCAATTAACCTGGAGGTGGTGTACGGAGGGACTGCAATTACCCTGGAGGTGGTGTACGGAAGGACTGCAATTACCCTGGATGTGGTGAACGGTGGGACTGCAATTACCCTGGAGATGGCATACGGAGGGACTGCAATTACCCTGGAGGTGGTGAACGGAGGGACTGCAATTACCCTGGAGGTGGTGAACGGAGGGACTGCAATTACCCTGGAGGTGGTGTACGGAGGGACAGCAGTTACCCTGGAGATGGTGTACGGAGGGACTGCAGTTACCCTGGAGATGGTGTACGGAGGGACAGCAGTTACCCTGGAGGTGGTGAACGGACGGACAGCAATTACCCTGGAGGTGGTGAACGGAGGGACTGCAGTTACCCTGGAGATGGTGTACGGAGGGACAGCAGTTACCCTGGAGGTGGTGAACGGAGGGACAGCAATTACCCTGGAGATGCTGTACGGAGGGACTGCAGTGATGGTCTACGGAGGGACTGCAGTTACTCTGGAGGTGGTGTACGGAGAGACTGTAATTACCCCGGAGATGGCATATGGAGGGATTGCAATTACCCTGGAGGTGGTGAACGGAGGGACTGCAATTACCCTGGAGATGGTGTACGGAGGGACTGCAGTGATGGTCTACGGAGGGACTGCAGTTACCCTGGAGGTGGTGTACGGAGAGACTGCAATTACCCCGGGGAATGCATATGGAGGGACTGCAATTACCCTGGAGGTGGTGAACGGAGGGACTGCAGTGATGGTCCACGGAGGGACTGCAGTTACCCTGGAGGTGGTGTACGGAGGGACTGCAATTACCCTGGAGGTGGTGAACGGACGGACAGCAATTACCCTGGAGATGGTGAACGGAGGGACTGCAGTTACCCTGGAGATGGTGTACGGAGGGACAGCAGTTACCCTGGAGGTGGTGAACGGAGGGACAGCAATTACCCTGGAGATGGTGTACGGAGGGACTGCAGTGATGGTCTACGGAGGGACTGCAGTTACTCTGGAGGTGGTGAACGGAGGGACTGCAATTACCCTGGAGATGGTGGACGGAGGGACAGCAGTTACCCTGGAGGTAGTGTACGGAGGGACAGCAGTTACCCTGGAGGTGGTGAACGGAGGGACTGCAGTTACCCTGGAGATGGTGTACGGGGGGACAGCAGTTACCCTGGAGGTGGTGAACGGAGGGACAGCAGTTACCCTGGAGGTGGTGAACGGAGGGACTGCAGTTACCCTGGAGATGGTGTACGGGGGGACAGCAGTTACCCTGGAGGTGGTGAACGGAGGGACAGCAGTTACCCTGGAGGTGGTGAACGGAGGGACTGCAGTTACCCTGGAGCTGGTGTACAGAGGGACTGCAGTTACCCTGGAGGTGGTGAACGGAGGGACTGCAATTACCCTGGAGATGTTGAACGGAGGGACTGCAATTACCCTGGAGGTGGTGAACGGAGGGACTGCAATTAACCTGGAGGTGGTGTACGGAGGGACTGCAATTAACCTGGAGGTGGTGTACGGAGGGACTGCAATTACCCTGGAGGTGGTGTACGGAAGGACTGCAATTACCCTGGATGTGGTGAACGGTGGGACTGCAATTACCCTGGAGATGGCATACGGAGGGACTGCAATTACCCTGGAGGTGGTGAACGGAGGGACTGCAATTACCCTGGAGGTGGTGAACGGAGGGACTGCAATTACCCTGGAGGTGGTGTACGGAGGGACAGCAGTTACCCTGGAGATGGTGTACGGAGGGACTGCAGTTACCCTGGAGATGGTGTACGGAGGGACAGCAGTTACCCTGGAGGTGGTGAACGGACGGACAGCAATTACCCTGGAGGTGGTGAACGGAGGGACTGCAGTTACCCTGGAGATGGTGTACGGAGGGACAGCAGTTACCCTGGAGGTGGTGAACGGAGGGACAGCAATTACCCTGGAGATGCTGTACGGAGGGACTGCAGTGATGGTCTACGGAGGGACTGCAGTTACTCTGGAGGTGGTGTACGGAGAGACTGTAATTACCCCGGAGATGGCATATGGAGGGATTGCAATTACCCTGGAGGTGGTGAACGGAGGGACTGCAATTACCCTGGAGATGGTGTACGGAGGGACTGCAGTGATGGTCTACGGAGGGACTGCAGTTACCCTGGAGGTGGTGTACGGAGAGACTGCAATTACCCCGGGGAATGCATATGGAGGGACTGCAATTACCCTGGAGGTGGTGAACGGAGGGACTGCAGTGATGGTCCACGGAGGGACTGCAGTTACCCTGGAGGTGGTGTACGGAGGGACTGCAATTACCCTGGAGGTGGTGAACGGACGGACAGCAATTACCCTGGAGATGGTGAACGGAGGGACTGCAGTTACCCTGGAGATGGTGTACGGAGGGACAGCAGTTACCCTGGAGGTGGTGAACGGAGGGACAGCAATTACCCTGGAGATGGTGTACGGAGGGACTGCAGTGATGGTCTACGGAGGGACTGCAGTTACTCTGGAGGTGGTGAACGGAGGGACTGCAATTACCCTGGAGATGGTGGACGGAGGGACAGCAGTTACCCTGGAGGTAGTGTACGGAGGGACAGCAGTTACCCTGGAGGTGGTGAACGGAGGGACTGCAGTTACCCTGGAGATGGTGTACGGGGGGACAGCAGTTACCCTGGAGGTGGTGAACGGAGGGACAGCAGTTACCCTGGAGGTGGTGAACGGAGGGACTGCAGTTACCCTGGAGCTGGTGTACAGAGGGACTGCAGTTACCCTGGAGGTGGTGAACGGAGGGACTGCAGTTACCTTGGAGGTGGTGTACGGAGGGACTGCAGTTACCTTGGAGGTGGTGTACAGAGGGAATGCAGTTACCCTGGAGGTGGTGAACGGAGGGACTGCAGTTACCTTGGAGGTGGTGCACTGAGGGACTGCAGTTACACTGGAGACGGTGTACGGAGGGACTGCAATCAGTCCTCTCAACTGAAAAATGCAAAAGAGAAACAGAAAATGCTGGATTTGTTCAACAGGTCAAGCAGCATCTGTGGAAAGTTAAAAGGAGGTGGGGTGGGGGGGTGGAATTTCTTTTTTATTCATTTGTGGGATGTAGCTGTCACTGGACAGGCCAGCATTTATTGTCCATCCCGAATTGCCCCTGAAAAGGTGGTGGTGAGCTGCCTTTTTGAACCGCTGCAGTCCATGTGGGGTTGGTACACCCACAGTGCTGTTAGGAAGGGAGTTCCAGGATTTTGACCCAGTGACAGTGAAGGAACGGCGATATAGTTCCAAGTCAGGATGGTGCATAGCTTGGAGGGGAACTTGCAGGTGGTGTTGTTCCCATGCATCTGCTGCCCTTGTTCGTACACGTGGTAGAGGTCGTGGGTTTGGAAAGTGTTGTCAAAGGAGCCTTGCTGCAGTGCATCTTGTAGATGGTACACACTGCTGCCACTGTGCATCGGTGGTGGAGGGAGTGAATGTTTGTAGATGGGGTGCCAATCAAGAGGGCTGCTTTGTCCTGGATGGTGTCAAGCTTCTTGAGTGTTGATGGAGCTGCACCCACCCAGGCAAGTGGAGAGTATTCCATCACACTCCTGACTTGTGCCTTTTAGATGGTGGACAGGATTTGGGGAGTCAGGAGGTGAGTGAGTCAGGAAGTGTGTTACCCGCCGCTCTTGTAGCCACGGTATTTATATGGCTACTCCAGCTCAGTTTCTGGTCAGTGGTAACCCCCAAGATGTTGATTGTGGGGGATTCCGCGATCGTAATGCCATTGAATGTCAGGGGGAGATGGTTCGATTTTTTCTTATTGGAGATGATCATTGCCTGGCATTTGTGTGACGCGAATATTACTTGCCATTTATCAGCCCAGGCCTGGATATTGTCCAGCTCTTGCTGCATTTCTACACGGACTGTTCCAGTATCTGAGGAGTCACAAATTATGCTGAACATTGTGCGATCATCAGCGAACATCCCCACTTCTGTCCTTATGACTGAAGGAAGATCATTGATGGAGCAGCTCAAGATGGTTGGGCCTCGGACACTATCCTGAGGATCTCCTGCAGTGATGTCCTGGAGATGAGATGATTGACCTTCAACAACCACAACCATTTTCCTTTGCGCTATGTATGACTCCGACCAGCAGAGAGTTTTCCCCTTGATTCCCATTGACACCAGTTTTGCTAGACATCAGCCAGATTGGTAAGGACAAGGTCAAGAAGGGTTTTCCCTCTTGTTAGTTCCCTCACCACCTCTTCCAGACCCAGTCTCGCAACTATGTCCTTTAGGACTCGGCCAGCTCAGATAGTAATGGTGCTACCGAGCCACTCTTGGTAATGGACATTGAAGTCCCCCACCCAGAGTACATTCTGTGCCCTTGCCACTCTCAGTGCTTCCTCCAAGTGCTGCTCAACATGGAGGGGTACTGATTCATCAGTGGGGGGAGGGCGGTAGATGGTAATCAGCCAGAGGTTTCCTTGCCCATGTTTGACATGATGCCATGAGACTTTATGGAGTCTGGAGTCAATGTTGAGGACTCCCAGGGCAACTCCCTCCTGACTGTATACCAATGTACCAATGGGACAGGACATCCACGGGGATGGTGATGGTGCTGTCTAGGGCATGACTATGGCAGGCTGTTGCTGGACGAGTCTGTGGGACAGCTCTCCCAAAAATGGCAAAAGCCCCCAGATGTTAGTAAGGAGGAATTTGCAGGGTCGACAGGGCTGGGTTTGCCATTGTCATTTCCGGTGCCTAGGTCGATTCTGGGTGTCTTGTCCGGTTTCATTCCTTATTGACTTTGTAGCTGTTTGAAACAACTGAGTGGCTTGCTAGGCCAATTCAGAGGGCATTTAAGAGCCAACCACATTGCTGTGGGTCTGGAGTCACATGTAGACCAGACCAGATAAGGACAGCAGATTTCCTTCCCGAAAATGCATTAGTGAACCACATGGGTTTTTACGACAATGGATAATGGCTTTAAGGCCATCATTAGACTAGCTTTTAATTCCAGATTTTATTCATTGAATTCCAATTCCACCTTCTGCCGTGGTGGAATTCGAACCCATGTCCCCAGAGCAATACCCTGAGTTTCTGGGTTACTAGTCAAGTGACAATACCACTACACCACCGCTGGAGGCGGTTGTGGGGGGGCATTTACTGCTCTCCCCCGTGGTGGGTTTGGAGGCAGGGAGAGTGTATAATCGAATGGGATGGTGACGAAAAGGAGAGATCATGCAACCATCCCTCCTCAGCCGAAATTTAGTCCCCGAGGCGGAAAGGCCTGTGAACGGTAAGTGTTCCAGCTTCATCAATATACATGTGGAGCTCAGGAGTGTAAAATTACACACAATGTTTAGATCAAGGTGCAATGAGCAAAACGAACAATGATTAGTTGCCAATTAACAGAGAATATACCTTCAGGTGAGTGTGAGTATCAGTGCAATCTCACTCAGATATCTGCATATTCTGCCATTTGCACATTTTACATCCAGTGTGTAATACACTCCAGCCTGCAGGGACAAACAGTCTATACTGGGATCATGCTGAGACAGTCTGCCTACACCGGGGAAGTGCAGGGACAGATTATGCTGGGATAGTGCTGAGACAGACATAGAGTCATAGAGTTATACAGCACAGAAACAGGCCCTTCAGCCCATTGTGTCCGTGCCGGCCATCAAGCACCAATCTATTATAATCCCATTTTCCAGCACTTGGCCCATAGCCATGTATGCTATGGTGTTTCAAGTGCTCAACTAAATACTTCTTAAATGTTGTGAGGGTTCCTGCCTCCACCACCCCTTCAGGCAGTGTTCCAGATTCCAACCACCCTCTGAGTGAAAAACAATTTCCTCAAATACCCTCTAAACTTCCTGGCTCTAACCTTAAATCTATGCCTCCTGGTTGTTGACACCTCCGCTAAGGGAAAACGTTTCTTCCTACATACCCTATCTATGCCCCTCATAATTTAGTATACCTCAATCAGGTCCCCCCTCAGCCTTCTCTAATGAAAACAACCTCGCCTGTCCAGTCTCTCTTCATAGCTGAATTCTCCAGCCTGGCATCCTGGTGAATCTCCTCTGCACTCTCTCCAATGCAATCACATCCTTCCTATATTTTCCTGATCAGAACTGTACACAGTACTCCAGCTGTGGCATAACTAAAGTTTTATACAGATCCATCATAACCTCCCTGCTCTTAGATTCTATGCCTAGGCAAATAAAGGCAGGTATCCCATATGCCTTCCTAACCACCTTATTGACCTTTGCTGCTGCCTTCAGTGATCTATGGACAAGTAGGCCAAGGTCCCTCTGACCCTCTGTACTTCCTAGGGTCATACCATCCATTGTATATTCCCTTGCCTTGTTAGTCTTCCCAAAATGCATCACCTCACACTTCTCAGGATGAAATTCTATTTGCCACTGTTCTGCCCATCTTACCAGCCCATCCATATCGTCCTATAATTGCGACACCACCAATTTTCGTGTCATCTGCGAACTTACTCTGATCATACCTCCTATATTCAAGTCTAAATCATTTATGTACACTGCAAACAGTAAGGGTCCCAGCACCGATCCCTGTGGTACACCACTGGTCACAGGCTTCCAATTGCAAAAACAACCTTGACCATCACCCTCTGCCTCCTGCCACTAAGCCAATTTTGGATCCAATTTGACAAATTACCCTAGATCCCATGGGCTCTTACCTTCTTAACCAATCTCCTATGCAGGACCTTAACAAAAGCATTACTGAAGTCCATGTGGAGTACATCAACTGCTTTACACATCTAGTCACCGCCTCAAAAAATTCAATCAAACTAGTTAGACATGATTTCCCCCTGACAAAGCCATTCTGACTATCCCTAATTAATCCTTGCCTCTCCAAGGGGGAGATTAATCCTTCCCCTCAGAATTTGTTCCAATAGTTTCCCTACCACTGATGTTGGACTCGCTGGCCTGTAATTTCCTGGTTTATCCCTGCTATCCTTCTTGATTAATGGTACCACATTCACTGTCCTCCAGTCCTCTGGCACTTCTCCATTGGCCAGAGAGGATTTGACAATTTATGTCAGAGCCCCTGCAATCTCCTCCTTTGCCTCACATAACAGCCTGGGATACATCTCATCGGGGCCTGATGATTTATCCACTTTGAAGCCTGCTAAAACCACTAATACCTTCTCCATTTCAATGCCAGTTTGTTCAAGTATATCACAATCCCCCTGATCTCTACACCTACATCGTCCTTCTCCAGAGTGAACACAGATGAAAAGGAATCATTTAAAACCTCAGCTCCGTTTTCCGGCTCCACACACAGGTTGCCACTTTGGTCCTTTTTGGGCCCTACTCCTTCCCTGGTTATCCTCTTGCCCTTAATATACTTATAAAATGCCTTGCGATTTACTTTCATCTTGCCTGCCAGTGTTTTTCATGCCCCCTCTTCGTTCTCCTAATTACTTTTTTAAGTACCCCCCTACACTTCCTATACTCTCCAGGGTCTCCGCTGTTTTCAGTGCTCTGAACCTGCCATAAGCCTCCTTTTTTTTCCTTATCCAATCTTCTATATCCCTTGACATCCAGGGTTCCCTGGACTTGTTGGTTCTACCCTTCACCTTTACGGGAACATGTTGGCCCTGTACTCTCAGTATATTCTTTTTGAATGACTCCCACTGGTCTCATGTAGACTTTCCGACAAGTAGCTGTTCCCAGTCCACTTTGGCCAGATCCTGTTTTATCATATTGAAATTGGCCTTCCCCCATTTCAGTACCTTTATTTCTGATCCATCTTTGTCCTTTTCCATAACTACCTTAAATCTTACAGCGTGATGGTCACTATCCCCGAAAAGCTCCCCTCACTGATACTTCTACCACTTGTCCAGCTTAATTCCTTAGGATTTGGTCCAGTACTGCCCATTCTTTTACAGAAGTTTCTATGTGCTGGAATAGTGCTAGCACAGTCTCTATGCTGGGATAGTGCTGGGACAATCTGTCTGTACTGGGATAGTCTGTCTGTACTGGGATAGTCGGTCTGTGCTGGGATAGTCTGTCTGTGCTGGGATAGTGCTGTGACAATCTGTCTGTACTGGGATGGTGCTGGCACAGTCTATCTGTACTGGGATAGTGCTGGGGCAGTTTGTCTGTGCTGGAACAGTCTCTCAGTACTGGAATAGTGCTGGGACAGTCTGTCTATGCTGGGTTAGTCTGTGCTGGGATAGTGCAGGGACAGTCTGTATTGGAATAGTACTGGGAAATCTGTCGTGAAATTGTGCTGAGACAGTGTGTACTGGGGTTGTGTAGGGACAGTTTAGCTGTCCTGTGACAGTGCTGGGTGGGTGCATACTGGGACAGTGCTGGGTGGGTGCGGACTGGGACAGTGCTGGGTGGGTGCTTGCTGGGACAGTGCTGGGTGGGTGCGTGCTGTGACAGTGCTGGGTGGGTGCGTACTGGGACAGTTCTGGGTGGGTGCATACTGGGACAGTGCTGGGTGGGTGCGTACTGGGACAGTGCTGGGTGGGCGCGTGCTGGGACAGTGCTGAGTGTGTGCGTATTGGGACAGTGCTGGAAGGGTGCGTACTGGGACAGTGTTGGGTGAGTGTGTGCTGTGACAGTGCTGGGTGGGTGCGTATTGGGACAGTGCTGGGTGGGTGCGTACTGGGACAGTGCTGGGTGGGTGCGTACTGGGACAGTGCTGGGTGGGTGCGTACTGGGACAGTGCTGGAAGGGTGCGTACTGTGACAGTGCTGGGTGAGTGTGTGCTGTGACAGTGCTGGGTGGGTGCGTATTGGGACAGTGCTGGGTGGGTGCGTACTGGGACAGTGCTGGATGGATGCGTACTGGGACAGTGCTGGGTGGGTGCGTACTGGGACAGTGCTGGGTGGGTGTGTACTGGGACAGTCAGTACTAGGATGTTGGAGGCAGAAGGCATAGCTGAGGTACTAAATGAATATTTTGCATTGCTGTTTACCAAGGAAGAGGAATTAGCTACAGTAAACAAAGGGATACTGGGTGAGATAAAAATCAAGTGGAGATATTTGGAAGGCTGGCGGTGCTTAAAGTGGATAAGTCCTTAAAATTGTAGCCGTCCAGATGGGAGCATCTGAGGCTGCTGAGGGAAGTAAGGGTAGGGCGGCACAGTGGCACAGTGGTTGGCACCGCAGCCTCACAGCTCCAGCGACCCGGGTTCAATTCTGGGTACTGCCTGTGTGGAGTTTGCAAGTTCTCCCTGTGTCTGCGTGGGTTTTCTCCGGGTACTCCGGTTTCCTCCCACAGCCAAAAGACTTGCAGGTTGGTCGGTAAATTGGCCATTATAAATTGCCACTAGTATAGGTCGGGGAATTGAGGGAAGGTGGGGATGTGGTCGGAATATGGGATTAGTGTAGGATTAGTATAAATGAGTTTACCAGAAAGGGTGATGAGGGCAGTGCAGTTAATGAGCTATACCATATATTGGGCCTGTTTCCAAATTGAAGCCCATGGGATAAATGAGGCAGTAGCAGCATGAATACAAAATTGGCTAATGAATACAAAACAGATAATTGTGGTGAATGGCTGTTTTTTGTACTGAAGGGAGGTATATAATTGAGTTCCCCAAAGTTCAGTGCGAGAACCGCTGCTGTTTTGATACACACATTGCGCCTGTTTCAGCTAAATAAAAGGTGACAGCCGTTCGCTGGGGCATTCCTCAGGACAATCAATGCCTTAACCAATCAGAGTCAAGCTGCCTGGTTTAAATTTCAAACAAAGCTTAACAGTTAACTGTCAGTCAACATAAACTGGCATTCCCCATGGCAATGCCTCTACCAATCCACTTGCCAACCAAAGAGTGAGAGGTCAGGGCCAACATGTTTCTGAAAAGGTGAAGGGTAGGACCAATAAGACCAGGGAACCCTGGATGTCAATGGATATAGAGGATTGGATAAGAAAAAAAGGAGACTTATGGCAGATTCGGAGTGCTGAAAACAGCAGAGGCCCCAGAGGAGAATAGAAAGTGTTGGCGGGAACTTAAAAAAGTAATTGGGAGAGCGAAGAGGGGGCATGAAAAAACACTGGCGGGCAAGATAAAGGAAAATCCTAAGGCATTCTATAAGTATATTAAGGTCAAGAGGATAACCAGGAAAAGAGTAGGGCCCATTAAGGACCAAAGTGGCAAACTGTGTGTGGAGCCCGAGGACATAGGTGAGGTTTTAAATGATTACTCGTCATCTGTGTTCACTATGGAGAAGGACGATGTAGACGTAGAGATCAGGGAGGGGGATTGTGATATACTTGAACAAACTGGCATTGAAAGGGAGGCGGTATTAGCTGTTTTGTCAGGCTTCAAAGTCGATAAATCCCTAGGCCCAGATGAGATGTATGCCAGGCTGTTATGTAAGGCCAAGGAGGAGATAGCAGGGCCTCTGACACAAATTTTCAATCCTATCTGGCCACAGGAGAGGTACCAGAGGACTGGAGGACAACGAATGTGGTATCATTATTCAAGAAGGATAGCAGGGATAAACCAGGCCAATGAGTCTAACATCAGTGGTAGGGAAACTATTGGAAAAAATTCCGATTGACAGAATTAATCTCCACTTGGAGAGGCAGGGATTAATCAAGGATAGTCAGCATGGCTTTGTCAGGGAGAGATCTAACACATTTGATTGAACTTTTGGAGGAGGTGACGAGATGTGCAGATGAGGGTAAAGCAGTTGATGTAGTCTGCATGAACATCAGTAAGACTTTTGATAAGGCCCCATATGGGAGATTGGTTAAGAAGGTAAGAGCTCATGGGATCCAGGGCAATTTAGCTAACTGGATCCAAAATTGGCTTAGTGGCAGGAGGCAGATGATGGTGATGGTGATGGTCGAGGGTTGTTTTTGAAATTGGAAGCCTGTGACCGGTGGTGTACTGCAGGGATTGGTGCTGGGACCCTTGCTGTTTGTAGTGCACATTAATGATTTAGATGTGAATATAGGAGGTATGATCAGTAAGTTCGCAAATGACACGAAAATTGGTGGTGTCGTAAATAGTGAGGAGGGAAGCCTCAGATGACAGGGCAATATAGATAGGCTGGTATGACGGTCAGAGTAATGGCAAATGGAATTTAATCCTGACAAGTGTGAGGTGATGCATTTTGGGAGGACTAACAAGGCAAGAGAATATACAATGGATGGTAGGACCCGAGGAAGTACAGAAGGTCAGAGGGACCTTGGTGTACTTGTCCCTAGATCACTGAAGGCAGCAGCACAGGTAGATAGGGCGGTTAGGAAGGCATATGGGATGCTTGCCTTCATTAGCTGAGGCATAGAATATAAGAGCAAGAGGTTATGATGGAGCTGTATAAAATGCTAGTTAGGCCACAGCTCGAGTACTGTGTACAGTTCTGGTCACCACACTATAGGAAGGATGTGATTGCACTGGAGAGGGTGCAGAGGAGATTCACCAGGATGTTGCTTGGGCTGGAGCATTTCAGCTATGAAGAGAGCCTGGATAGGCTAGGATCACTCAGCAGGTCTGGCAGCATCTCTGGAAAGAGAAGCAGAGTTAACGTTTCGGGTCAGTGACCCTTCATCGGAACACAGGGTCACTGACCCGAAACGTTAACTTTGCTTCTCTTTCCACAGATGCTGCCAGACCTGCTGAGTGATTCCAGCATTTCTTGTTTTTATTTCAGATTTCCAGCATCCGCAGTATTTTGCTTTTATTATATGGATAGGCTAGGGTTGTTTTCCTTTGAGCAGAGAAGACTGAGGGGGGACCTGATTGAGGTATATAAAATTATGAGGGGCATAGATAGGGTAGATAGGAAGAATCATTTCCCCTTAGCGGGGGTGTCAATAACCAGGGGGCATAGATTGAAGGTAAGTGGCAGGAGGTTTAGAGGGGATTTGAGGAAAAATCTTTTCACCAGAGGGTGGTTGGAATCTGGAACACAATGCCTGAAAGGGTGGTAGGGGCAGGAACCCTCACAACATTTAAGAGGTATTTAGATGAGCACTTGAAACACCATAGCATACAAGGCTATGGGCCAAGTGCTGAAAAATAGGATTAGAATGGACAGGCCTGATGGTCGGTGTGGACATGGTGGGCCAAAGGGCCTGTTTCTGTGCTGTATAATTCTGTGACTCAATGACTCATTCAGAACTCTTTTCTCATACAGTATATATTTGTTGCTTTCCCTTACATTGGTATTCTTGCGAATTGGCCTGATGAATGCAAGACAAAAGCTTTAACAAAATGTTTTTGTTTTCAGCAATACTCAAGTTCTGTATTACCAAACAACACATTCAAGACAAGGCCGGAATTTTACCCTGGGCAGATGGGAGCCGGACTCCAATGTAAATGCGTGGGTTTTCGCCGGGTGCTCCGGTTTCCTCCTACAGCCAAAAGACTTGTCGGTGATCGGTAAATTGGCCATTGTAAATTGCCCCTAGTGTCGGTAGGTGGTAGGGAATATTGGACTACTGTGGGTTAGTATAAATGGGTGGTTGTTGGTCGGCACAGACTCGGTGGGCCGCAGGGCCTGCTTCAGTGCTGTATCTCTAAAAAAAAAATAAATAAAAAGTAAAAATGTCGGTGCCGAACCTGCTTCCGCCCAGCCTGGTGATCCGTCGCGTATTTTACATATCCCCAGGCTTTAATTGGCTCGAGGTGGGATTTCCACCCACTTGAGGGAGGAGGTCCTGCCTCAGTGAGCTACCGGCCAATCAGCGGGCCAACAGCTCTTAGTCTCAGCAGCGCCACTAGGAGCGGTGGCCATTGCTGCGACTGCAGCCCAGCCGACCAAGGAGGATACCAAGGATCCGGGACTGAAGATAAGTTTGGGTTGCCTCACCAGGGGAATCGGTCGTGCCCTGGTGAGACTAGGGTAGTCGTTTGGGGAGAGGGGGGGCGTCTTGGATCCTGGGGTTGGGAGGCGGGAGCGGCCCTCAATTGGGCACCCTGTGCTCGATTGCCAGCCCCCCCGCCTCCCTGGGTGTGGAAGGCCGGCAGCTATAGCTGGGCGGCCTTTCACATCCCCAGCACACCTGCTGGCCATGGGTAAAATACACGTAGAGGCGGGCGAGGGCCCTTAAGTGGCTGTTAAGTGTCCACTTAAGGGTCTTGATTGGCCTCGGGCAGGCGGGCTGCTTCTCACCCCCCGATCCCTGCCAGACTTCCATAAACTTGGTCTGAGACAGAATCAGGACAATTAGGCCTCCCGGAGCCTGCTGCTCAATTTTACCCCACCCCCACGCCACCATCCGACCCGCTGGGGCAGGATAAAATACCGGTCTTGATCGTTGAGGGTATCGCGCACAATTTCAGAATTTGCAGATGACAGGAAATTTGAAAGAGTTAGAAACAGTGAGGAAGATAGTAATAGAGTTCAAGCGGTCATAGATAGGCTGGTGAAATGGGCAGACACATGGCAAATGAAATTCAATGTAGAATTGTATGAGCTGATATATTTTGATGGGAAGAAGATAAAGAGAAAATACATACTAAATGGTACAATTTTAAAGGGGGTGCAGGAAGAGAGACGCCTGAAGGTGGCAGGACTGGTTAACAAAACATACAATAAAGCAGACACAGACCTCAGCTTTAGAGATTGTGTCATACGGTAAAAACAGCCCAGAGGTTGTGCTAAACCTATATAAAATTAGTTTAGCTGTGCCCAGTTTTGGCCACCACACTTTAGGAAGTGTTACGAGGTGAGGAGGGGGGTTTCAGGCTCCCCTTTAGCTCCTTCTCTGGTTTGACTGTAACAGGGTTTATCCGTTTTCAATGCAGTGATTGATCTTCCCACCTCAGTGAGCACTTCAATGTCCATCACCAGAGTGGCTCGGTAGGTCCACTACTGACTAAGCTGGCCGAGTCCTAAAGGACATAGATCTTAGACTGGGTCTGCGGCAGTTGGTGAGGGAACCAACAAGCGGGAAAAACATACTTGACCTCGTCGTCACGAATCTGCCTGCCGCAGATGCATCTGTCCATAACAGTATTGGTAGGAGTAACCACCGCACAGTCCTTGTGGAGACGAAGTCCCATCTTTACATTGTGGACACCGTCCATCGTGTTGTGTGGCACTATCACCGTGCTAAATGGAATAGATTTCAAACAGATCTAGCAATGCAAAACTGGGCATCCATGAGGTGCTGTGGGCCATCAGCAGCAGCAAAATTGTACTAAACCACAATCTACCACCTCATGGCCCGGCATATCCCCCACTCTACCATTACCATCAAGCCAGGAGACCAACCCTGGTTCAATGAAGAGTGCAGGAGGGCATGCCAGGAGCAGCACCAGGCATACCTCAAAATGAGGTGTCAACCTGGTGATGCTAAAATTCAGGACTACCTGCGTGCCAAACTGCGTAAACAACATGTGATAGAGCTAAGCGATCCCATAACCAACGGATCAGATCTAAGCTCTGCAGTCCTGCCACGTCCAGTTGTGAATAGTGGTGGACAATTAAACAACTAACTGGAGGAGGTGGCTCCACAAATATCCCCATCCTCAATGATGGGGAAGCCCAGCACATCAGTGTGAAAGATAAGGCTGAAGCATTTGCAACAATCTTCAGCCAGAAGTGCCGAGTTGATGATCCATCACGGCCTTCTCCTTAAGTCCCCAGCATCACAGATTTAGACTTCAGCCAATTCGATTCACTCCGTGTGATATCAAGAAACGACTGAAGGCACTGGATACAGCAAAGGCTATGGGCCCTGACAATATTCCGGCAGTAGTACAGAAGATCTGTGCTCCAGAACTTGCCACGCACCTAGCCAAGCTGTTCCAGTACAGCTACAGCATTGGCATCGACCCAGAATATGGAAAATTGCCCAGGTATGTCCTGTACACAAAAAGCAGGACAAGTCCAACCCGGCCAATTACCGCCCCATCAGCCTATGCTCAATCATCAGTAAAGTGATGGAAGGTGTCATCAACAGTGCCATCAAGCAGCACTTGCTTAGCAATAACCTGCTCAGTGACGCTCAGTTTGGGTTCTGACAGGGCCACTCAGCTCTTGACCTCATTACAGCCTTGGAACAAAAATGGACAAAAGAGATGAACTCAAGAGGTGAGGTGAGAGTGACTGCCCTTGACATCAAGGCAGCATTTGACCGAGTATGGCGTCAAGGAGTCCTAGCAAAACTGAGGTTAATGGGAATCAGGGGGAAAACGTTCGGCTGGTTGGAATCACACCTAGCACAAAGGAAGGTGATTGTGGTTGTTGGAGGTCAATCATCTGAGCTCCAGGACATCACTGCAGGAGTTCCTCAGGGTAGTGTCCTAGGCCCAACCAGCTTCAGCTGCTTCAGCAATGACCTTCCTTCAATCATAAGATCAGAAGTGGGGATGTTCGCTGATGATTGCACAATGTTCAGCACCATTCGCAACTCCTCAGATACTGAAGCAGTCCATAGAGAAATGCAACAAGATCTGGACAATATCCAGGCTTGGGCTGATAAGTGGCAAGTAATATTCATGCCACACGAGTGCCAGGCAATGACCTCCAACAAGAGAGAATCTAACCATCTCCCCTTGACATTCAATGGCATTACCATCGCTGACTCCCCAACTATCAACATCCTAGGGGCTACCATTGACTAGAAACTGAACTGGAGTAGCCATATAAATACTGTGGCTACAAAAGCAGGTCAGAGGCTAGTAACTTACCTCCTGACTCCCCAAACCCTGTCCATCATCTACAAGGCACAAATCAGGCATGTGATGGAATACTCTCTACTTGCCTGGATGGGTGCAACTCCAACAACACTCAAGAAGCTCGACACCATCCAGGACAAAGCAGCCCGCATGATTAGCATCCCATCCCCAAACATTCACTCCCTCTACCACCAACGCATAGTGGCAGCAGTGTGTACCATCTACAAGATGCACTTCAGCAATGCACCAAGGCTCCTTAGACAGCACCTTCCAAACCCGCGACCTCTACCAACTAGAAGGACAAGGGCAGCAAATACATGGGAACACCGCCACCTGCAAGTTCCCCTCCACGTCACACACCATCCTGACTTGGAACTATATCGCCGTTCCTTCACTGTCGCTGGGTCAAAATCCTGGAACTCCCTTCCTAACAGCACTGAGGGTGTACCTACCCCACATGGACTGCAGCGGTTCAAGAAGGCAGCTCACCACCACCTTCACAAGGGCAATTAGGGATGGGCAATAAATGCTTGCCTAGCCAGCAATACCCACATCCCATGAATGAATTCAAAAGAACTTGCTCCTGTTCTCATGTAATTTCAAAAGAACCAATCTGACAGGTTTTCTTGAGTTTCAACAACAAAGATGTGTGTATATTACTCTTAACACTCTAAACCGGGTAAAGCTACTAAAATAAGCTACACATTCACGCACACATTCACACGAAAGTCACAGAGCAAGAAAGAGCTGGGAGGGTTTATACTGGATTAGAGCTGGGAGGGTCTATACCGGGATAGAGCTGGGAGGGTTTATGCTGGGTTAGAGCTGGGAGGGTCTATACCGGGATAGAGATGGGAGAGTCTGTACCGGGATAGAGCTGGGAGAGTCTATACCGGGATCGAGCTGGGAGGGTCTATACCGGGATAGAGCTGGGAGGGTTTATAATGGGTTAGAGCTGGGAGGGTCTATACCGGGATAGAGCTGGGAGGGTTTATAATGGGTTAGAGCTGGGAGAGTCTGTACTGGGAAAGAGCTGGGAGGATTTATACTGGGTTAGAGCTGGGATGGTCTGTACCGGGATAGAGCTGGGAGGATTTATACTGGGATAGAGCTGGAAGAGTATGTACAGGGAAAGAGCTGGGAGGGTTTATACTGGGATAGAGCTGGAAGAGTCTGTACTGGGAAAGAGCTGGTAGGATTTACACTGGGATAGAGCTGGAAGAGTCTGTACTGGGAAAGAGCTGGGAGGATTTATACTGGGATAGAGCTGGAAGAGTCTGTACTGGGAAAGAGCTGACAGAATTTATACTGGGATAGAGCTGGAAGAGTGCACTGGGAAAGAGCTGGGAGGATTTATACTGAGAAACAGCTGGGAGGATTTATACTGGGATAGAGCTGGAAGAGTCTGTACTGGGAAAGAGCTGGGAGGATTTATACTGGGATAGAGCTGGAAGAGTGTACTGGGAAAGAGCTGGGAGGATTTATATTGGGATAGAGCTGGAGGAGTGTCCTGGGAAAGAGCTGGGAGGATTTATACTGGGAGAGAGCTGGGAGGATTTATACTGGGTTAGAGCTGGGAGGGTTTATACTGGGTTGGAGCTGGGAGGGTTTATACTGGGTTAGAGCTGGGAGGGTTTATACTGGGTTAGAGCTGGGAGGATTTATACTGGGTTAGATCTGGGAGGGTTTATACTGGGTTAGAGCTGGGAGGATTTATGCTGGGATAGAGCTGGGAGGATTTATACTGGGTTAGAGCTGGGAGGGTTTATACTGGGTTAGAGCTGGGAGGGATTATACTGGGTTAGAGCTGGGAGGGTTTATACTGGGTTAGAGCTGGGAGGATTTATACTGGGATAGAGCTGGGAGGATTTATACTGGGTTGGAGCTGGGAGGGTTTATACTGGGTTAGAGCTGGGAGGATTTATACTGGGTTAGAGCTGGGAGGGTTTATACTGGGTTAGAGCTGGGAGGATTTATACTGGGATGGAGCTGGGAGGATTTATACTGGGTTAGAGCTGGGAGGGTTTATACTGGATTAGAGCTGGGAGGGTTTATACTGGGTTGGAGCTGGGAGGATTTATACTGGGATAGAGCTGGGAGGATTAATACTGGGTTAGAGCTGGGAGGGTCGATACTAGGATAGAGCTGGGAGGGTTTATACTGGGATAGAGATGGGAGGACTTATACTGTGATCGAGCTGGGAGGGTCTATACTGGGATAGAGCTGGGAGGGTTTATACTGGGATAGAGCTGGGAGGACTTATACTGGGTTAGAGCTGGGAGGGTCTACACTGGGATAAAGCTGGGTGGACTTATACTGGGTTAGAGCTGGGAGGGTGTATACTGGGATAGATCTGGGAGGGTTTATACTGGGATAGAACTGGGAGTGTTTATACTGGGATAGAGCTGGGAGGATTTATACTGGGATAGAGCTGGGAGGGTGTATACCGGGATAGAGCTGGGAGGGTTTATACTGGGATAGAGCTGGGAGGGTTTCCACTGGGATAGAGCTGGGAGGGTCTATACCGGGATAGAGCTGGGAGGGTTTATAATGGGTTAGAGCTGGGAGAGTCTGTACTGGGAAAGAGCTGGGAGGATTTATACTGGGTTAGAGCTGGGATGGTCTGTACCGGGATAGAGCTGGGAGGATTTATACTGGGATAGAGCTGGAAGAGTATGTACAGGGAAAGAGCTGGGAGGGTTTATACTGGGATAGAGCTGGAAGAGTCTGTACTGGGAAAGAGCTGGTAGGATTTACACTGGGATAGAGCTGGAAGAGTCTGTACTGGGAAAGAGCTGGGAGGATTTATACTGGGATAGAGCTGGAAGAGTCTGTACTGGGAAAGAGCTGACAGAATTTATACTGGGATAGAGCTGGAAGAGTGCACTGGGAAAGAGCTGGGAGGATTTATACTGAGAAACAGCTGGGAGGATTTATACTGGGATAGAGCTGGAAGAGTCTGTACTGGGAAAGAGCTGGGAGGATTTATACTGGGATAGAGCTGGAAGAGTGTACTGGGAAAGAGCTGGGAGGATTTATATTGGGATAGAGCTGGAGGAGTGTCCTGGGAAAGAGCTGGGAGGATTTATACTGGGAGAGAGCTGGGAGGATTTATACTGGGTTAGAGCTGGGAGGGTTTATACTGGGTTGGAGCTGGGAGGGTTTATACTGGGTTAGAGCTGGGAGGGTTTATACTGGGTTAGAGCTGGGAGGATTTATACTGGGTTAGATCTGGGAGGGTTTATACTGGGTTAGAGCTGGGAGGATTTATGCTGGGATAGAGCTGGGAGGATTTATACTGGGTTAGAGCTGGGAGGGTTTATACTGGGTTAGAGCTGGGAGGGATTATACTGGGTTAGAGCTGGGAGGGTTTATACTGGGTTAGAGCTGGGAGGATTTATACTGGGATAGAGCTGGGAGGATTTATACTGGGTTGGAGCTGGGAGGGTTTATACTGGGTTAGAGCTGGGAGGATTTATACTGGGTTAGAGCTGGGAGGGTTTATACTGGGTTAGAGCTGGGAGGATTTATACTGGGATGGAGCTGGGAGGATTTATACTGGGTTAGAGCTGGGAGGGTTTATACTGGATTAGAGCTGGGAGGGTTTATACTGGGTTGGAGCTGGGAGGATTTATACTGGGATAGAGCTGGGAGGATTAATACTGGGTTAGAGCTGGGAGGGTCGATACTAGGATAGAGCTGGGAGGGTTTATACTGGGATAGAGATGGGAGGACTTATACTGTGATCGAGCTGGGAGGGTCTATACTGGGATAGAGCTGGGAGGGTTTATACTGGGATAGAGCTGGGAGGACTTATACTGGGTTAGAGCTGGGAGGGTCTACACTGGGATAAAGCTGGGTGGACTTATACTGGGTTAGAGCTGGGAGGGTGTATACTGGGATAGATCTGGGAGGGTTTATACTGGGATAGAACTGGGAGTGTTTATACTGGGATAGAGCTGGGAGGATTTATACTGGGATAGAGCTGGGAGGGTGTATACCGGGATAGAGCTGGGAGGGTTTATACTGGGATAGAGCTGGGAGGGTTTCCACTGGGATAGAGCTGGGAGGGTCTATATCGTGATAGAGCTGGGAGGGTTTATACTGGGTTAGAGCTGGGAGGGTGTATACTGGGATAGTGCTGGGAGGGTTTATACTGGGTTAGAGCTGGGAGGATTTATACTGGGATAGAGCTGGGAGGATTTATACTGGGTTGGAGCTGGGAGGGTTTATACTGGGTTAGAGCTGGGAGGATTTATACTGGGTTAGAGCTGGGAGGGTTTATACTGGGTTAGAGCTGGGAGGATTTATACTGGGATGGAGCTGGGAGGATTTATACTGGGTTAGAGCTGGGAGGGTTTATACTGGATTAGAGCTGGGAGGGTTTATACTGGGTTGGAGCTGGGAGGATTTATACTGGGATAGAGCTGGGAGGATTAATACTGGGTTAGAGCTGGGAGGGTCGATACTAGGATAGAGCTGGGAGGGTTTATACTGGGATAGAGATGGGAGGACTTATACTGGGATCGAGCTGGGAGGGTCTATACTGGGATAGAGCTGGGAGGGTTTATACTGGGATAGAGCTGGGAGGACTTATACTGGGTTAGAGCTGGGAGGGTCTACACTGGGATAAAGCTGGGGGGACCTATACTGGGTTAGAGCTGGGAGGGTGTATACTGGGATAGATCTGGGAGGGTTTATACTGGGATAGAACTGGGAGTGTTTATACTGGGATAGAGCTGGGAGGATTTATACTGGGATAGAGCTGGGAGGGTGTATACCGGGATAGAGCTGGGAGGGTTTATACTGGGATAGAGCTGGGAGGGTTTCCACTGGGATAGAGCTGGGAGGGTCTATATCGTGATAGAGCTGGGAGGGTTTATACTGGGTTAGAGCTGGGAGGGTGTATACTGGGATAGAGCTGGGAGGGTTTATACCGGGATAGAGCTTGGAGGTTTTATACTGGATTAGAGCTAGTAGGATGTATACCGGGATAGAGCTGGGAGGGTTTATACTGGTTTGGAGCTGGGAGGGTGTATACCGGGATAGAGCTGGGAGGGTTTATAATGGGATAGAGCTGGGAGGGTCTATACCGGGATAGAGCTGGGAGGGTTTATACCGGGATAGAGCTGGGAGGGTTTATACTGCGATAGAGCTGGGAGGGTTTATATTGGGTTAGAGCTGCGTGGGTGTATGCTGGGACAGAGCTGGGAGGGTTTGTACCAGGATAGAGTTGGGAGGGTTTATACTGGGTTACAGCTGCGAGGGTGTATACTGGGATAGAGCTGGGAGGGTTGAGACCGGGAGAGAGCTGGGAGTGTTTATACTGGGTTAGAGCTGCGAGGGTGTGTACTGGGATAGAGCTGGGAGGGTTTATACCGGGATAGAGCTGGGAGGGTTTATACCGGTATAGAGCTGGGAGGGTTTATACTGGGATACAGCTGGGAGGGTTTATACTGGGATAGAGCTGGGAGGGTCTATACCGGGATAGAGCTGGGAGGGTTTATACTGGGATGGAGCAGAGAGGATTTATACTGGGATAGAGCTGGGAGGACTTATACTGGGTTAGAGCTGGGAGGGTCTATACTGGGATAGAGCTGGGAGGGTTTATACTGGGATAGAGCTGGGAGGACTTATACTGGGTTCGAGCTGGGAGGGTCTATACTGGGATAGAGCTGGGAGGGTTTATACTGAGATAGAGCTGGGAGGGTTTATACTGGGATAGAGCTGGGAGGACTTATACTGGGTTAGAGCTGGGATGGTCTATACTGGGATAGAGCTGGGAGGGTTTATACTGGGTTAGAGCTGGGAGGGTGTATACTGGGATAGAGCTGGGAGGGTTTATAATGGGATAGAGCTGGGAGGGTTTATACTGGGATAGAGCTGGGCGTGTTTATACTGGGATGGAGCTGGGAGGATTTATACTGGGATAGAGCTGGGAGGGTGTATACCGGGATAGAGCTGGGAGGGTTTATACTGGGATAGAGCTGGGACGGTTTCTACTGGGATAGAGCTGGGAGGGTCTATGCCGGGATAGAGCTGGGAGGGTTTATACTTGGTTAGAGCTGGGAGGGTGTATACTGGGACAGAGCTGGGAGAGTTTATACCGGGATAGAGCTTGGAGGGTTTATACAGGATTAGAGCTGGGAGGATGTATACCGGGACAGAGCTGGGAGGGTTTATACTGGTTTAGAGCTGGGAGGGTGTATGCCGGGATAGAGCTGGGAGGGTTTGTACTGGGATAGAGCTGGGAGGGTCTATACCGGGATAGAGCTGGGAGGGTTTATACCGGGATAGAGCTGGGAGGGTTTATACTGGGATAGAGCTGGGAGGGTTTATACTGGGTTAGAGCTGCGAGGGTGTATACTGGGATAGAGCTGGGAGGGTTTGTACCAGGATAGAGTTGGGAGGTTTTATACTGGGTTACAGCTGCGAGGGTGTATTCTGGGAGAGAGCTGGGAGGGTTTATACCGGGATAGAGCTGGGAGTGTTTATACTGGGTTAGAGCTGCGAGGGTGTATACTGGGATAGAGCTGGCAGGGTTTATACTGGGATAGAGCTGGGAGAGTCTATACCGGGATAGAGCTGGGAGGGTCCATACCGGGATAGAGCTGGGAGGGTTTATACTGGGATAGAGCTGGGAGAGTCTGTTCCGGGATAGAGCTGGGAGAGTCTATACCGGGATCGAGCTGGGAGGGTCTCTACCGGGATAGAGCTGGGAGGGTTTATAATGGGTTAGAGCTGGGAGGGTCTATACCGGGATAGAGCTGGGAGGGTTTATAATGGGTTAGAGCTGGGAGAGTCTGTACTGGGAAAGAGCTGGGAGGATTTATACTGGGTTAGAGCTGGGATGGTCTGTACCGGGATAGAGCTGGGAGGATTTATACTGGGATAGAGCTGGAAGAGTATGTACAGGGAAAGAGCTTGGAGGGGTTATACTGGGATAGAGCTGGAAGAGTCTGTACTGGGAAAGAGCTGGTAGGATTTATACTGGGATAGAGCTGGAAGAGTCTGTACTGGGAAAGAGCTGGGAGGATTTATACTGGGATAGAGCTGGAAGAGTCTGTACTGGGAAAGAGCTGGCAGAATTTATACTGGGATAGAGCTGGAAGAGTGCACTGGGAAAGAGCTGGGAGGATTTATACTGAGAAAGAGCTGGGAGGATTTATACTGGGAAAGAGCTGGAAGAGTCTGTACTGGGAAAGAGCTGGGAGGATTTATACTGGGATAGAGCTGTAAGAGTGTACTGGGAAAGAGCTGGGAGGATTTATATTGGGATAGAGCTGGAGGAGTGTCCTGGGAAAGAGCTGGGAGGATTTATACTGGGAGAGAGCTGGGAGGATTTATACTGGGTTAGAGCTGGGAGGGTTTATACTGGGTTAGAGCTGGGAGGGTTTAGACTGGGTTAGAGCTGGGAGGGTTTATACTTGGTTAGAGCTGGGAGGATTTATACTGGGTTAGATCTGGGAGGGTTTATACTGGGTTAGAGCTGGGAGGATTTATACTGGGATAGAGCTGGGAGGATTTATACTGGGTTAGAGCTGGGAGGGTTTATACTGGGTTAGAGCTGGGAGGGTTTATACTGGGTTAGAGCTGGGAGGGTTTATACTGGGATAGAGCTGGGAGGATTTATACTGGGTTGGAGCTGGGAGGGTTTATACTGGGTTAGAGCTGGGAGGATTTATACTGGGTTAGAGCTGGGAGGGTTTATACTGGGTTGGAGCTGGGAGGATTTATACTGGGATGGAGCTGGGAGGATTTATACTGGGTTAGAGCTGGGAGGGTTTATACTGGGATAGAGCTGGGAGAGTCTATACCGGGATAGAGCTGGGAGTGTCCATACCGGATTAGAGCTGGGAGGGTTTATACTGGGATAGAGCTGGGAGAGTCTGTTCCGGGATAGAGCTGGGAGAGTCTATACCGGGATCGAGCTGGGAGGGTCTATACCGGGATAGAGCTGGGAGGGTTTATAATGGGTTAGAGCTGGGAGGGTCTATACCGGGATAGAGCTGGGAGGGTTTATAATGGGTTAGAGCTGGGAGAGTCTGTACTGGGAAAGAGCTGGGAGGATTTATACTGGGTTAGAGCTGGGATGGTCTGTACCGGGATAGAGCTGGGAGGATTTATACTGGGATAGAGCTGGAAGAGTATGTACAGGGAAAGAGCTGGGAGGGTTTATACTGGGATAGAGCTGGAAGAGTCTGTACTGGGAAAGAGCTGGTCGGATTTATACTGGGATAGAGCTGGAAGAGTCTGTACTGGGAAAGAGCTGGGAGGATTTATACTGGGATAGAGCTGGAAGAGTCTGTACTGGGAAAGAGCTGGCAGAATTTATACTGGGATAGAGCTGGAAGAGTGCACTGGGAAAGAGCTGGGAGGATTTATACTGAGAAAGAGCTGGGAGGATTTATACTGGGATAGAGCTGGAAGAGTCTGTACTGGGAAAGAGCTGGGAGGATTTATACTGGGATAGAGCTGTAAGAGTGTACTGGGAAAGAGCTGGGAGGATTTATATTGGGATAGAGCTGGAGGAGTGTCCTGGGAAAGAGCTGGGAGGATTTATACTGGGAGAGAGCTGGGAGGATTTATACTGGGTTAGAGCTGGGAGGGTTTATACTGGGTTAGAGCTGGGAGGGTTTAGACTGGGTTAGAGCTGGGAGGGTTTATACTGGGTTAGAGCTGGGAGGATTTATACTGGGTTAGATCTGGGAGGGTTTATACTGGGTTAGAGCTGGGAGGATTTATACTGGGATAGAGCTGGGAGGATTTATACTGGGTTAGAGCTGGGAGGTTTTATACTGGGTTAGAGCTGGGAGGGTTTATACTGGGTTAGAGCTGGGAGGGTTTATACTGGGTTAGAACTGGGAGGATTTATACTGGGATAGAGCTGGGAGGATTTATACTGGGTTGGAGCTGGGAGGGTTTATACTTGGTTAGAGCTGGGAGGATTTATACTGGGTTAGAGCTGGGAGGGTTTATACTGGGTTGGAGCTGGGAGGATCTATACTGGGATGGAGCTGGGAGGATTTATACTGGGTTAGAGCTGGGAGTGTTTATACTGGATTAGAGATGGGAGGGTTTATACTGGGTTGGAGCTGGGAGGATTTATACTGGGATAGAGCTGGGAGGATTTATACTGGGTTAGAGCTGGGAGGGTCGATACTAGGATAGAGCTGGGAGGGTTTATACTGGGATAGAGATGGGAGGACTTATACTGGGATCGAGCTGGGAGGGTCTATACTGGGATAGAGCTGGGAGGGTTGAGACTGGGATAGAGCTGGGAGGACTTATACTGGGTTAGAGCTGGGAGGGTCTATACTGGGATAGAGCTGGGGGGGGGTTATACTGGGTTAGAGCTGGGAGGGTGTATACTGGGATAGATCTGGGAGGGTTTATACTGGGATAGAGCTGGGAGTGTTTATACTGGGATAGAGCTGGGAGGATTTATACTGGGATAGAGCTGGGAGGGTGTATACCGCGATAGAGCTGGGAGGGTTTATACTGGGATAGAGCTGGGAGGGTTTCTACTGGGATAGAGCTGGGAGGGTCTATACCGTGATAGAGCTGGGAGGGTTTATACTGGGTTAGAGCTGGGAGGGTGTATACTGGGATAGAGCTGGGAGGGTTTATACCGGGATAGAGCTTGGAGGGTTTATACTGGATTAGAGCTAGGAGGATGTATACCGGGATAGAGCTGGGAGGGTTTATACTGGTTTAGAGCTGGGAGGGTGTATACCGGGATAGAGCTGGGAGGGTTTATAATGGGATAGAGCTGGGAGGGTCTATACCGGGATAGAGCTGGGAGGGTTTATACCGGGATAGTGCTGGGAGGGTTTATACTGGGATAGAGCTGGGAGGGTTTATACTGGGTTAGAGCTGCGAGGGTATATGCTGGGACAGAGCTGGGAGGGTTTGTACCAGGATAGAGTTGGGAGGGTTTATACTGGGTTACAGCTGCGAGGGTGTATACTGGGATAGAGCTGGGAGGGTTTATACCGGGATAGAGCTGGGAGTGTTTATACCGGGTTAGAGCTGCGAGGGTGTGTACTGGGATAGAGCTGGGAGGGTTTATACCGGGATAGAGCTGGGAGGGTTTATACCGGTATAGAGCTGGGAGGATTTATACTGGGATACAGCTGGGAGGGTTTATACTGGGATAGAGCTGGGAGGGTCTATACCGGGATAGAGCTGGGAGGGTTTATACCGGGATAGAGCTTGGAGGGTTTACACTGGTTTAGAGCTGGGAGGGTGTATTCCGGGATAGAGCTGGGAGGGTTTATACTGGGATAGAGCTGGGAGGGTCTATACCGGGATAGAGCTGGGAGGGTTTATACGGGGATAGAGCTGGGAGGGTTTATACCGGGATAGAGCTGGGAGGGTTTATAATGGGTTAGAGCTGGGAGGGTCTATACCGGGATAGAGCTGGGAGGGTTTATAATGGGTTAGAGCTGGGAGAGTCTGTACTGGGAAAGAGCTGGGAGGATTTATACTGGGTTAGAGCTGGGATGGTCTGTACCGGGATAGAGCTGGGAGGATTTATACTGGGATAGAGCTGGAAGAGTCTGTACTGGGAAAGAGCTGGCAGAATTTATACTGGGATAGAGCTGGAAGAGTGCACTGGGAAAGAGCTGGGAGGATTTATACTGAGAAAGAGCTGGGAGGATTTATACTGGGATAGAGCTGGAAGAGTCTGTACTGGGAAAGAGCTGGGAGGATTTATACTGGGATAGAGCTGTAAGAGTGTACTGGGAAAGAGCTGGGAGGATTTATATTGGGATAGAGCTGGAGGAGTGTCCTGGGAAAGAGCTGGGAGGATTTATACTGGGAGAGAGCTGGGAGGATTTATACTGGGTTAGAGCTGGGAGGGTTTATACTGGGTTAGAGCTGGGAGGGTTTAGACTGGGTTAGAGCTGGGAGGGTTTATACTGGGTTAGAGCTGGGAGGATTTATACTGGGTTAGATCTGGGAGGGTTTATACTGGGTTAGAGCTGGGAGGATTTATACTGGGATAGAGCTGGGAGGATTTATACTGGGTTAGAGCTGGGAGGGTTTATACTGGGTTAGAGCTGGGAGGGTTTATACTGGGTTAGAGCTGGGAGGGTTTATACTGGGTTAGAGCTGGGAGGATTTATACTGGGATAGAGCTGGGAGGATTTATACTGGGTTGGAGCTGGGAGGGTTTATACTGGGTTAGAGCTGGGAGGATTTATACTGGGTTAGAGCTGGGAGGGTTTATACTGGGTTGGAGCTGGGAGGATTTATACTGGGATGGAGCTGGGAGGATTTATACTGGGTTAGAGCTGGGAGGGTTTATACTGGATTAGAGATGGGAGGGTTTATACTGGGTTGGAGCTGGGAGGATTTATACTGGGATAGAGCTGGGAGGATTTATACTGGGTTAGAGCTGGGAGGGTCGATACTAGGATAGAGCTGGGAGGGTTTATACTGGGATAGAGATGGGAGGACTTATACTGGGATCGAGCTGGGAGGGTCTATACTGGGATAGAGCTGGGAGGGTTGAGACTGGGATAGAGCTGGGAGGACTTATACTGGGTTAGAGCTGGGAGGGTCTATACTGGGATAGAGCTGGGGGGGGGGGTTATACTGGGTTAGAGCTGGGAGGGTGTATACTGGGATAGATCTGGGAGGGTTTATACTGGGATAGAGCTGGGAATGTTTATACTGGGATAGAGCTGGGAGGATTTATACTGGGATAGAGCTGGGAGGGTGTATACCGCGATAGAGCTGGGAGGGTTTATACTGGGATAGAGCTGGGAGGGTTTCTACTGGGATAGAGCTGGGAGGGTCTATACCGTGATAGAGCTGGGAGTGTTTATACTGGGTTAGAGCTGGGAGGGTGTATACTGGGATAGAGCTGGGAGGGTGTATACCGGGATAGAGCTGGGAGGGTTTATAATGGGATAGAGCTGGGAGGGTCTATACCGGGATAGAGCTGGGAGGGTTTATACCGGGATAGAGCTGGGAGGGTTTATACTGGGATAGAGCTGGGAGGGTTTATACTGGGTAGAGCTGCGAGGGTGTATGCTGGGACAGAGCTGGGAGGGTTTGTACCAGGATAGAGTTGGGAGGGTTTATACTGGGTTACAGCTGCGAGGGTGTATACTGGGATAGAGCTGGGAGGGTTTATACCGGGATAGAGCTGGGAGTGTTTATACTGGGTTAGAGCTGCGAGGGTGTGTACTGGGATAGAGCTGGGAGGGTTTATACCGGGATAGAGCTGGGAGGGTTTATACCGGTATAGAGCTGGGAGGATTTATACTGGGATACAGCTGGGAGGTTTTATACTGGGATAGAGCTGGGAGGGTCTATACCGGGATAGAGCTGGGAGGGTTTATACCGGGATAGAGATTGGAGGGTTTATACTGGATTAGAGCTGGGAGGATGTACACCGGGACAGAGCTGGGAGGGTTTATACTGGTTTAGAGCTGGGAGGGTGTATTCCGGGATAGAGCTGGGAGGGTTTATACTGGGATAGAGCTGGGAGGGTCTATACCGGGATAGAGCTGGGAGGGTTTATACCGGGATAGAGCTGGGAGGGTTTATACTGGGATAGAGCTGGGAGGGTTTATACTGGGTTAGAGCTGCGAGGGTGTATACTGGGATAGAGCTGGGAGTGTTTGTACCAGGATAGAGTTGGGAGGTTTTATACTGGGTTACAGCTGCGAGGGTGTATACTGGGATAGAGCTGGGAGGGTTTATACCGGGATATAGCTGGGAGTGTTTATACTGGGTTAGAGCTGCGAGGGTGTATACTGGGATAGAGCTGGGAGGTTTTATACCGGGATAGAGCTGGGAGGGATTATACCGGGATAGAGCTGGGAGGGTTTATACTGGGATAGAGCTGGGAGGGTTTATACTGGGATAGAGCTGGGAGGGTCTATACCGGGATAGAGCTGGGAGGGTTTATACTGGGTTAGAGCTGGGAGGGTCTATACTGGGATAGAGCAGGGAGGGTTTATACCGGGATAGAGCTGGGTGGGTTTATACTGGGTTAGAGCTGGGAGGGTATATACCGGGAGAGAGCTGGGAGGGTTTATACTGGGATAGAGCTGGGAGGGTTTATACTGGGTTAGAGCTGGGAGGGTTTATGCTGGGTTAGAGCTGGGAGGGTGTATACTGGGATAGAGCTTGGAGGGTTTATACTGGTTTAGATCTGGAAGAGTCTGTACAGGGAAAGAGCTGGGAGGGTTTATACTGGGATAGACCTGGAAGAGTCTGTACTGGGAAAGAGCTGGGCGGATTTATACTGGGATAGAACTGGTAGAGTCTGTACTGGGAAAGAGCTGGGAGGTTTTATACTGGGATAGAGCTGGAAGAGTCTGTACTGGGAAAGAGCTGGGAGGGTCTCTCCCGGGATAGAGCTGGAAGAGTCTGTACTGGGAAAGAGCTGGGAGGATTTATACTGGGATAGAGCTGGAAGATTGTACTGGGAAAGAGCTGGGAGGATTTATACTGGGAAAGAGCTGGGAGGATTTATACTGGGATAGAGATGGAAGAGTCTGTACTGGGAAAGAGCTGGGAGGATTTATACTGGGATAGAGCTGGAAGAGTCTGTACTGGGAAAGAGCTGGGAGGATTTATACTGGGATAGAGCTGGAAGAGTGTACTGGGAAAGAGCTGGGAGGATTTATACTGGGAAAGAGCTGGGAGGATTTATACTTGGATAGAGCTGGACGAGAATGTAATGGGAAAGAGCTGGGAGGATTTATACTGGGATAGAGCTGGAAGAGTGTACTGGGAAAGAGCTGGGAGTATTTATACTGGGATAGAGCTGGAGGAGTGTCCTGGGATAGAGCTGGGAGGATTTATACTGGGATAGAGCTGGGAGGATTTATACTGGGTTAGAGCTGGGAGGGTTTATACTGGGTTAGAGCTGGGTGGGTTAATACTGGGTTAGAGCTGGGAGGGTTTATGCTGGGATAGAGCTGGGAGGATTTATACTGGGATAGAGCTGGGAGTATTTATACTGGGTTGGAGCTGGGAGGGTTTATACTGGGTTAGTGCTGGGAGGATTTATACTGGGTTAGAGCTGGGAGGGTTTATACTGGGTTAGAGCTGGGAGGATTTATACAGGGTTAGAGCTGGGAGGGTTTATGCTGGGATAGAGCTGGGAGGATTTATACTGGGATAGAGCTGGGAGTATTTATACTGGGTTGGAGCTGGGAGGGTTTATACTGGGTTAGTGCTGGGAGGATTTATACTGGGTTAGAGCTGGGAGGGTTTATACTTGGTTAGAGCTGGGAGGGTTTATACTGGGTTAGAGCTGGGAGGATTTATACTGGGTTAGAGTTGGGAGGGTTTATACTGGGTTAGTGCTGGGAGGATTTATACTGGGATAGAGCTGGGAGGACTTATACTGGGTTAGAGCTGGGAGGGTCTATACTGGAAAAGAGCTGGGAGGTTTTATACTGGGATAGAGCTGGGAGGACTTATACTGGGTTAGAGCTGGGAGCGTCTATACTAGGATAGAGCTGGGAGGGTTTATACTGGGTTAGAGCTGGGAGGGTGTATACTGGGATAGAGCTGGGAGGATTTATACTGGGTTAGAGCTGGGAGGGTGTATACCGGGATAGAGCTGGGAGGGTTTACACTGGGATAGAGCTGGGAGGGTTTATACTGGGATAGAGCTGGGAGGGTCTATACCGCGATAGAGCTGGGAGGTTTTATACTGGGTTAGAGCTGGGAGGGTGTATACTGGGATAGAGCTGGGAGGGTTTATACCGGGATAGAGCTGGGAGGGTTTATACCGGATTTGAACTGGGAGGATGTATACCGGGATAGAGCTGAGAGGGTTTATACTGGTTTAGAGCTGGGAGGGTGTATACCGGATAGAGCTGGGAGGGTTTATACTGGGATAGAGCTGGGAGTGTTTATACTTGGTTAGAGCTGGGAGGGTGTATACTGGGATAGAGCTGGGAGGGTTTATACCGGGATAGAGCTTGGAGGGTTTATAATGGATTAGAGCTAGGAGGATGTATACCGGGATAGAGCTGGGAGGGTTTATACTGGTTTAGAGCTGGGAGGGTGTATACCGGGATAGAGCTGGGAGGGTTTATAATGGGATAGAGCTGGGAGGGTCTATACCGGGATAGAGCTGGGAGGGTTTATACCGGGATAGAGCTGGGAGGGTTTATACTGGGATAGAGCTGGGAGGGTTTATACTGGGTAGAGCTGCGAGGGTGTATGCTGGGACAGAGCTGGGAGGGTTTGTACCAGGATAGAGTTGGGAGGGTTTATACTGGGTTACAGCTGCGAGGGTGTATACTGGGATAGAGCTGGGAGGGTTTATACCGGGATAGAGCTGGGAGTGTTTATACTGGGTTAGAGCTGCGAGGGTGTGTACTGGGATAGAGCTGGGAGGGTTTATACCGGGATAGAGCTGGGAGGGTTTATACCGGTCTAGAGCTGGGAGGATTTATACTGGGATACAGCTGGGAGGTTTTATACTGGGATAGAGCTGGGAGGGTCTATACCGGGATAGAGCTGGGAGGGTTTATACCGGGATAGAGCTTGGAGGGTTTATACTGGATTAGAGCTGGGAGGATGTATACCGGGACAGAGCTGGGAGGGTTTATACTGGTTTAGAGCTGGGAGGGTGTATTCCGGGATAGAGCTGGGAGGGTTTATACTGGGATAGAGCTGGGAGGGTCTATACCGGGATAGAGCTGGGAGGGTTTATACCGGGATAGAGCTGGGAGGGTTTATACTGGGATAGAGCTGGGAGGGTTTATACTGGGTTAGAGCTGCGAGGGTGTATACTGGGATAGAGCTGGGAGTGTTTGTACCAGGATAGAGTTGGGAGGTTTTATACTGGGTTACAGCTGCGAGGGTGTATACTGGGATAGAGCTGGGAGGGTTTATACCGGGATAGAGCTGGGAGTGTTTATACTGGGTTAGAGCTGCGAGGGTGTATACTGGGATAGAGCTGGGAGGTTTTATACCGGGATAGAGCTGGGAGGGATTATACCGGGATAGAGCTGGGAGGGTTTATACTGGGATAGAGCTGGGAGGGTTTATACTGGGATAGAGCTGGGAGGGTCTATACCGGGATAGAGCTGGGAGGGTTTATACTGGGTTAGAGCTGGGAGGGTCTATACTGGGATAGAGCAGGGAGGGTTTATACCGGGATAGAGCTGGGTGGGTTTATACTGGGTTAGAGCTGGGAGGGTATATACCGGGAGAGAGCTGGGAGGGTTTATACTGGGATAGAGCTGGGAGGGTTTATACTGGGTTAGAGCTGGGAGGGTTTATGCTGGGTTAGAGCTGGGAGGGTGTATACTGGGATAGAGCTTGGAGGGTTTATACTGGTTTAGAGCTGGAAGAGTCTGTACAGGGAAAGAGCTGGGAGGGTTTATACTGGGATAGACCTGGAAGAGTCTGTACTGGGAAAGAGCTGGGCGGATTTATACTGGGATAGAACTGGTAGAGTCTGTACTGGGAAAGAGCTGGGAGGTTTTATACTGGGATAGAGCTGGAAGAGTCTGTACTGGGAAAGAGCTGGGAGGGTCTCTACCGGGATAGAGCTGGAAGAGTCTGTACTGGGAAAGAGCTGGGAGGATTTATACTGGGATAGAGCTGGAAGAGTGTACTGGGAAAGAGCTGGGAGGATTTATACTGGGAAAGAGCTGGGAGGATTTATACTGGGATAGAGATGGAAGAGTCTGTACTGGGAAAGAGCTGGGAGGATTTATACTGGGATAGAGCTGGAAGAGTCTGTACTGGGAAAGAGCTGGGAGGATTTATACTGGGATAGAGCTGGAAGAGTGTACTGGGAAAGAGCTGGGAGGATTTATACTGGGAAAGAGCTGGGAGGATTTATACTGGGATAGAGCTGGACGAGAATGTAATGGGAAAGAGCTGGGAGGATTTATACTGGGATAGAGCTGGAAGAGTGTACTGGGAAAGAGCTGGGAGGATTTATACTGGGATAGAGCTGGAGGAGTGTCCTGGGATAGAACTGGGAGGATTTATACTGGGATAGAGCTGGGAGGATTTATACTGGGTTAGAGCTGGGAGGGTTTATACTGGGTTAGAGCTGGGAGGGTTAATACTGGGTTAGAGCTGGGAGGGTTTATGCTGGGTTAGAGCTGGGAGGATTTATACAGGGTTAGAGCTGGGAGGGTTTAAGCTGGGATAGAGCTGGGAGGATTTATACTGGGATAGAGCTGGGAGTATTTATACTGGGTTGGAGCTGGGAGGGTTTATACTGGGTTAGTGCAGGGAGGATTTATACTGGGTTAGAGCTGGGAGGGTTTATACTTGGTTAGAGCTGGGAGGGTTTATACTGGGTTAGAGCTGGGAGGATTTATACTGGGTTAGAGTTGGGAGGGTTTATACTGGGTTAGTGCTGGGAGGATTTATACTGGGATAGAGCTGGGAGGACTTATACTGGGTTAGAGCTGGGAGGGTCTATACTGGAAAAGAGCTGGGAGGGTTTATACTGGGATAGAGCTGGGAGGGCTTATACTGGGTTAGAGCTGGGAGCGTCTATACTAGGATAGAGCTGGGAGGGTTTATACTGGGTTAGAGCTGGGAGGGTGTATACTGGGATAGAGCTGGGAGGATTTATACTGGGTTAGAGCTGGGAGGGTGTATACCGGGATAGAGCTGGGAGGGTTTAGACTGGGATAGAGCTGGGAGGGTTTATACTGGGATAGAGCTGGGAGGGTCTATACCGCGATAGAGCTGGGAGGTTTTATACTGGGTTAGAGCTGGGAGGGTGTATACTGGGATAGAGCTGGGAGGGTTTATACCGGGATAGAGCTGGGAGGGTTTATACCGGATTTGAACTGGGAGGATGTATACCGGGATAGAGCTGAGAGGGTTTATACTGGTTTAGAGCTGGGAGGGTGTATACCGGATAGAGCTGGGAGGGTTTATACTGGGATAGAGCTGGGAGGGTGTATACTGGGATAGAGCTGGGAGGGTTTATACCGGGATGGAGCTGGGAGGGTTTATACTGGGATAGAGCTGGAAGAGTCTGTACTGGGAAAGAGCTGGGAGGATTTATACTGGGATAGAGCTGGAAGAGTCTGTACTGGGAAAGAGCTGGGAGGATTTATCCTGGGAGAGAGCTGGAAGAGTCTGTTCTGGGAAAGAGCTGGGAGGATTTATACTGGGATAGAGCTGGAAGAGTCTGTACTGGGAAAGAGCTGGGAGGATTTATACTGGGATAGAGCTGGAAGAGTCTGTACTGGGAAAGAGCTGGGAGGATTTATACTGGGTTAGAGCTGCGAGAGTGTATACTGGAATAGAGCTGGGAGGGTTTGTACCAGGATAGAGTTGGGAGGTTTTATACTGGGTTACAGCTGCGAGGGTGTATACTGGGATAGAGCTGGGAGTTTTTATACCGGGATAGAGCTGGGAGGGATTATACCGGGATAGAGCTCGGAGGGTTTATACTGGGATAGAGCTGGGAGGGTCTATACCGGGATAGAGCTGGGAGGGTTTATACTGGGATAGAGCTGGGAGGGTTTATACTGGGATAGAACTGGGAGGGTCTATACCGGGATAGAGCTGGGAGGGTTTATACTGGGTTAGAGCTGGGAGGGTCGATACTGGGATAGAGCAGGGAGGGTTTATACCGGGATAGAGCTGGGAGGGTTTATACTGGGTTAGAGCTGGGAGGGTATATACCGGGAGAGAGCTGGGAGGGTTTATACTGGGATAGAGCTGGGAGGGTTTATACTGGGTTCGAGCTGGGAGGGTTTATGCTGGGTTAGAGCTGGGAGGGTGTATACTGGGATAGAGCTTGGAGGGTTTATACTGGTTTAGAGCTGGAAGAGTCTGTACAGGGAAATAGCTGGGAGGGTTTATACTGGGATAGACCTGGAAGAGTCTGTACAGGGAAAGAGCTGGGCGGATTTATACTGGGATAGAACTGGTAGAGTCTGTACTGGGAAAGAGCTGGGAGGATTTATACTGGGATAGAGCTGGAAGAGTCTGTACTGGGAAAGAGCTGGGAGGATTTATACTGGGATAGAGCTGGAAGAGTCTGTACTGGGAAAGAGCTGGGAGGATTTATACTGGTATAGAGCTGGAAGAGTCTGTACTGGGAAAGAGCTGGGAGGATTTATACTGGGATAGAGCTGGAAGAGTGTACTGGGAAAGAGCTGGGAGGATTTATACTGGGAAAGAGCTGGGAGGATGTATACTGGGATAGAGCTGGACGAGTCTGTACTGGGAAAGAGCTGGGAGGATTTATACTGGGATAGAGCTGGAAGAGTGTACTGGGAAAGAGCTGGGAGGATTTATACTGGGATAGAGCTGGAGGAGTGTCCTGGGAAAGAGCTGGGAGGATTTATACTGGGATAGAGCTGGGAGGATTTATACTGGGTTAGAGCTGGGAGGGTTTATACTGGGTTAGAGCTGGGAGGGTTAATACTGGGTTAGAGCTGGGAGGGTTTATACTGGGTTAGAGCTGGGAGGATTTATACAGGGTTAGAGCTGGGAGGGTTTATGCTGGGTTAGAGCTGGGAGGATTTATACTGGGATAGAGCTGGGAGTATTGATACTTTGTTGGAGCTGGGAGGGTTTATACTGTGTTAGTGCTGGGAGGATTTATACTGGGTTAGAGCTGGGAGGGTTTATACTTGGTTAGAGCTGCGAGGGTGTGTACTGGGATAGAGCTGGGAGGGTTTATACCGGGATAGAGCTGGGAGGGTTTATACCGGTATAGAGCTGGGAGGATTTATACTGGGATACAGCTGGGAGGGTTTATACTGGGATAGAGCTGGGAGGGTCTATACCGGGATAGAGCTGGGAGGGTTTATACCGGGACAGAGCTGGGAGGGTTTATACTGGTTTAGAGCTGGGAGGGTGTATTCCGGGATAGAGCTGGGAGGGTTTATACTGGGATAGAGCTGGGAGGGTCTATACCGGGATAGAGCTGGGAGGGTTTATACCGGGATAGAGCTGGGAGGTTTTATACTGGGATAGAGCTGGGAGGGTTTATACTGGGTTAGAGCTGCGAGGGTGTATACTGGGATAGAGCTGGGAGGGTTTGTACCAGGATAGAGTTGGGAGGTTTTATACTGGGTTACAGCTGCGAGGGTGTATACTGGGATAGAGCTGGGAGGGTTTTTCCGGGATAGAGCTGGGAGTGTTTATACTGGGTTAGAGCTGCGAGGTTGTATACTGGGATAGAGCTGGGAGGTTTTATACCGGGATAGAGCTGGGAGGGATTATACCGGGATAGATCTGGGAGGGTTTATACTGGGATAGAGCTGGGAGGGTTTATACTGGGATAGAGCTGGGAGAGTCTATACCGGGATAGAGCTGGGAGGGTTTATACTGGGTTAGAGCTGGGAGGGTCTATACTGGGATAGAGCAGGGAGGGTTTATACCGGGATAGAGCTGGGAGGGTTTATACTGGGATAGAGCTGGGAGGGTTTATACTGGGTTAGAGCTGGGAGGGTTTATGCTGGGTTAGAGCTGGGAGGGTGTATACTGGGATAGAGCTTGGAGGGTTTATACTGGTTTAGAGCTGGAAGAGTCTGTACAGGGAAAGAGCTGGGAGGGTTTATACTGGGATAGACCTGGAAGAGTCTGTACTGGGAAAGAGCTGGGCGGATTTATACTGGGATAGAACTGGTAGAGTCTGTACTGGGAAAGAGCTGGGAGGATTTATACAGGGATAGAGCTGGAAGAGTCTGTACTGGGAAAGAGCTGGGAGGATTTATACTGGGATAGAGCTGGAAGAGTCTGTACTGGGAAAGAGCTGGGAGGATTTATACTGTGATAGAGCTGGAAGAGTGTACTGGGAAAGAGCTGGGAGGATTTATACTGGGAAAGAGCTGGGAGGATTTATACTGGGATAGAGCTGGAAGAGTCTGTACTGGGAAAGAGCTGGGAGGATTGATACTGGGATAGAGCTGGAAGAGTCTGTACTGGGAAAGAGCTGGGAGGATTTATACTGGGATAGAGCTGGAAGAGTGTACTGGGAAAGAGCTGGGAGGATTTATACTGGGAAAGAGCTGGGAGGATTTATACTTTGATAGAGCTGGACGAGTCTGTACTGGGAAAGAGCTGGGAGGATTTATACTGGGATAGAGCTGGAAGAGTGTACTGGGAAAGAGCTGGGTGGATTTATACTGGGATAGAGCTGGAGGAGTGTCCTGGGATAGAGCTGGGAGTATTTATACTGGGATAGAGCTGGGAGGATTTATACTGGGTTAGAGCTGGGAGGGTTTATACTGGGTTAGAGCTGGGAGGGTTAATACTGGGTTAGAGCTGGGAGGGTTTATGCTGGGTTAGAGCTGGGAGGATTTATACAGGGTTAGAGCTGGGAGGGTTTATGCTGGGTTAGAGCTGGGAGGATTTATACTGGGATAGAGCTGGGAGTATTTATACTGGGTTGGAGCTGGGAGGGTTTATACTGGGTTAGTGCTGGGAGGATTTATACTGGGTTAGAGCTGGGAGGGTTTATACTTGGTTAGAGCTGGGAGGGTTTATACTGGGTTAGAGCTGGGAGGATTTATACTGGGTTAGAGTTGGGAGGGTTTATACTGGGTTAGTGCTGGGAGGATTTATACTGGGATAGAGCTGGGAGGGTGTATACTGGGATAGAGCTGGGAGGATTTATACTGGGTTAGAGCTGGGAGGGTGTATACCGGGATAGAGCTGGGAGGGTGTATACTGGGATAGAGCTGGGAGGGTTTATACCGGGATAGAGCTGGGAGGGTTTATACTGGGATAGAGCTGGAAGAGTCTGTACTGGGAAAGAGCTGGGAGGATTTATACTGGGATAGAGCTGGAAGAGTCTGTACTGGGAAAGAGCTGGGAGGATTTATACAGGGATAGAGCTGGAAGAGTGTACTGGGAAAGAGCTGGGAGGATTTATACTGGGAAAGAGCTGGGAGGATTTATACTGGGATTGAGCTGGACGAGTCTGTACTGGGAAAGAGCTGGGAGGATTTATACTGGGATAGAGCTGGAAGAGTGTACTGGGAAAGAGCTGGGAGGATTTATACTGGGATAGAGCTGGAGGAGTGTCCTGGGAAAGAGCTGGGTTGATTTATACTGGGATAGAGCTGGGAGGATTTATACTGGGTTAGAGCTGGGAGGGTTTATACTGGGTTAGAGCTGGGAGGGTTAATACTGGGTTAGAGCTGGGAGGGTTTATGCTGGGTTAGAGCTGGGAGGATTTATACAGGGTTAGAGCTGGGAGGGTTTATGCTGGGTTAGAGCTGGGAGGATTTATACTGGGATAGAGCTGGGAGTATTTATACTTTGTTGGAGCTGGGAGGGTTTATACTGGGTTAGTGCTGGGAGGATTTATACTGGGTTAGAGCTGGGAGGGTTTATACTTGGTTAGAGCTGGGAGGGTTTATACTGGGTTAGAGCTGGGAGGATTTATAATGGGTTAGAGCTGGGAGGGTTTAAACTGGGTTAGTGCTGGGAGGATTTATACTGGGATAGAGCTGGGAGGACTTATACTGGGTTAGAGCTGGGAGGGTCTATACTGGAAAAGAGCTGGGAGGGTTTATACTGGGATAGAGCTGGGAGGACTTATACTGGGTTAGAGCTGGGAGCGTCTATACTATGATAGAGCTGGGAGGGTTTATACTGGGTTAGAGCTGGGAGGGTGTATACTGGGATAGAGCTGGGAGGATTTTACTGGGTTAGAGCTGGGAGGGTGTATACCGGGATTGAGCTGGGAGGGTTTAGACTGGGATAGAGCTGGGAGGGTTTATACCGGGATAGAGCTGGGAGGGTCTATTCCGGGATAGAGCTGGGAGGTTTTATACTGGGTTAGAGCTGGGAGGGTGTATACTGGGATAGAGCTGGGAGGGTTTTTACCGGGATAGAGCTGGGAGGGTTTATACTGGATTTGAACTGGGAGGATGTATACCGGGATAGAGCTGGGAGGGTTTATACTGGTTTAGAGCTGGGAGGGTGTATACCGGATAGAGCTGGGAGGGTTTATACTGGGATAGAGCTGGGAGGGTGTATACTGGGATAGAGCTGGGAGGGTTTATACCGGGATAGAGCTGGGAGGGTTTATACTGGGATAGAGCTGGAAGAGTCTGTACTGGGAAAGAGCTGAGAGGATTTATACTGGGATAGAGCTGGAAGAGTCTGTACTGGGAAAGAGCTGGGAGGATTTATACTGGGATAGAGCTGGAAGATTCTGTACTGGGAAAGAGCTGGGAGGATTTATACTGGGATAGAGCTGGAAGAGTGTGTACTGGGAAAGAACTGGGAGGATTTATACAGGGATAGAGCTGGAAGAGTCTGTACTGTGAAAGAGCTGGGAGGATTTATACTGGGATAGAGCTGGAAGAGTGTACTGGGAAAGTGCTGGGAGGATTTATACTGAAAAAGAGCTGGGAGGATTTATACTGGGATAGAGCTGGACGAGTCTGTACTGGGAAAGAGCTGGGAGGATTTATACTGGGATATAGCTGGAAGAGTGTACTGGGAAAGAGCTGGGAGGATTTATACTGGGATAGAACTGGAGGAGTGTCCTGGGAAAGAGCTGGGAGGATTTATACTGGGATCGAGCTGGGAGGATTTATACTGGGTTAGAGCTGGGAGGGTTTATACTGGGTTTGAGCTGGGAGGGTTAATACTGGGTTAGAGCTGGGAGGGTTTATACTGGGTTAGAGCTGGGAGGATTTATACTGGGTTAGAGCTGGGAGGGTTTATGCTGGGTTAAAGCTGGGAGGATTTATACTGGGATAGAGCTGGGAGGATTTATACTGGGTTGGAGTTGGGAGGTTTTATACTGGGTTAGTGCTGGGAGGATTTATACTAGGTTAGAGCTGGGAGGGTTTATACTTGGTTAGAGCTGGGAGGGTTTATACTGGGTTAGAGCTGGGAGGATTTATACTGGGTTAGATCTGGGAGGGTTTATACTGTGTTAGAGCTGGGAGGATTTATACTGGGATCGAGCTGGGAGGACTTATACTGGGTTAGAGCTGGGAGGGTCTATACTGGGAAAGAGCTGGGAGGGTTTATACTTGGTTAGTGCTGGGAGGGTCTATACTAGGATAGAGCTGGGAGGGTTTATACTGGGTTAGAGCTGGGAGGGTGTATACTGGGATAGAGCTGGGAGGATTTATACTGGGTTAGAGCTGGGAGGGTGTATACCGGGATAGAGCTGGGAGGGGTAGACTGGGATAGAGCTGGGAGGGTTTATACTGGGATAGAGCTGGGAGGGTCTATACCGGGATAGAGCTGGGAGGTTTTATACTGGGTTAGAGCTGGGAGGGTGTATACTGGGATAGAGCTGGGAGGGTTTATACCGGGATAGAGCTGGGAGGGTTTATACTGGATTTGAACTGGGAGGTTTTATACCGGGATAGAGCTGGGAGGGTTTATACTGGTTTAGAGCTGGGAGGATTTATACTGGGTTAGATCTGGGAGGGTTTATACTGTGTTAGAGCTGGGAGGATTTATACTGGGATCGAGCTGGGAGGACTTATACTGGGTTAGAGCTGGGAGGGTCTATACTGGGAAAGAGCTGGGAGGGTTTATACTGGGTTAGAGCTGGGAGGGTGTATACTGGGATAGAGCTGGGAGGATTTATACTGGGTTAGAGCTGGGAGGGTGTATACCGGGATAGAGCTGGGAGGGGTAGACTGGGATAGAGCTGGGAGGGTTTATACTGGGATAGAGCTGGGAGGGTCTATACCGGGATAGAGCTGGGAGGTTTTATACTGGGTTAGAGCTGGGAGGGTGTATACTGGGATAGAGCTGGGAGGGTTTATACCGGGATAGAGCTGGGAGGGTTTATACTGGATTTGAACTGGGAGGTTTTATACCGGGATAGAGCTGGGAGGGTTTATACTGGTTTAGAGCTGGGAGGGTGTATACCGGATAGAGCCTGGAGGGTTTATACTGGGATAGAGCTGGGAGGGTGTATACTGGGTTAGAGCTGGGAGGGTTTATACCGGGATAGAGCTGGGAGGGTTTATACTGGGATAGAGCTGGGAGGGTTTATACTGGGATAGAGCTGGGATGGTCTATACCGGGATAGAGCTGGGAGGGTTAATACTGGGTTAGAGCTGGGAGGGTGTATACTGGGTTAGAGCTGGGAGAGTGTATTCTGGGATAGAGCTGGGAGGGTCTATACCGGGATAGAGCTGGGAGGGTGTATACTGGGATAGAGCTGGGAGGGTCTATCCCGGGTTAGAGCTGGGAGGGTTTATACTGGGATCGAGCTGGGAGGGTTTATACCGGGATAGAGCTAGGAGGGTTTATACTGGGATAGAGCTGGGATGGTTTATACTAGGTTAGAGCTGGGAGGGTGTATACTGGGTTAGAGCTGGGAGGGTGTTTACTGGGATAGAGCTGGGAGGGTTTATACTGGGATAGAGCTGGAAGAGTCTGTACAGAGAAAGAGCTGGGAGGGTTTATCCTGGGATAGAACTGGAAGAGTCTGTACTGGGAAAGAGCTGGGAGGATTTATACTGGGATAGTGCTTGAAGATTCTGTACTGGGAAAGAGCTGGGAGGATTTATACTGGGATAGGGCTGGAAGAGTCTGTACTGGGAAAGAGCTGGGAGGATTTATACTGGGATAGAGCTGGAAGAGTGTACTGGGAAAGAGCTGGGAGGATTTATACTGGGATAGAGCTGGAGGAGTGTCCTGGGAAAGAGCTGGGAGGATTTATACTGGGATAGAGCTGGGAGGATTTATACTGGGTTAGAGCTGGGAGGGTTTATACTGGGTTAGAGCTGGGAGGGTTTATACTGGGTTAGAGCTGGGAGGGTTTATACTGGGTTGGAGCTGGGAGGATTTATACTGGTTTAGTGCTGGGAGGGTTTATACTGTGTTAGAGCTGGGAGGGTTTATACTGGGTTAGATCTGGGAGGGTGTATACCGGGTTAGAGCTGGGAGGGTTTATGCTGGGATAGAGCTGGGAGGGTTTATACTGGGTTAGAGCTGGGAGGGTTTATACTGGGTTGGAGCTGGGACGGTTTATGCTGGGATAGAGCTGGGAGGGTTTATACTGGGTTAGAGCTGGGAGGGTTTATACTGGGTTAGAGCTGGGACGGTGTATACTGGGATAGAGCTACGAGGGTTTATACTGGGATAGAGCTGGGAGGGTCTATACCGGGATAGAGCTGGGAGGGTTTATACTGGGTTGGAGCTGAGAGAGTCTGTACTGGGAAAGAGCTGGGAGGATGTGTCGTGGATTAGCACTGGGAAGGTCTGTACTGAGATGGAGCTGGGATGGTTAATACTGGGTTAGAGCTGGGAGGGTCTATACCGGGATCGGACTGGGAGGGTTAGTACTGTGTTATAGCTGGGAGAGTCTGTACTAGGAAAGAGCTGGGAGGGTTTATACTGTGTTAGGGCTGGGAAGGTCTGTACTGAGAAAGATTTGGGAGGATTTGTACTGGGCTGGCGCTGGGAAGGTCTGTGCTGGGAAAGAGCTGGGAAGATTTGTACTGGGATAGAGCTGGGAGAGTTTATACTGGGTTAGAGCTGGAAGGATTTGTACTGGTTAGAGCTGGTAAGGTCTGTACTGGAAAAGAGCTGGGAAGATTTGGACTGGGTTAGCGCTGGGAAGGTCTGTTCTGGGTTAGAGCTGGGAGAGGTTAAACTGGGTTAGAGCTGGGAAGGTCTGTTCTGGGTTGGAGCTGGAGAGTCTGTACTCGAAAAGAGCTGGAAGGATTTGTACTGGGTTAGAGCTGGAAGGATTTGCACTGGTTAGAGCTGGTAGGGTCTCTACTGGGTTAGAGCTGGGAGTGTTTATACTGGGTTCGAGCTGGGAGGATTTGGACTGGGTTAGCGCGGGGAAGGCCTGTACTGGGATAGGGCAAGAACCTTTTTTTCCCCAAAAATATACTTTATTCATAAAAATCTGTAAAAAATGAATTACAAACCAGTTCTCAACAGCACCAAGTTGACATTCCAAAAAGTGCAAAGAAAATCCGTTTTCTTCGATACAGGAGTGAATTGCCTCACAACCCTTCCATTCCATTTTACATGCCATGTACATTTTACAGCAAACCCATATCTGGTGTATGCAGGGATAGGGCAAGGACAGTATTGGAATTCAGAGTAACAGAGTCAATTAGCCCTTTAGCCCCTCCACTCTCAAGCTCCAGAACAATTCAAAATGATACTCTTATTGGTGACGGGGGTTATATTTTATTCAGTATCAGTCAGACTTGACACATGCTAATCTTTAAGCAATAATATCAAAGTGCAACAGCATTCCCATTACATTGGTTGGAAGTGTGATCTCCACACAAATACTCCCTGGTCATGCCCAGGTGTCATTGCATCAGCCAAAAATATACCTTATGCATAAAAATTGGTAAAAATGTTACATTACAAAACATTTCAAAACAGTTCAAATTTCATATTTCGTAAAGTACAATCGAGAACAGATTCCTTCGATACAGAAACATGAGTTGCCTCGCAACTCCTGCCATTCCATTTTATATGCAATGTACATTTGCATTATGCAGCAAAAACATTTTTGGTGCATACAGCCTGAGGGGTTCACAAAGGGTTCCAGCCCCTCTGTTCACTATGGCGGGAGGGCCTTGCACAGTGGCCTTTCCCCATTGAGCCGTTGTGGCGGCTGCCCCAAGTTTTAGTGCATCCCTCAGCACGTAGTCCTGGACCTTAGAATGTGCCAGTTTGTAACACTCGGTCATGGGAACAGCCCATAGAGCACAGAATGCTGAGTCATGGAGCTGCTCGGGATGAACCTCGACAAAAACCATTGCATCTCACATATAATACCATGATAGTTTCTGTGCTCAAGGAATCCCTCCTTTTACTTTCTTTACACAGCAAAGCCTATGGAGACCAATTTAACCTACTCATAACCTCACTATGATTTGAACGGTCCAATTACAAAAGATGTCATTTACCCATCTACCCAGACAAGCCAGGTCAGATCTCAGGATTTCTGACTTTCCGCACTCCTATCAGGTTGGAAACATTTCAATACCAGTGCCTGGCCAAAGTAAGTTTAGAAAAGAATTAGCTCTTAAATTAAGCCTAAGTTAAGGATTAAAACCTAATTCTTTTCTAACCTTTTCTAGTTCTGATGAAAGATCTGAAATGTTAACTCTGCTTCTCTCTCCACAGATGCTGCCTGACCTGCTGAGTATTTCCAGCACTATCTGTTTTTATTTCAGATTTCCAGCATCTGCAGCATTTTGCTTATATTGTACTGGGATAGTGCTGGGACAGTCTAAACTGGGATAGTGCAGGGAGGGTCTGTACTTTGATAATCTGTATTGGGATAGTTCAAGGAAAATTTGTACTGGGGAAGTGCAGGGACTGTCTCTTTGTCCTGGGATAGTTCTGTGAGGGTCTGTACTGGGGTCATGCAGGGAGATTCTCAACTAGGATTTGCTTGGACATCTGTACTGGGATAGTGCTGAGAGATTTTGGACTGAGATAGTGCAGGTAATGTGTACTGTCTTCTTGCTGGGCAGTTTGTACTGGGATAGTCCTGTAAACACTGTATTGTGGTAGTGCTGGGAGAATGTGTACTTAGGTAATGCTGGGTCTGTACTGGGATAGTGGTGGGAGGGTCAGTACAGGGATAGTGATGGAACGGTCTGTACTGGGATAGTGGTGGGACAGTCTGTACTGGGATAGTAGTGGGAGGGTCTGTAGTGGGATAATGATGGGTCAGTCTGTACTGGGATATTTCTGGGACAGTCTGTACTGGGATAATGGTGGGTCGGTCTGTACTGGGATATTACTGTGAGGGTCTGTGCTGGGATAGTGGTGGGACAGTCTGTACTGTGGCGCTGGGACAGTCTCTACTGAAATAATGTGGGACGGTCTGTACTGCGATCGTGGTGGGTCAGTCTTTACTGGGATATTTCTGGGAGGGTCTGTACTGTGATATTGCTGAGATGGTCTGCAGTGGGATATTGCTGAGATGGTCTGTACTGGGATATTGCTGAGATGGTCTGTACTGGGATATTGCTGAGATGGTCTGTACTGAGATATTGCTGAGATAGTCTGTACTAGGATATTGCTGAGATGCTCTGTAATGTGATATTGCTGAGATGGTCTGTCCTGGGATATTGCTGAGATGGTCTGTACTGGGATATTGCTGAGATGGACTGTACTGGGAAAGTGGTGGGATAGTCTGTAATGGCTTTGCTGGAACATTCATTTTCCATTTTTGTAGAATCGTAGAATGGTTACAGCAGAGAAGGAGGACATTTGGCCCATCATGTCCCTGTTGGAATTCTATAAGAGGAACTCAGCTAGTCCCACTTCCATGCTCTTTCCCAATAGCCCAATATTGCTGTTTTTCCAGATAGTTATCCAATACCCTTTTGAATCTGCCTCCACCTCACTCTCAGGCAGAGCATTCCAGAACCTAACCACACACTGCATATAAAAGTTTTTCCTCATGTGTCCTTTGCTTCTTTAGCCATTCACCTTAAATCAGCATCCTGTGGTTCTCGACCCTTCTGCCAATGAGAACAGTTTTGCTCTGTCGACTCTGTCCACACCCCTCATTATTTTAAACACTTCTATCAAATCTCCTCTCAACCTTCTCGAAGGAGAACTACCCTAGCTTCTCCAATCTATGCCCATAACTATGTCCCTCATTCCAGGAAGCATTCTCATAAATCTTTCCAGCACCCTTTGGAAAATAAAGCCTTCACATCCTGCCTGAAGTATTCCGTATGAAGACAGGCTGAATTCCTCCAATGAGCATGTGAGCAAGAAGATGCTTTAAATTATTTGAATCTATTTTAACTGTTAATTGAGTGAAAGATATGTTTGATTATTGGATAATGATGATGAATTATTTAATAATTAATTGAATGTATGTCTGTGAGTGTGACTATCTCCACAATATGAATAATGTACTGTAATGTGTATGAATGCAGCACAGTATGCAACTGAGCCTGACAAAAACACACAGTTTCAGGCGCCAAGCCTCACCGAGTGACTTGAACTGAGTGAGGGCCTCATCGCCTCTGGGTCAGAGCGGGCAAATGTCGGTCAGTTTCTGGGTTAGAGAGGGGAATGTCGGTCAGTCTCTGGGTTAGAGAGGGGAATGTCGGTCAGTCTCTGGGTTAGAGAGGGGAATGGCGGTCAGTCTCTGGGTTAGAGAGGGGAATGTCGGTCAGTCTCTGGGTCAGAGAGGGGAATGTCGGTCAGTCTCTGGGTTAAAGAGCAGAATATCGGTCAGTCTCTGGGTGAGAGAGGGGAATGTCGGTCAGTCTCTGGGTTAGAGAGGGGAATGTCGGTCAGACTCTGGGTTAGAGAAGGGAATGTCGGTCAGTCTCTGGGTTAGAGAGGGGAATGTCAGTCAGTCTCTGGGTTAGAGAGGGGAATGTCGGTCAGACTCTGGGTTAGAGAGGGGAATGTCGTTCAGTCTCTGGGTTAGAGAGGGGAGGGTCGGTCAGTCTCTGGGTTAGAGAGGGGAATGTTGGTCAGTCTCAGGGTTAGAGAGGGGAATGTCGGTCAGTCTCTGGGTTAGAGAGCGGAATGTCAGTCAGACTCTGGGTTAGAGAGGGGAATGTCGTTCAGTCTCTGGGGTAGAGAGGGGAGGGTCGGTCAGTCTCTGGGTTAGAGAGGGGAATGTCGGTCAGTCTCTGGGTTAGAGAGGGGAATGTCGGTCAGTCTCTGGGTTAGAGAGGGGAATGTCGTTCAGTCTCTGGATTAGAGAGGGGAGTGTCGGTCAGTCTCTGGGTTCGAGAGGGGAATGTTGGTCAGTCTCTTGGTTAGAGAGGGGAATGTCGGTCAGTCTCTGGGTTAGAGAGGGGAATGTCGGTCAGTCTCTGGGTTAGAGAGATAATATCGGTCAGTCTCTGGGTTAGAGAGGGGAGTGTCAGTCAGTCTCTGGGTTAGACAGGGGAATGTCGGTCAGTCTCTGGGTTAGAGAGGGGAATGTCGGTCAGTCTCTGGGTTAGAGAGGGGAATGTCGGTCAGTCTCTGGGTTAGAGAGGGGATTGTCGGTCAGTCTCTTGGTTAGAGAGGAGAATGTCGGTCAGTCTCTGGGATAGAGAGGGGAATGTCGGTCAGACTCTGGGTTAGAGAAGGGAATGTCGGTCAGTTTCTGGGTTAGAGAGGGGAATGTCGGTCAGTCTCTGGGTTAGACAGGGAAATGTCGGTCAGACTGTGGGTTAGAGAGGGGAATGTGGTTCAGTCTCTGGGTTAGAGAGGGGATGGTCGTTCAGTCTCTGGGTTAGAGAGGGGAATGTCGGTCAGTCTCTGGGTTAGAGAGGGGAATGTCGGTCAGTCTCTGGATTAGAGAGGGGAATGTCGGTCAGACTCTGGGTTAAAGAGGGGAATGTCATTCAGTCTCTGGGTTAGAGAGGGAAGAGTCGGTCAGTCTCTGGGTTAGAGAGGGGAATGTCAGTCAGTCTCTGGGTTAGAGAGGGGAATGTCGGTCAGTCTCTGGGTTAGAGCGGGGAATGTCGGTCAGTCTCTGGGTTAGAGAGGGGAATGTCGTTCAGTCTCTGGATTAGAGAGGGGAGTGTCGGTCAGTCTCTGGGTTCGAGAGGGGAATGTCGGTCAGTCTCTTGGTTGGAGAGGGGAATGTCGGTCAGTCTCTGGGTTAGAGAGGGGAATGTCGGTCAGTCTCTGGGTTAGAGAGGGGAATGTCGGTCAGTCTCTGGGTTAGAGAGGGGAGGGACGGTCAGTCGCTGGGTTAGACAGGGTAATGTCGGTCAGTCTCTGGGTTAGAGAGGGGAATGTCGGTCAGTCTCTGGGTTAGAGAGGGGAATGTCGGTCAGTCTCTGGGTTAGAGAGGGGAATTTCGGTCAGTCTCTGGGTTAGAGAGGGGAATGTCGGTCAGTTTCTGGGTTAGAGAGTGGAATGTCGGTCAGTCTCTGGGTTAGAGAGGGGACTGAGGGTCAGTCTCTGGGTTAGAGAGGGGAATGCGGTCAATCTCTGGGTTAGAGAGGGGAATGTCGATCAGTCTCTGGGTTAGCGAGCGGAATGTCGGTCAGTCTCTGGGTTAGAGAGGAGAATGTCGGTCAGTCTCTGGGTTAGAGAGGGGAATGTCGGTCAGACTCTGGGTTGGAGCGGGGAATGTCGTTCAGTCTCTGGGTTAGAGAGGGGAATGTCGGTCAGACTCTGGGTAAGAGAGGGGAATGTCGGTCAGTCTCTGGGTTAGAGAGGGGAATGTCAGTCAGTCTCTGGGTTAGAGAGGGGAATGTCGTCATTCTCTGGGTTAGAGAGGGGAATGTCGGTCAGTCTCTGGGTTAGAGAGGGGAATGTCGGTCAGTTTCTGGGTTAGAGAGTGGAATGTAAGTCAGTCTCTGGGTTATAGAGGGGAATGTCGGTCAGTCTCTGGGTTAGAATTAGAACATTAGATCATTGGAACATTACAGCGCAGTACAGGCTTTTTGGCCCTCGATGTTGCACCGACCATCTGACCTACACTATTCCATTTTCATCCATATGTCTATCCAATGACCAATTAAATGCCCTTAAAGTTGGCGAGTCTACTACTGTTGCAGGCAGGGCGTTCCACGCCCCTACTACTCTCTGCGTAAAGAAACTACCTCTGACATCTGTCCAATATCTTTCACCCCTCAACTTAAAGCTATGTCCCCTCGTGTTTGCCATCATCATCCGAGGAAAAAGACTCTCACTATCCACCCTATCCAACCCTCTGATTATCTTGTATGTCTCTATTAAGTCACCTCTCCTCCTCCTTCTCTCTAACGAAAACAACCCCAAGTCCCTCAGCCTTTCCTGGTAAGACCTTCCTTCCATACCAGGCAACTTCCTCGTAAATCTCCTCTGCACCCTTTCCAAAGCTTTCACATCCTTCCTATAATGCGGTGACCAGAACTGCAGGCAATACTCAAGGTGCGGCCTCACCAGAGTTTTGTACAGCTGCATCATGACTCGTGGCTCCGAAACTCGATCCCCCTACTAATAAAAGCTAACACACCATATGCCTTCTTAACAGCCCTATTAACCTGGGTAGCAACTTTCAGGGATTTATGTACCTGGACACCAAGATCTCTCTGCTCATCTACACTACCAAGAATCTTCCCATTAGCCCAGTACTCTGCATTGCTGTTACTCCTTCAAAAGTGAATCACCTCACACATCTCCGCATTAAACTCCATTTGCCATCTCACAGCCCAGCTCTGCAGCCTATCTATGTCCCTCTGTACCCTACAACACCCTTCGACACTATCCACAACTCCACCGACCTTCGTGTCATCCGCAAATTTACTAACCCACCCTTCTACACCCTCATCCAGGTCATTTATAAAAATGACAAACAGCATTGGCCCCAAAACAGAACCTTGCGGTACACCACTAGTAACTAAACTCCAGGATGAACATTTGCCATCAACCACCACCCTCTGTCTTCTTTCAGCTAGCCAATTTCTGATCCAAAGCTCTAAATCACCTTCAACCCCATACTTCCGTATTTTCTGCAATAGCCTACCGTGGGGAACCTTATCAAACGCCTTACTGAAATCCATATACACCACATCCACGGCTTTACCCTCATCCACCTGTTTGGTCACCTTCTCGAAAAACTCAATCAGGTTTGTGAGGCACGACCTACCTTTCACAAAACCGTGCTGACTATCGCAAATGAACTTATTCTTTTCAAGATGATTATAAATCCTATCTCTTATAACCCTTTCCAACATTTTACACACAACCGAAGTAAGGCTCACAGGTCTATAATTACCAGGGCTGTCTCTACTCCCCTTCTTGAACAAGGGGACAACATTTGCTATCCTCCAGTCCTCCGGCACTACTCCTGTCGACAATGACGACATAAAGATCAACAACAACGGCTCTGAAATCTCCTCCCTGGCTTCCCAGAGAATCCTAGGATAAATCCCATCTGGCCCAGGGGACTTATCTATTTTCACACTTTCCAAAATTGATAACACCTCCTCCTTGTGAATCTCAATCCCATCTAGCCTAGTAGGCTGTATCTCAGTAATCTCCTCGGCAACATTTTCTTTCTCTACTGTAAATACTGACGAAAAATATTCATTTAACACTTCCCCTATCTCCTCTGATTCCGCACACAACTTCCCACTACTATCCTTGATTGGCCCTGTTCTAACTCTTATCATTCTTTTATTCCTGATATACCTATCGAAAGCCTTAGGGTTTTCTTTCATCCTATCCGCCAATGACTTCTCGTGTCCTCTCCTTGCTCTTCTTAGCCCTCCCTTTAGATCCTTCCTGGCTAGCTTGTAACTCTCAAGCGCCCTAACTGAGCCTTCACGTCTCATCCTAACATAAGCCGCCCTCTTCCTCTTGACAAGCGCTTCAACTTCTTGAGTAAACCACGGCTCCCTCGCTCGACAACTTCCTCCCTGCCTGACAGGTACATACTTATCAAGGACTCGCATTAGCTGCTCCTTGAATAAGCTCCATATTTCGTTTGTGCCCATCCCCTGCAGTTTCCTTCCCCATCCTACACATCCTAAATCATGCCTAATCGCGTCATAATTTCCTTTCCCCCAGCTATAATTCTTGCCCTGCGGTATATACCTGTCCCTGCCCATCGCTAAGGTAAACCTAACCGAATTGTGATCACTATCGCCAAAGTGCTCACCTACATCTAAATCGAACACCTGACCGGGTTCATTACCCAGTACCAAATCCAATGTGGCATCGCCCCTGGTTGGCCTGTCCACATACTGTGTCAGAAAACCCTCCTGCACACACTGGACAAAAACAGACCCATCTAAAGTACTCGAACTATAGTATTTCCAGTCAATATTTGGAAAGTTAAAGTCCCCCATAACCACTACCCTGTTACTCTCGCTCCTGTCGAGAATCATCTTCGCTATCCTTTCCTCCACATCTCTGGAACTATTCGGAGGTCTATAGAAAACTCTATTTGGAGGTCTATAGAAAACTCGTTAGAGAGGGGAATGTCGGTCAGTTTCTGGGTTAGAGAGGGGAATGTCGGTCAGTCTCTGGGTTAGAGAGGGGAATGTCGGTCAGTCTCTTGGTTAGAGAGGAGAATGTCGGTCAGTCTCTGGGATAGAGAGGGGAATGTCGGTCAGACTCTGGGTTAGACAGGGGAATGTCGGTCAGTCTCTGGGTTAGAGAGGGGAATGTCGGTCAGTCTCTGGGTTAGAGAGGGGAATGTCGGTCAGTCTCTGGGTTAGAGAGGGGAATGTCGTTCAGTCTCTTGGTTAGAGAGGAGAATGTCGGTCAGTCTCTGGGATAGAGAGGGGAATGTCGGTCAGTCTCTGGGTTAGAGAGAGGAATGTCGGTCAGTCTCTGGGTTAGAGAGGGAAATGTCGTTCAGTCTCTTGGTTAGAGAGGAGAATGTCGGTCAGTCTGTGGGATAGAGAGGGAAATGTCGGTCAGACTCTGGGTTAGAGAAGGGAATGTCGGTCAGTTTCTGGGTTAGAGAGGGGAATGTCGGTCAGTCTCTGGGTTAGAGAGGGGAATGTCGGTCAGACTGTGGGTTAGAGAGGGGAATGTCGTTCAGTCTCTGGGTTAGAGAGGGGAGGGTCGTTCAGTCTCTGGGTTAGAGAGGGGAATGTCGGTCAGTCTCTGGGTTAGAGACGGGAATGTCGGTCAGTCTCTGGATTAGAGAGGGGAATGTCGGTCAGACTCTGGGTTAGAGAGGGGAATGTCATTCAGTCTCTGGGTTAGAGAGGGGAGGGTCGGTCAGACTCTGGGTTAGAGAGGGGAATGTCATTCAGTCTCTGGGTTAGAGAGGGGAGGGTCGGTCAGTCTCTGGGTTAGAGAGGGGAATGTCGGTCAGTCTCTGGGTTAGAGAGGGGAATCTCGGTCAGTCTCTGGGTTAGAGAGGGGAATGTCGGTCAGTCTCTGGGTTAGAGAGGGGAATGTCGGTCAGTCTCTGGGTTAGAGAGGGGAATGTCGGTCAGTCTCTGGGTTAGAGAGGGGAATGTCGGTCAGTCTCTGGGTTAGAGAGGAGAATGTCGGTCAGTCTCTGGGATAGAGAGGGGAATGTCGGTCAGACTCTGGGTTAGAGAAGGGAATGTCGGTCAGTTTCTGGGTTAGAGAGGGGAATGTCGGTCAGTCTCTGGGTTAGAGAGGGGAATGTCGGTCAGACTGTGGGTTAGAGAGGGGAATGTCGTTCAGTCTCTGGGTTAGAGAGGGGAGGGTCGTTCAGTCTCTGGGTTAGAGAGGGGAATGTCGGTCAGTCTCTGGGTTAGAGAGGGGAATGTCGGTCAGTCTCTGGATTAGAGAGCGGAATGTCGGTCAGACTCTGGGTTAGAGAGGGGAATGTCATTCAGTCTCTGGGTTAGAGAGGGGAGGGTCGGTCAGTCTCTGGGTTAGAGAGGGGAATGTCTGTCAGGCTCTGGGTTAGAGAGGGGAATGTCGGTCAGTCTCTGGGTTAGAGAGGGGAATGTCGGTCAGTCTCTGGGTTAGAGAGGGGAATGTCGCTCAGTCTCTGGATTAGAGAGGGGAGTGTCGGTCAGTCTCTGGGTTCGAGAGGGGAATGTCGGTCAGTCTCTGGGTTAGAGAGGGGAATGTCGGTCAGTCTCTGGGTTAGAGAGGGGAATGTCGGTCAGTCTCTGGGTTAGAGAGGGGAGTGTCGGTCAGTCTCTGGGTTAGACAGGGGAATGTCGGTCAGTCTCTGGGTTAGAGAGAGGAATGTCGGTCAGTCTCTTGGGTTAGAGAGGGGAATGTCGGTCAGTCTCTGGGTTAGAGAGGGGAATGTCGTTCAGTCTCTGGGTTAGAGAGGAGAATGTCGGTCAGTCTCTGCGATAGAGAGGGGAATGTCGTTCAGTCTCTAGATTAGAGAGGGGAGTGTCGTTCAGTCTCTGGGTTAGAGAGGGGAATGTCGGTCAGTCTCTGGGTTGGAGAGGGGAATGTCGGAATGTCTCTGGGTTAGAGAGGGGAGTTTCGGTCAGTCTCTGGGTTAGACAGTGGAATGTCGGTCAGTCTCTGGGTTAGAGAGGGGAATGTCGGTCAGTCTCTGGGTTAGAGAGTAGAATTTCGGTCAGTCTCGGGGTTAGAGAGGGGAATGTCGGTCACTTTCTGGGTTAGAGAGTGGAATGTCGGTCAGTCTCTGGGTTAGAGAGGGGACTGAGGGTCAGTCTCTGGGTTAGAGAGGGGAATGCGGTCTGTCTCTGGGTTAGAGAGGGGAATGTCGGTCAGTCTCTGGGTTAGAGAGGAGAATGTCGGTCAGTCTCTGGGTTAGAGAGGGGAATGTCGGTCAGACTCTGGGTTAGAGAGGGGAATGTCGGTCAGTCTCTTGGTTAGAGAGGGGAATGTCGGTCAGTCTCTCGGTTAGAGAGGGAATGTCGGTCAGTCTCTGGGTTAGAGAGGGGAATGTCGGTCAGTCTCTGGGTTAGAGAGGGGAGTGTCGGTCAGTCTCTGGGTTAGACAGGGGAATGTCGGTCAATCTCTGGCTTCGAGAGGGGAATGTCGGTCGGACTCTGGGTTAGAGAGGGGAATGTCGGTCAGTCTCTGGGTTAGAGAGGGGAATGTCAGTCAGTCTCTGGGTTAGAGAGGGGAATGTCGGTCAGTCTCTGGGTTAGAGAGGGGAATGTCAGTCAGTCTCTGGGTTAGAGAGGGGAGTTTCGGTCAGTCTCTGGGTTAGACAGGGGAATGTCGGTCATCTCTGGGTTAGAGAGGGGAATGCCGGTCAGTCTCAGGGTTAGAGAGTTGAATTTCGGTCAGTCTCTGGGTTAGAGAGGGGAATGTCGGTCACTTTCTGGGTTAGAGAGTGGAATGTCGGTCAGTCTCTGGGTTAGAGAGGGGACTGAGGGTCAGTCTCTGGGTTAGAGAGGGGAATGCGGTCAGTCTCTGGGTTAGAGAGGGGAATGTCGATCAGTCTCTGGGTTAGAGAGCGGAATGTCAGTCAGTCTCTGGGTTAGAGAGGGGAATGTCGGTCAGTCTCTGGGTTAGAGAGGAGAATGTCGGTCAGTCTCTGGGTTAGAGAGGGGAATGTCGGTCAGTCTCTGGGTTAGAGAGGGGAGTGTCGGTCAGTCTCTTGGTTAGAGAGGGGAATGTCGGTCAGTCTCTCGGTTAGAGAGGCAATGTCGGTCAGTCTCTGGGTTAGAGAGGGGAATGTCGGTCAGTCTCTGGGTTAGAGAGGGGAGTGTCGGTCAGTCTCTGGGTTAGACAGGGGAATGTCGGTCAATCTCTGGGTTCGAGAGGGGAATGTCGGTCAGACTCTGGGTTAGAGAGGGGAATGTAGTCAGTCTCTGGGTTAGAGAGGGGAATGTAGTCAGTCTCTGGGTTAGAGAGGGGAATGTCATTCAGTCTCTGGGTTAGAGAGGGGAATGTCGGTCAGTCTCTGGGTTAGAGAGGGGAATGTCAGTCAGTCTCTGGGTTTGAGAGGGGAATGTCGTCAGTCTCTGGGTTAGAGAAGGGAATGTCGTTCAGTCTCTGGGTTAGAATTAGAACATTAGAACATTAGAACATTACAGCGCAGTACAGGCCCTTCGGCCCTCGATGTTGCGCCGACCATCTGACCTGCACTATTCCATTTTCATCCATATGTCTATCCAATGACCACTTAAATGCCCTTAAAGTTGGCGAGTCTATTACTGTTGCAGGCAGGGCGTTCCACGCCCCTACTACTCTCTGCATAAAGAAACTACCTCTGACATCTGTCCGATATCTTTCACCCCTCAACTTAAAGCTATGTCCCCTCGTGTTTGCCATCATCATCCGAGGAAAAAGACTCTCACTATCCTCCCTATCCAACCCTCTGATTATCTTGTATGTCTCTATTAAGTCACCTCTCCTCCTCCTTCTCTCTAACGAAAACAACCCCAAGTCCCTCAGCCTTTCCTCGTAAGACCTTCCTTCCATACCAGGCAACATCCTAGTAAATCTCCTCCGCACCCTTTCCAAAGCTTCCACATCCTTCCTATAATGCGGTGACCAGAACTGCAGGCAATACTCAAGGTGCAGCCTCACCAGAGTTTTGTACAGCTGCATCATGACCTCGTGGCTCCGAAACTCGATCCCCCTACTAATAAAAGCTAACACACCATATGCCTTCTTAACAGCCCTATTAACCTGGGTAGCAACTTTCAGGGATTTATGTACCTGGACACCAAGATCTCTCTGCTCATCTACACTACCAAGAATCTTCCCATTAGCCCAGTACTCTGCATTGCTGTTACTCCTTCCAAAGTGAATCACCTCACACTTCTCCGCATTAAACTCCATTTGCCATCTCACAGCCCAGCTCTGCAGCCTATCTATGTCCCTCTGTACCCTACAACACCCTTCGACTCTATCCACAACTCCACCGACCTTCGTGTCATCCGCAAATTTACTAACCCACCCTTCTACACCCTCATCCAGGTCATTTATAAAAATGACAAACAGCAGTGGCCCCAAAACAGAACCTTGCGGTACACCACTTGTAACTAAACTCCAGGATGAACATTTGCCATCAACCACCACCCTCTGTCTTCTTTCAGCTAGCCAATTTCTGATCCAAAGCTCTAAATCACCTTCGACCCCATACTTCCGTATTTTCTGCAATAGCCTACCGTGGGGAACCTTATCCAACGCCTCACTGAAATCCATATACACCACATCCACGGCTTTACCCTCATCCACCTGTTTGGTCACCTTCTCGAAAAACTCAATAAGGTTTGTGAGGCACGACCTACCTTTCACAAAACCGTGCTGACTATCGCAAATGAACTTATTCTTTTCAAGATGATTATAAATCCTGTCTCTTATAACCCTTTCCAACATTTTACCCACAACCGAAGTAAGGCTCACAGGTCTATAATTACCAGGGCTGTCTCTACTCCCCTTCTTGAACAAGGGGACAACATTTGCTATCCTCCAGTCCTCCGGCACAACTCCTGTCGACAATGACGACAGAAAGATCAACAACAACGGCTCTGCAATCTCCTCCCTGGCTTCCCAGAGAATCCTAGGATAAATCCCATCTGGCCCAGGGGACTTATCTATTTTCACTCTTTCCAAAATTGATAACACCTCCTCCTTGTGAATCTCAATCCCATCTAGCCTAGTAGGCTGTATCTCAGTAATCTCCTCGGCAACATTTTCTTTCTCTACTGTAAATACTGACGAAAAATATTCATTTAACGCTTCCCCTATCTCCTCTGATTCCGCACACAACTTCCCACTACTATCCTTGATTGGCCCTGTTCTAACTCTTATCATTCTTTTATTCCTGATATACCTATAGAAAGCCTTAGGGTTTTCTTTCATCCTATCCGCCAATGACTTCTCGTGTCCTCTCCTTGCTCTTCTTAGCCCTCCCTTTAGATCCTTCCTGGCTAGCTTGTAACTCTCAAGCGCCCTAACTGAGCCTTCACGTCTCATCCTAACATAAGCCGCCCTCTTCCTCTTGACAAGCGCTTCAACTTCTTGAGTAAACCACGGCTCCCTCGCTCGACAACTTCCTCCCTGCCTGACAGGTACATACTTATCAAGGACTCGCATTAGCTGCTCCTTGAATAAGCTCCATATTTCGTTTGTGCCCATCCCCTGCAGTTTCCTTCCCCATCCTACACATCCTAAATCTTGCCTAATCGCGTCATAATTTCCTTTCCCCCAGCTATAATTCTTGCCCTGCGGTATATACCTGTCCCTGCCCATCGCTAAGGTAAACCTAACCGAATTGTGATCACTATCGCCAAAGTGCTCACCTACATCTAAATCGAACACCTGGCCGGGTTCATTACCCTGTACCAAATCCAATGTGGCATCGCCCCTTGTTGGCCTGTCCACATACTGTGTCAGAAAACCCTCCTGCACACACTGGACAAAAACAGACCCATCTAAAGTACTCGAACTATAGTATTTCCAGTCAATATTTGGAAAGTTGAAGTCCCCCACAACCACTACCCTGTTACTCTCGCTCCTGTCGAGAATCATCTTCGCTATCCTTTCCTCTACATCTCTGGAACTATTCGGAGGTCTATAGAAAACTCTATTTGGAGGTCTATAGAAAACTCGTTAGAGAGGGGAATGTCGGTCAGTTTCTGGGTTCGAGAGGGGAATGTCGGTCTGTCTCTGGGTTAGAGAGGGGAATGTCGGTCAGTCTCTGGGTTAGAGAGGGGAGTCGCGGTCAGTCTCTGGGTTAGACAGGGGAATGTCGGTCAGTCTCTGGGTGAGAGAGGGGAATGTCGGTCAGTCTCTGGGTTAGAGAGGGGAATGTCGGTCAGTCTCTGGGTTAGAGAGAGGAATGTCGTTCAGTCTCTTGGTTAGAGAGGAGAATGTCGGTCAGTCTCTGGGATAGAGAGGGGAATGTCGGTCAGACTCTGGGTTAGAGAAGGGAATGTCGGTCAGTTTCTGGGTTAGAGAGGGGAAAGTCGGTCAGTCTCTGGGTTAGAGAGGGGAATGTCGGTCAGACTGTGGGTTAGAGAGGGGAATGTCGTTCAGTCTCTGGGTTCGAGAGGGGAGGGCCGTTCAGTCTCTGGGTTAGAGAGGGGAATGTCGGCCAGTCTCTGGGTTAGAGAGGGGAATGTCGGTCAGTCTCAGGATTAGAGAGGGGAATGTCGGTCAGACTCTGGGTTAGAGAGGGGAATGTCATTCAGTCTCTGGGTTAGAGAGGGGAGGGTCGGTCAGTCTCTGGGTTAGAGAGGGGAATGTCAGTCAGTCTCTGGGTTAGAGAGGGGAATGTCGGTCAGTCTCTGGGTTAGAGAGGGGAATGTCGGTCAGTCTCTGGGTTAGAGAGGGGAGTGTCGATCAGTCTCTGGGTTAGACAGGGGAATGTCGGTCAGTCTCTGGGTTAGAGAGGAGAATGTCGGTCAGTCTCTGGGTTAGAGAGGGGAATGTCGGTCAGTCTCTGGGTTAGAGAGGGGAATGTCGGTCAGTCTCTGGGTTAGAGAGGGGAATGTCGGTCAGTCTCTGGGTTAGAGAGGGGAATGTCGGTCAGTCTCTGGGTTAGAGAGGAGAATGTCGGTCAGTCTCTGGGATAGAGAGGGGAATGTCGGTCAGACTCTGGGTTAGAGAAGGGAATGTCGGTCAGTCTCTGGGTTAGAGAGGGGAATTTCGGTCAGTCTCTGGGTTAGAGAGGGGAATGTCGGTCAGTTTCTGGGTTAGAGAGTGGAATGTCGGTCAGTCTCTGGGTTAGAGAGGGGACTGAGGGTAAGTCTCTGGGTTAGAGTGGGGAATGCGGTCAGTCTCTGGGTTAGAGAGGGGAATGTCGATCAGTCTCTGGGTTAGAGAGCGGAATGTCAGTCAGTCTCTGGGTTAGAGAGGGGAATGTCTGTCAGTCTCTGGGTTAGAGAGGGGTATGTCGGTCAGACTCTGGGTTAGAGCGGGGAATGTCGGTCAGTCTCTGGATTAGAGAGGGGAATGTCGGTCAGTCTCTTGGTTAGAGAGGGGAATGTCGGTCAGTCTCTGGGTTAGAGAGGGGAATGTCTGTCAGTCTCTGGGTTAGAGAGGGGAATGTCGGTCAGTCTCTGGGTTAGAGAGGGGAATGTCGTTCAGTCTCTGGATTAGAGAGGGGAGTGTCGGTCAGTCTCTGGGTTCGAGAGGGGAATGTCGGTCAGTCTCTTGGTTCGAGAGGGGAATGTCGGTCAGTCTCTGGGTTGGAGAGGGGAATGTCAGTCAGTCTCTGGGTTAGAGAGGGGAATGTCAGTCAGTCTCTGGGTTAGAGAGGGGAATGTCGGTCAGTCTCTGGGTTAGAGAGGGGAATGTCGTCAGTCTCTGGGTTAGAGAGTGGCGTGTTGGTCAGTCTCTGTGTTAGAGAGGGGAATGTCGGTCAGTCTCTGGGTTAGACATGCGAATGTCGGTCATTCACGCCTCCTATTCCTGATCTCTCTTTAGTGATCCTGAACCGTGCAGTTGTTGGCTAGGTATTGAATTAAACTCCACTCTGATGACCCTCCTGGTTGTACAACCTACTGAGATTGAAGGCCAATTTTAGCTCCGTGCACTCTGAAAAACCATGTGGCCGATTGATTAAAATTGTCAGTGTGACTAATCCACCCAATCCCCGCTGCCATCCCGCAGATTCCCATCTGAAGTTGCTCTACTGAACAAACAAGAGGATCACCCCCAACCCTGCTAGTAACTTGCTTCATTAAGTATGCAGATCAGGCTTCAGTGTGGTGATCAGGGTCTGGCTTTGAGTTTAACCTGAAGCCTGAGTGAGGCTAACCTGGAGACAGGAGATTTCATGCGGTAACCTGTGGCCTCACCTGCCCAGGCATCCATCTCCCTGAAGTCCCACTCCCGCCAGGTACCCGAGTGATGGAGACTATTCCAATGCTCTCCTTGCCCCTAGCGGTGGTCTCCTGATCTCATAAATTCAGGTACAGCACAAAAGGAGGCCTCCTGACCTCCTGCTCTCACTCTCACCCTCCTGACCTCTTGCTCCCACCCTCATCCTTTTGACCTCCTGCTCCCACTCTCACCCTCCTGACCTCCTGCTCCCACCCTCACCCTCCTGACCTCCTGCTCCCACTCTCACCCTCCTGACCTCCTGCTCCCATCCTCACCCTCCTGACCTCCTGCTCTCACTCTCACCCTCCTGACCTCCTGCTCCCACCCTCACCCTCCTGACCTCCTGCTCCCACTCTCACCCTCCTAACATCCTGCTCCCACTCTCACCCTCCTGACCTCCTGCTCCCACTCACCCTCCTGACCTCCTGCTCCCACCCTCACCCTCCTGACCTCCTGCTCCCACTCTCACCCTCCTGACCTCTTGCTCCCACTCTCACCCTCCTGACCTCCGGCTCCCACCCTCACCCTCCTGACCTCCTGCTCCCACTCTTACCCTCCTGAACTCTTGCTCCCACTCTCACCCTCCTTACCTCTTGCTCCCACTCTCACCCTCCTGACCTCCTGCTCCCACTCTCACCCTCCTGACCTCCGGCTCCCACCCTCACCCTCCTGACCTCCTGCTCCCACTCTTACCCTCCTGACCTCTTACTCCCACTCTCACCCTCCTTACCTCTTGCTCCCACTCTCACCCTCCTGACCTCCTGCTCCCACTCTCACCCTCCTGACCTCCTGCTCCCACTCTCACCCTCCTGACCTCCTGCTCCCACTCTCACCCTCCTGACCTCCTGCTCCCACTCTTACCCTCCTGACCTCTTGCTCCCACTCTCACCCTCCTTACCTCTTGCTCCCACTCTCACCCTCCTGACCTCCTGCTCCCACTCTCACCCTCCTGACCTCCTACTCCCACTCTCACCCTCCTGACCTCTTGCTCCCACTCTCACCCTCCTGACCTCCGGCTCCCACCCTCACCCTCCTGACCTCCTGCTCCCACTCTTACCCTCCTGACCTCTTGCTCCCACTCTCACCCTCCTTACCACTTGCTCCCACTCTCACCCTCCTGACCTCCTGCTCCCACTCTCACCCTCCTGACCTCCGGCTCCCACCCTCACCCTCCTGACCTCCTGCTCCCACTCTTACCCTCCTGACCTCTTACTCCCACTCTCACCCTCCTTACCTCTTGCTCCCACTCTCACCCTCCTGACCTCCTGCTCCCACTCTCACCCTCCTGACCTCCTGCTCCCACTCTCACCCTCCTGACCTCCTGCTCCCACTCTCACCCTCCTGACCTCCTGCTCCCTCTCTTACCCTCCTGACCTCTTGCTCCCACTCTCACCCTCCTTACCTCTTGCTCCCACTCTCACCCTCCTGACCTCCTGCTCCCACTCTCACCCTACTGACCTCCTACTCCCACCCTCACCCTCCTGACCTCCTGCTCCCACTCTCACCCTCCTGACCTCCTGCTCCCACTCTCACCCTCCTGACCTCTTGCTCCCACTCTCACCCTCCTTACCTCTTGCTCCCACTCTCACCCTCCTGACCTCCTGCTCCCACTCTCACCCTCCTGACCTCCGGCTCCCACCCTCACCCTCCTGACCTCCTGCTCCCACCCTCACCCTCCTGACCTCCTGCTCCCACTCTTACCCTCCTGACCTCTTACTCCCACTCTCACCCTCCTTACCTCCTGCTCCCACTCTCACCCTCCTGACCTCCTGCTCCCACTCTCACCCTCCTGACCTCCTGCTCCCACTCTCAACCTCCTGACCTCCTGCTCCCACTCTCACCCTCCTGACTTCCTGCTCCCACTCTTACCCTCCTGACCTCTTGCTCCCACTCTCACCCTCCTGACCTCCGGCTCCCACCCTCACCCTCCTGACCTCCTGCTCCCACTCTTACCCTCCTGACCTCTTGCTCCCACTCTCACCCTCCTTACCTCTTGCTCCCAATCTCACCCTCCTGACCTCCTGCTCCCACTCTCACACTCCTGACCTCCGGCTCCCACCCTCACCCTCCTGACCTCCTGCTCCCACTCTTACCCTCCTGACCTCTTACTCCCACTCTCACCCTCCTTACCTCTTGCTCCCACTCTCACCCTCCTGACCTCCTGCTCCCACTCTCACCCTCCTGACCTCCTGCTCCCACTCTCACCCTCCTGACCTCCTGCTCCCACTCTCACCCTCCTGACCTCCTGCTCCCTCTCTTACCCTCCTGACCTCTTGCTCCCACTCTCACCCTCCTTACCTCTTGCTCCCACTCTCACCCTCCTGACCTCCTGCTCCCACTCTCACCCTCCTGACCTCCTACTCCCACCCTCACCCTCCTGACCTCCTGCTCCCACTCTCACCCTCCTGACCTCCTGCTCCCACTCTCACCCTCCTGACCTCTTGCTCCCACTCTCACCCTCCTTACCTCTTGCTCCCACTCTCACCCTCCTGACCTCCTGCTCCCACTCTCACCCTCCTGACCTCCGGCTCCCACCCTCACCCTCCTGACCTCCTGCTCCCACCCTCACCCTCCTGACCTCCTGCTCCCACTCTTACCCTCCTGACCTCTTACTCCCACTCTCACCCTCCTTACCTCTTGCTCCCACTCTCACCCTCCTGACCTCCTGCTCCCACTCTCACCCTCCTGACCTCCTGCTCCCACTCTCAACCTCCTGACCTCCTGCTCCCACTCTCACCCTCCTGACTTCCTGCTCCCACTCTTACCCTCCTGACCTCTTGCTCCCACTCTCACCCTCCTGACCTCCGGCTCCCACCCTCACCCTCCTGACCTCCTGCTCCCACTCTTACCCTCCTGACCTCTTGCTCCCACTCTCACCCTCCTTACCTCTTGCTCCCACTCTCACCCTCCTGACCTCCTGCTCCCACTCTCACCCTCCTGACCTCCGGCTCCCACCCTCACCCTCCTGACCTCCTGCTCCCACTCTTACCCTCCTGACCTCTTACTCCCACTCTCACCCTCCTTACCTCTTGCTCCCACTCTCATCCTCCTGACCTCCTGCTCCCACTCTCACCCTCCTGACCTCCTGCTCCCACTCTCACCCTCCTGACCTCCTGCTCCCACTCTCACCCTCCTGACCTCCTGCTCCCACTCTTACCCTCCTGACATCTTGCTCCCACTCTCACCCTCCTTACCTCTTGCTCCCACTCTCACCCTCCTGACCTCCTGCTCCCACTCTCACCCTCCTGACCTCCTACTCCCACCCTCACCCTCCTGACCTCCTGCTCCGACTCTCACCCTCCTGACCTCCTGCTCCCGCTCTCACCCTCCTGACCTCCTGCTCCCACTCTCACCCTCCTGACCTCCGGCTCCCACCCTCACCCTCCTGACCTCCTGCTCCCACTCTCACCCTCCTGACCTCTTGCTCCCACTCTCACCCTCCTGACCTCCTGCTCCCACTCTCACCCTCCTGACCTCTTGCTCCCACTCTCACCCTCGTGACCTCTTGCTCCCACTCTCACCCTCCTGACCTCCTGCTCCCACTCTCACCCTCCTGACGTCCTGCTCCCACTCTCACCCTCCTGACCTCTTGCTCCCACTCTCACCCTCCTGACCTCCTGCTCCCACTCTCACCCTCCTGACGTCCTGCTCCCACTCTCACCCTCCTGACCTCTTGCTCCCACTCTGACCCTCCTGACCTCCTGCTCCCACTCTCACCCTCCTGACCTCCTGCTACCACCCTCACCCTCCTGACCTCCTGCTCCCACTCTCACCCTCCTGACCTCCTGCTCCCACTCTCACCCTCCTGACTTCCTTCTCCCACCCTCACCCTCCTGACCTCTTGCTCCCACTCTCACCCTCCTGACCTCACACTCTCACCCTCCCAACCTCCTGCTCCCACCTTCAGCCTCTTGACCTCCCGCTCCCACCCTCCAGCCTTCTCACCTCCTGCTCCTACTCTCACCCTCCTGACCTCGCACTCCCACCCTCAGTCTCCTGCTCCCACCCTCAAGCCTCCTGTCTTCCCGCTCCCACTCTCGCCCTCCTGACCTCCATTTCCCACTCGCTGGTCTCCTGTCTTCCCGCTCCCACTCTCGCCCTCCTGACCTCCATTTCCCACTCGCTGGTCTCCTGTCTTCCCGCTCCCACTCTCGCCCTCCTGACCTCCATTTCCCACTCTCTGGTCTCCTGATTTCTCGCTCCTATACTCTGGTCCACTGCCACTTGCTGCCAGGCTCAGTGGGGAGACTGATCAGGTTATATCCAGCTGAGAACTGAGAGTTATTTTGAATATTCCAACTCCCTGCTGGCAGGCCAAAGCTCTGCAATTCTCTCTCTAAACCTCTCCACCTCGCTCCGGATTAATCAGGGATAGTCAACATGGCTTTGTTAAGGGAAGGTCATGTCTTACTAACTTAATTGAGTTTTTTGAAGCAGTATCAAGAAGGAATGATGAGGATAGTGCAGTGGATGTGCTCTACATGAATATTAGTAAGGCATTTGACAAGGTCCCGCATGGCAGACTGGTCAGTAAAATGAAAGCCCTTGGGATACAGGGGAATGTGACAGGTTGGATCCAGAATTGGCTCAGGGACAGAAAACAAAGGGTAGCAGTCGATGGATGTTTTTGTGAACGGAAAGCTGTTTCCAGTGGCGTTCCACAGAGCTCAGTGTTGGATCCCTTGCTGTTTGTGGTATATATCAATGTGGGAGGCATGATCGGGAAATTTGCTGATGAAACAAAAATTGTTTGTGTAGTTGGTGGTGAAGAGGATAGCTGTAGACTCCAGAATGATATCAATGGTTTGGTTGAGTGGGCGGAAATGTGACAAATGGAATTCAATCCAAATAAGTGTGAGGTAATGCATTTCGGGAGGGCAAATAAAGTGAAGGAATACACAATAAACGGGAGGATATTGAGAGGGGTAGAAGAAGTGAGAGACCTTGGAGTGCATGTCCACAGGTCCCTGAAGGTGGCAGACAGGTGGATAGAGTGGTGCAGAAGGCATATGGAATTCTTTCCTTTATTGGCTGAGGTATAGAATTCAAAAGCAGGGATGTAATGCTGGAACTGGATAAAATGCTGGTTCGGCCGCAACTGGAGTATTGCGTACAGTTCTGGTGCCACATTACAGGAAGGACATAATTGCTTTGGAGAGAGTACAGAGGAGATTTACAAAAATGTTGCCAGGGCTTGAATGTTGCAGCTATGAGGAAAGATTGGATAGGCTAGAGTTGTTTTCCCTGGAACAGAGGAGGCTGAGGGGTGACTTAATAGAGGTGTACAAAATTATGAGGGGCCTAGATAGAGTAGACAGAAAGGACCTGTTTCCCCTAGCAGGGAGGTAAGTTATCAGGGGGCACAGATTTAAGGTGATTGGTAGAGGGATTAGAGGGGACATGAGGAAAAACATTTTCACCCAGAGGGTGCTGGATGTCTGGAATTTGCTGCCAGGAATGATGGAGGCAGAAACCCTCAATTCTTTTAAAAAGTACCTGGACATGCACCTCAAGTGCTGTAACCTGCAAGGCTATGGACCGGGTGCTGGAAAATGGGATTAAATTGGGTGGCTAGTTTTTTTCAGCTGGCACAGACATGACGAGCTGAATGGCCTCCTTCTGTGCCATAATTTTTCTATGGTTCTATGGTTTCTTTAAGATGTTCCTTAAAACCTATCTCCTTGAACAAGCTTTTGGTCATATCTGTCCTAGTATCTCCTTATGCGCCTCAGTGTCAAATTTTGTCTGATAATTCTCCTGTGAAGAACCTTGGGAGGTTTTATGAGGTTAAGGTGCTGCATAAATACAAGTTGTTGTTGTTGCTTGTTATAGGCTCTCTCTTCCTCAAGAAATGTATGATGCGGTCTGGAAGAAGCTTTAAATGAGAAATTACTGTCGGCTTTGTGAGCACATTGAAAATAGATAATTTACAGCAGGTTAAGAATGTGAGTGGGAGAAGGATTGAGGTCAGGAGGAGTGGGAACAAATGTTTTAAATTAGCACATACAAATGCACAGAACATTAAAAATAACTGAGGCACTTGGGAGCTTTGTGCAAGGATCATATCACAGAGGGTAAAGCAGGACCAGAATCAGAGATGGGCAGATATCCCAAAGCCTGAGGATCACTCAGGGGGCAGGATTAGTTTTAATCTAAAGTAAGAAGAATAATTAACCCTAATCTAACCATTTTGCTCCCCTCAGTAGAGATAGAGTTGATAAGGGCTCCTGAGAAAAGGAGCTTGTGGTCTGTTACAGCTCAGTGACTAGAGTGAGGTTGCAGGCAGTGAACGTAGAACATAGAACACTGAGTTGGGAAATAGATGTTTGAGGATCAATACCAAACCGTGGGGGACTTGAATCTATCAGAAAGGTTTAGTGAATTCAGTATTATCCTAGACATAGTCGTGGACTGCTGTTAGACACAGATGTTGAAGGGACCTGATGGGGAGGTTGAACTGGAACTGGTTTGTGTAACAAGCGTAAGTAGGCAAACCGTTCCCTTTTGAGCAAGTCGCCAATATTTTGGAACACTGCTCAGGTGCTCAAGGTACTTGCTCATTTCCTCTCAAACCACAGACTCCTTCCAGCCAGTCTCTACAAACACCAGGAGCCCAGCCCATCAGGCGGTACAGATTTAAGGTGATTGGCAACATCAGTAAAACTTCTTATGCAACGAGGATTTGGAATGCACTGCCTGATAGGGTGGAGGATACAGTTTCAATGGGAGCTTTCAAAAAGGAATTGGATAAATACTTGAAGGAGAGGAAAATTGCAGGGATATGGGGTAAGAGCGGGGGAGTGGGAGTAACTGGATTTCTCTTTGAAAGAGCGAGTGCAGTCTCGATCTGCCAAATAGCCTTCTTCTGTGCTCTACTATTCGATAATTCAATGTAGTTTGGTCCTGAGATACCTGCTCTCATCAGCAAAATCACTGGACAGATGGAGCAGATTCTGGGGTGTAGGGGATTGTGGGTATATTTACTGCCATTTGCAGTGGATATTGGTCAGTTGAGGCTTGCAAGCTGCATACAGGATAGAGTCTAGAAATACCATAGCTGGACTTAGAAGCAGCGGAAGATCCCAACCATCACATGAGGTTGTGCTTTGAGTCGAGGAGCCACATCAGTGCCCAGTTGAGGGCTATCAATCAAGCTGCAAGAGACTGGGGAGAGAGGTTGTATAAAGACATTGGGCTGTACACAATAAAAGGATCAAAGGTTGAGGCAGAAGGAGGTGGGTCCAAATGTAAAAGAGAAATTATAAAATAAAGAATTTAATTATTTAACATCATTTAAAAAAGTGAGTACAGGAATAGGAAGATAGTGCAGATGCATGAGTGGCTAGAGGCAAACGATGTGCACTTGTCTTCAAAAAAGTGTGCAATAATGCAGACTTTGGCTGTATTTAAGGGTTATAAGTCACCAGGACTGGATGGGATGCATCCAAGGATACGGAAGGAAGTAAGGGTAGAAATTGTAGCGACACTGGCCATAATCATTCAGTCCTCTTTAGATACAGAGGTGGTTTCAACGGAGTGGAGAATTGCAAATTAGAACATTACAGCGCAGTACAGGCCCTTCGGCCCTTGATGTTGCGCCGACCATCTGACCTACACTATTCCATTTTCATCCATATGTCTATCCAATGACCACTTAAATGCCCTTAAAGTTGACGAGTCTACTACTGTTGCAGGCAGGGCGTTCCACGTCCCTACTACTCTCTGCGTAAAGAAACTACCTCTGACATCTGTCCTATATCTTTCACCCCTCAACTTAAAGCTATGTCCCCTCGTGTTTGCCATCATCATCCGAGGAAAAAGACTCTCACTATCCACCCTATCTAACCCTCTGATTATCTTGTATGTCTCTATTAAGTCACCTCTCCTCCTCCTTCTCTCTAACGAAAACAACCCCAAGTCCCTCAGCCTTTCCTCGTAAGACCTTCCTTCCATACCAGGCAACATCCTAGTAAATCTCCTCCGCGCCCTTTCCAAAGCTTCCACATCCTTCCTATAATGCGGTGACCAGAACTGCAGGCAATACTCAAGGTGCAGCCTCACCAGAGTTTTGTACAGCTGCATCATGACCTCGTGGCTCCGAAACTCGATCCCCCTACTAATAAAAGCTAACACACCATATGCCTTCTTAACTTCCCTATTAACCTGGGTAGCAACTTTCAGGGATTTATGTACCTGGACACCAAGATCTCTCTGCTCATCTACACTACCAAGAATCTTCCCATTAGCCCAGTACTCTGAGCCTTCACGTCTCATCCTTCTTCTTCCTCTTGACAAGCGCTTCAACTTCTTTAGTAAACCACGGCTCCCTCGCACGACAACTTCCTCCCTGCCTGACAGGTACATACTTATCAAGGATACGCATTAGCTGCTCCTTGAATAAGCTTCGCATTTCGTTTGTGCCCATCCCCTGCAGTTTCGTTCCCCATCCTACACATCCTAAATCTTGCCTAATCGCGTCATAATTTCTTTTCCCCCAGCTATAATTCTTGCCCTGCAGTATATACCTGTCCCTGCCCATCGCTAAGGTAAACCTAACCGAATTGTGATCACTATCACCAAAGTGCTCACCGACATCTAAATCGAACACCTAGCCGGGTTCATTACCCAATACCAAATCCAATGTGGCATCGCCCCTGGTTGGCCTGTCCACAGACTGTGTCAGAAAACCCTCCTGCACACACTGGACAAGAACAGACCCATCTAAAGTACACTTTTGTTCAAAAAAGGGTGCAAGGATAAGCCCAGCAACTACAGGCCATTCAGTTCAACCTCAGTGGTGGAAAAGCTTTTAGAAACAATAATTCGGGACAAAATTAATAAGTCACTTTGACAAATGTCGATTAATTAAGGAAAGACAGCACAGATTTGTTAAAGGTAAATCATGTTTAACTAACTTGCTTGAAATTTTTGATGAAGTAATAGAGAGGGTTGTTGAGAGTAATGCATTTAATGTGTGTTTATGGACTTCCAAAACAAGTTTTTATGAAATGCCACGTAACAAGCTTGTCAGCAAAGTTAAAGCCCATGGATTAAAAGGGACAGTGGCAGCATGGATACAAAATTGGAAGAATGACAGGAAACCGAGTAGTGGTGAATGCTTGTTTTTCGTACTGGTGGAAGATATATAGGGGAGTTCCCCAGGGACGGTGTTCGGTCCTTGGCTTTTCTTGATGACCTAGACTTGCGTATACAGGACAGACTTCCAAAATTTGTGAATGACACAAAACTTGGAAGTACTGTAACTGTGAGGAGGATAGTGATGGACTTCAGGAGGATACAGATAGGCTGGTGGAATGGGCGGACAAGTCGCAGATGAAATTTAATGCAGAAAAGTGTGAAATGATACATTTTGGTAGGAAGAACGAGGAGAGGGAATATAAAATTCTAAAAGGGGTGCAGGAGCATAGGGACCTGGTGGTATATGTGCACAAATCATTGAAGGTGGCAGGGCAGGTTGAGAAAGTGGCGATTAAAGCATATGGGTTTGTGGACTTCATAAATAGGGGCATAGCGTACAAAAGCAATGAAGTTATGATAAACCTGTAATAAGCACTGGTTTGGCCTCAACTGGAGTATTGGGCCCGGCCTTCCCAGCGTCGGGCTCCATGACGGGCCTCTGCTGGAATGATCTGCTGCCCCCGCGACAACCCCCCCCCCACCCCCCACCCCATCCCATGGAGCTCGACATTGGGGGCCTTGAAAGATCCTGGCCTTGGTGTGGCCTCCCCAAGACCCTGTACAAATGCAGTAAGACATCCTCTCTCTTAGACTCCAATTGCTTTGTGATAAGTACTGACATGCCATTTGCTTTCCTAATTTCTTGCTGTACCTGAAAGTTGCTTAATTCCTGCAATGAGCTAACCGAAGGAGAAATGTAATATATCCAGGTGGCTCTGTCATGTTTGAATTTTGTGGCCGATGGTTCTTACACTGTCTCTTCTCTCCTCACAGGGCTTCTTTGTCTCCGTCTTTTATTGCTTCTTGAATGGTGAGGTAAGCAAATTAAATCTCTGCTTCTGATGATCCCCTCACTGCTTTAAACATATGGGGGGAATTTTATGCTCCCCGCCGAGTTTGGGAATGGGGGGAGCTTTTAATCGGTCGGGATGGTGGCAGGAGGAGACCCTGCCACCTTCCCACATCCACCCCATATAAGTCTGTGGTGGGAAGGCCCATGGAGGGCCTTCCTGCCCTACTGCAAATTGAGGCACTTAAGTGGGCAATTAATGCCTAATTAAAGGCCTCATCCCGCCCCTGCTGTTATTAGCTCAGCAGTGGGCAGAGCTGTCATCACATGCGGAGCACACCAAGAAAACCCGTGCAGGTTGCTTGCCTGCTCCGGTGGGGGTCCCTCCTTAAAAGTGCCTGATCGAAGGACCCAGCATCAAGAAGTGGGTGGCCTGCTGACAGCCAAGCCCCGCCCTTGCTGCCGACCCCCTTGCACGCCGCTCCACCATGACTGCACTCTGAAAAACCTCTCCCACCCTGATTCACCTGGGTCCAGTGCCTCTGGTAAGTCCAGTACTGGCAGCAGCCACAGCCTCTGATTGGCTAGTAGCTCACAGCAGACGGGACTTCTGTCACGAGGGTCCTTAATCCCGGGGAAGCCCTGCTGCTGTCCACTTATGTGTCTGATTGGCACATAATGCGTCGGGCCTTCCCCAGAGGAGGCAACGTGGGTCTCTTGTCGACGCTTCAGCCGGTGGCTGAGGCCCCGGTCACCCACATAAAATCCCACCCCATATTGACACTTCCCTTCATCTAAATCACACAGCACGTTAATTCTTTGCAAAACCTGCAATAAGACATCTTAAAACTGTAGCTCTGCTCTTGTTGGCTAACCAGAAAAGTCTGCAATAAACTCATTTATCCAGAAATTTGAATATGTCAAGGACATCCCACCCCGAAGCCCACTCCCCACTCCCACATACATGTGCAACCCCACCAACTCCCACTTCACCCACACTCCCACACTATCCCCACAAACACCAAAATTGTCATTCTCACCCCACTCTTCGATTAGATTCCAGCCTATAACCCATTCCTGGTTATCTGTTGTTCAATATATAAACCCCTCCGAACCCCTCGATTGTACCTCACTCCCTGGGAGTTGAGCAGCGGCTGGCGGACCTGCGTGGAAGCTGATCCGGAGTGGCGGCAGACTCCCTGTGTCTCTCGGCGCGCGCTGAGACTCGAAAAGAGGAAATAAAACTTACAGTGACATCACGGGAATTCTGCAAGGTGCTTGGTTGGGTAAGTAACAGCTTTTAGTGCATTTAAATTGCTTAAAAAAGGGGAAAGTTTCTTTTTAAAAAACTTCAAATGATAAGGTGAGTAGTACTGAAGGGTGGTTTTTTTATTATTTATTTTAAATTAGTGTAATTTATTAAGATTGTACTGGGTAGTGTTTGGAGTAGAACAAGGTCCCGAGTGTAATTAGTATTTTTTTAAAGGGTGCAACTAATTAATTTAAAAGTAAGTCATGGCCGGAGATCTGCTCCTCCTGCACTATGTAGGAAATCAGGGATGCTTCCAGTGTCCCTGACGACCATGTGTGCAGGAAGTGTATCCAGCTGCAGTTACTGACTACCCGCATTACGGAGCTGGAGCTGCGGGTGCATCCGCGATGCTGAGGACGTCATAGATAGCATGTATAGAGAGCTAGTCACACCGCAGGCTCAGACTCCACAGGCAAGAAGGGAATGGGTGACCACCAGGCAGAGCAAGAGGACTAGGCAGGCAGTGCAGGAATTTCCTGTGGCTATTCCCCTGCAAAACAGATATACTGCTTTGGATACTGTTGGGGAGGATGGCTTCTCAGGGGAAAGCAGTAGCCATCAGGTCTGTGGCGCCAAGGATGGCTCTGCTGCACAGGAGGGTAGAAAAAGGAATGGGAGAGCTATAGTGAAAGGGGATTCTATCGTAAGGGATACAGATAGGCATTTCTGTGGCCGCAAACATGACTCCAGGATGGTATGTTGCCTCCCTGGTGCGAGGGTCAAGGATGTCACAGAGCGGCTGCAGGACATTCTGAAGGGGGAGGGTGACCAGTCAGAGGTCATGGTACACATTGGTACCAACAACATAGGTAGAAAAAGGGATGAGGTCCTGCAACAAGAATTTAGGGAACTAGGTAGCAGATTAAAAAGCAGGACCTCTAAAGTTGTAATCTCTGGATTACTCCCAGTGCCACGTGCCAGTGAGTTTAGAAATAGGAGGATAGAGCAGATAGAGCGACGTTTAAGAGATATCTTGACAAATACATGAATAGGATGGGAATAGAGGGATATGGTCCCCGGAAGTGCAGAAGGTTTTAGTTTAGGCAGGCATCAAGATCGGCGCAGGTTTGGAGGGCCGAATGGCCTGTTCCTGTGCTGTACTGTTCTTTGTTCTTTTTGTTCTTTGAATGTGTGGCTGAGGAGATGGTGCAGGAGGGAAGGCTTTAGTTTTCTGGATCACTGGGTCTGTTTCTGGCAAAGGTGGGACCTGTACAAGTTGGACGGGTTGCATTAGAATCGGAACGGGACAAGCATCTTTGCTCGTGCTGTTGGGGGGGGTGGGGAGTGTTTACACCAATTTGGCAGGGAGATGGGATACAGAGTGGAGGTACAGTAGGGGGTAATATAGAACAGAAAGTGAATCTGTCTGGAAGGCAGAGCAAATATAGACCTGGTAAGGCACAAGTGAAAAATGCAAGGCTGGATTGCATCTATTTCAATGCAAGGAGTCTTACTAGTAAGGCAGATGAATTGAGGGCGATGATTAGCACATGGGATTATGATATCATTGCTATCACAGAGACATGGCTGAGGGAGGGGCAGGTCTGGTAGCTCAATATTCCAGGGTATAGAATCTTCAGGCGTGACTGGGGAGGGGTGTGGCATTGTTAATCAAGGAAAGTATTACAGCGGCAGAAAGGACGTTTGAGGACTCGTCTAATGAGGTAGTATGGGCCGAGGTTAGAAACAGGGGAGGAGAGGTCACCCTGTTGGGAGTTTTCTATGGACCTCCGAATAGTACCAGAGATGTAGAGGAAAGGATAGCGAAGATGATTCTCGACAGGAGCGAGAGTAACAGGGTAGTGGTTATGGGGGACTTTAACTTTCCAAATATTGACTGGAAATACTATAGTTCGAGTACTTTAGATGGGTCTGTTTTTGTCCAGTGTGTGCAGGAGGGTTTTCTGACACAGTATGTGGACAGGCCAACCAGGGGCGATGCCACATTGGATTTGGTACAGGGTAATGAACCCGGCCAGGTGTTCGATTTAGATGTAGGTGAGCACTTTGGCGATAGTGATCACAATTCGGTTAGGTTTACCTTAGCGATGGGCAGGGACAGGTATATACCGCAGGGCAAGAATTATAGCTGGGGGAAAGGAAATTATGACGCGATTGGGCAAGATTTAGGATGTGTAGGATGGGGAAGGAAACTGCAGGGGATGGGCACAAACGAAATGTGGAGCTTATTCAAGGAGCAGCTAATGCGTGTCCTTGATAAGTATGTACCTGTCAGGCAGGGAGGAAGTTGTCGAGCGAGGGAGCCGTGGTTTACTCAAGAAGTTGAAGCGCTTGTCAAGAGGAAGAGGGCGGCTTATGTTAGGATGAGACGTGAAGGCTCAGTTCGGGCGCTTGAGAGTTACAAGCTAGCCAGGAAGGATCTAAAGGGAGGGCTAAGAAGAGCAAGGAAAGGACACGAGAAGTCATTGGCGGATAGGATCAAAGAAAACCCTAAGGCTTTCTATAGGTATATCAGGAATAAAAGAATGATAAGAGTTAGAACAGGGCCAATCAAGGATAGTAGTGGGAAGTTGTGTGCGGAATCAGAGGAGATAGGGGAAGCGTTAAATGAATATTTTTCGTCAGTATTTACAGTAGAGAAAGAAAATGTTGCCGAGGAGATTACTGAGATACAGCCGACTAGGCTAGATGGGATTGAGATTCACAAGGAGGAGGTGTTAGCAATTTTGGAAAGAATGAAAATAGATAAGTCCCATGGGCCAGATGGGATTTATCCTAGGATTCTCTGGGAAGCCAGGGAGGAGATTGCAGAGCCGTTGTTGTTGATCTTCATGTCGTCATTGTCGACAGGAGTAGTGCCGGAGGACTGGAGGTAGCAAATGTAGTCCCCTTGTTCAAGAAGGGGAGTAGAGACAGCCCTGGTAATTATAGACCTGTGAGCCTTACTTCGGTTGTGGGTAAAATGTTGGAAAGGGTTATAAGAGATAGGATTTATAATCATCTTGAAAAGAATAAATTCATTTGCGATAGTCAGCACGGTTTTGTGAAAGGTAGGTCGTGCCTCACAAACCTTATTGAGTTTTTCGAGAAGGTGACCAAACAGGTGGATGAGGGTAAAGCCGTGGATGTGGTGTATATGGATTTCAGTAAGGCGTTTGATAAGGTTCCACACGGTAGGCTATTGCAGAAAATACGGAAGTATGGGGTTGAAGGTGATTTAGAGCTTCGGATCAGAAATTGGCTAGCTGAAAGAAGACAGAGGGTGGTGGTTGATGGCAAATGTTCATCCTGGAGTTTAGTTACAAGTGGTGTACCGCAAGGTTCTGTTTTGGGGCCACTGCTGTTTGTCATTTTTACAAATGACCTGGATGAGGGTGTAGAAGGGTGGGTTAGTAAATTTGCGGATGACACGAAGGTCGGTGGAGTTGTGGATAGTGTCGAAGGGTGTTGTAGGATACAGAGGGACATAGATAGGTTGCAGAGCTGGGCTGAGAGATGGCAAATGGAGTTTAATGCGGAGAAGTGTGAGGTGATTCACTTTGGAAGGAGTAACAGCAATGCAGAGTACTGGGCTAATGGGAAGATTCTTGGTAGTGTAGATGAGCAGAGAGATCGTGGTGTCCAGGTACATAAATCCCTGAAAGTTGCTACCCAGGTTAATAGGGCTGTTAAGAAGGCATATGGTGTGTTAGCTTTTATTAGTAGGGGGATCGAGTTTCGGAGCCACGAGGTCATGATGCAGCTGTACAAAACTCTGGTGAGGCCGCACCTTGAGTATTGCCTGCAGTTCTGGTCACCGCATTATAGGAAGGATGTGGAAGCTTTGGAAAGGGCGCGGAGGAGATTTACTAGGATGTTGCCTGGTATGGAAGGAAGGTCTTACGAGGAAAGGCTGAGGGACTTGGGGTTGTTTTCGTTAGAGAGAAGGAGGAGGAGAGGTGACTTAATAGAGACATACAAGATAATCAGAGGGTTAGATAGGGTGGATAGTGAGAGTCTTTTTCCTCGGATGATGATGGCAAACACGAGGGGACATAGCTTTAAGTTGAGGGGTGAAAAATATAGGACAGATGTCAGAGGTAGTTTCTTTACGCAGAGAGTAGTAGGGGCGTGGAACGCCCTGCCTGCAACAGTAGTAGACTCGTCAACTTTAAGGGCATTTAAGTGGTCATTGGATAGACATATGGATGAAAATGGAATAGTGTAGGTCAGATGATCGGCGCAACATCGAGGGCCGAAGGGCCTGTACTGCGCTGTAATGTTCTAATTCTCATTCTAAAAGAGGAGGTGGCATTGCACTGTTGATCAAGGAGTCAATTACTGCAGTAAGGAGGGATGATATCTTAAAAGGTTCCTGAAATGAGGCCATTTGGGCAGAACTTAAAAACAAAAAGGGGGCAATCACTTGGCTGGGAGTGTATTACAGGCCTCCAAACAGTCAGGGAGGGGCTGAGGAGCAGATATGTCGGCAAATCTCAGAGAGGTGTAAAAATAATAGGGTAATAATAGTAGGGGATTTCAACTTCCCCAGTATTAACTGGGATAGACTTAGTGCAAAAGGCTTAAAGGGGGCGGAATTCTTAAAATGCATACAGGAGAGCTTTTTGAGCCAGTACGTAGAAAGTCCGACAAGAGAAGGGGCAGTACTGGACATAATCCTAGGGAGTGAAGCTGGACAAGTCGTAGAATTGTCAGTGGGGGAGCATTTTGTGGATAGTGACCATAACTCTGTAAGATTTAAGGTAGTTATGGAAAAGGACAAAGATGGATCAGAAATAAAGTTACTAAATTGGGAGAAGGCCGATTTCAATATGATAATACAGAATCTGGCCAAAGTGGACTGGGAGCAGTTACTTGTAGGAAAGTCTACATCATGTCAGTGGGAGTCATTCAAAGAGGAAATTGGGAGAGTTCAGAGCCAACATGTACCCGTTAAGGTGAAGGGTAGAACTAGCATGCCCAGGGAACCCTGGATGTCTGGGGATATAGAGTATTGGATCAGGATAAAAAAGGAGCCTTACGGCAGATCCCAAGTGCTGAAAACAGCAGAGGCACGAGAGGACTCTAGAAAGTGTAGGGTGGCACTTAAATAAAGTAATTAGGAGAGCGAAGAGGGGACATGAAAAACACTGGTGGCCAAGTTAAAGGAAAATCCGAAGGCGTTTTATAAATATATTAAGGGTAAGAGGATAACCAGGGAAAGAGTAGAGCCCATCAGGGTAGAGCCGGAGGACATAGGTGAGATTTTAAATGATTACTTTTCATCGGTGTTCACTATGGAGAAGGACGATGTAGGTGCAGAGATCAGGGAGGGGGATTGTGATTTACTTGAACATATTAGCATGAAAGGGAGGAAGTATTAGCTGTTTTAGCAGGCTTAAAAGTGGATAAATCCTTAGGGCCAGATGAGATGTATCCCAGGCTGTTATGTGAGGCAAGGGAGGAGATAGCAGGGGTTTTGACACAAATTTTCAAATTCTCTCTGGTCACAGGAGAGTTACCAGAGGATTGGAGGACAGCGAATGTGGTACCATTATTCAAGAAGGGTAGCAGGGATAAACCAGGTAATTACAGGCCGGTGAGTCTAACATCAGTGGTTGGGAAACTATTGGAAAAATTTCTGAGGGACAGCATTAATCTTCACTTGGAGAGGCAGGGATTAATCAGGGATAGTCAGCATGGCTTTGTCAGGGGGAGATCGTGTCTAACTAACTTGATTAAATTTTTCGAGGAGGTGACTAGATGTGTCGATGAGGGTAAAGCAGTTGATATAGTCTAAATGGACTTCAGTAAGGCTTTTGATAAGGTCACACATGGGAGATTGGTTAAGAAGGTAAGAGCCCATGGGATCCAGGGTAATTTGGCAAATTGGATCCAAAATTGGCTCAGTGGCAGGAGACAGAAGGTGATGGTCGATGGTTGTTTTTGCGATTGGAAACCTGTGACCAGTGGTGTACCACAGGGATCGGTGGTAGGACCCTTGCTGTTTGTAGTGTACATTAATGATTTAGACGTGAATATAGGAGGTATGATCAGTAAGTTTGCAGATGAAATGAAAAATTGAGGTTTTTTTTAATATTCATTCATGGGATGTGGGAGTCGCTGGCCAGACAAGCATTTATTGCCCATCCCTAATTGCCCTTGAGAAGGTGTTGGTGAGCTGCCTTCTTGAACCACTGCAGTCCATTTGGGGTAGGTACACCCACAGTGCTGTCAGGAAGGGAGTTCCAGGATTTTGACCCAGCGACAGTGAAGGAGCGGTGATATAGTTCCAAGTCAGGGTGGTGTTTGACCTGGAGGGGAACTTGCAGGTGGTTGTGTTCCCATGCATTTGCTGCCCTTGTCCTTCTAGTTCGTAGGGGTCACGGGTTTGGAAGGTGCTGTCTAAGGAGCCTTGGTGCATTGCTGCAGTGCATCTTGTAGATGGTATACACTGCTGCCACTGTGCGTCGGTGGTGGAGGGAGTGAATGTTTGTGGATTGTGTGCCAATCAAACGGGCTGCTTTGTCCTGGATGGTGTTGAGCTTCTTGAGTGTTGTTGGAGCTGCACCCATCCAGGCAAGTGGAGAGTATTCCATCACACTCCTGACTTGTGCCTTGTGGATGGTGGACAGGCTTTAGGGAGTCAGGAGGTGAGTTACTCTCCTCAGGATTCCTAGCCTCTGACCTGCTCTTGTAGCCACGGTATTTATATGGCTACTCCAGTTCAGTTTCTGGTCAATGGTAACCCCTAGGATGTTGATAGTGGGGGATTCAGTGATGGTAATGCCGTTGAATGACAAGGGGAGATGGTTAGATTCTCTCTTGTTGGAGATGGTCATTGCCTGGCACTTGTGCTGGCGCGAATGTTACTTACCAATTATCAGCCCAAGTCTGGATATTGACCCAGTCTTGCTGCATTTCTGCACAGACTGCTTCAGTATCTGAGGAGTGACGAATGGTGCTGAACATTGTAAATAGTGAGGAGGAAATCCTAAGGATACAGGGAGATATAGATAGGTTGGTAAGATGGGTGGAGCAGTGGCAAATGGAATTTAATCATGAAAAGTATGAGGTGATGCATTGTGGGAGGACTAACAAGGCAAGGGAATATACAATGGATGGTCGGACCCTAGGAGGTACAGAAGGTCAGAGGGACCCTGGTGTACTTGTCCATAGATCACTGAAGGCAGCAGCACAGGTAGATAAGGTGGTGAGGAAGGCATTGGGATACTTTCCTTTATTAGCCGAGGCATAGAATCTAAGAGCAGGGAGGTTATGATGGAGCTGTATAAAATGCTAGTTAGGCCACAGCTGGAGTACTGTGTACAGTTCTGGGCATCACACTATAGGAAAGATGTGATTGCACTGGAGAGGGTGCAGAGGAGATTCACCCGGATGTTGCCTGGGCTGGAGCATTTAGGCTATGAAGAGAGACTGAATAGGCTAGGGTTGTTTTCCTTGGAGCAGAGAAGGCTGAGGGGGGACATGATTGAGGTATACAAAATTATGAGGGGAATTGATAGTTTAGATAGGAAGAAACTTTTTCCCTTCGCAGAGGAGTCAATAACCAGGGGGCATAGATTTAGGATAAGGTGTTGGAGGTTCAGGGGCGATTTGAGGAAAAAAATTTTCATCCAGCAGGTGCTTGGAATATTCAGCCTGGCAGCTGGCATTCCCGTGCCTTTGGATCCCCGTCCAGGACAGTGAGGTGTAAACCTGCTGGGGAGGGGGGGGGGGGGGAGGGGGCGGAGGTAAATTTATCAGTGTGGGGGCTGGGGGGTCAGATAAACGTCATGGGTGTAGGGAATGGTGGGAAGGGTTGTATTTAAACTTTCTGCAGTTAGTGGGGCGAAGGTCAGATGTTACAGGTAAGTGTTTTGGGGGGAAAAAACAAATAGTTAATTTAATTGTTATTGTGGGGGGTGAGAGGGGGTAAAGGAAATGTATTTTTTTATATTTCAATCAATCTGTCTTGAAATATTTAAATATGCTGGTAGGGCTACTTGCCCTTTAAAATGCATCAGCGCCTGCGCACAGGCAGCTGACGCCATTGCCGGGGACAGACAGCCCGCTGCCACCACGTGATTGGGGGGGGTGGCCGGCACGGCTATTTAATTGAGCCGCCGCGCTTGAGATTGCGGCACTTCTTTGGTGTGTTGCCCGCGTGGGCAGCTTGCCAATTTCTAGGCGGCGAGCTCATAAAATCCAGCCCCCGTGTCCGAAGTGACTCCTGACAACAAAGCCAAGCACTGAGGTTCCCAGCGGCGCACAGGTGCAGAACGGTTTCTTCCTGCCAGTATGGAGCTGCACATGTGCTCCAAAATGTCATCATGTAGCTGCACGCTCCCGGCCTCGCCACTGCCTTCCCTCAGCCACTCGCTCCCTGCCTCGCCACTGCCTTCCCTCAGCCACTCGCTCCCGGCCTAGCCACTGCCTTCCCTCAGCCACTCGCTCCCTGCCTCGCCACTGCCTTCCCTCAGCCACTCACTCCCTGCATCGCCACTGCCTTCCCTCAGCCACTCGCTCCCTGCCTCGTCACTGCCTTCCCTCAGCCACTCACTCCCTGCATTGCCACTGCCTTCCCTCAGCCACTCGCTCCCGGCCTTACCACTGCCTTCCCTCAGCCACTCGCTCTCTGCCTCGCCACTGCCTTCCCTCAGCCACTAACTCCCGGCCTTACCACTGCCTTCCCTCAGCCACTCGCTCCCGGCCTCGCCACTGCCTTCCCTCAGCCACTCACTCCCTGCATCACCACTGCCTTCCCTCAGCCACTCGCTCCCAGCCTCACCACTGCCTTCCCTCAGCCACTCGCTCCCGGCCTCGCCACTGCCTTCCCTCAGCCACTCACTCCTGGCCTCGCCACTGCCTTCCCTCAGCCACTCGCTCCCGGCCTCGCCACTGCCTTCCCTCAGCCACTCACACCTGGCCTCGCCACTGCCTTCCCTCAGCCACTCGCTCCCGGCCTCGCCACTGTCTTCCCTCAGCCACTCGCTCCCGGCCTCGCCACTGCCTTCCCTCAGCCACTCACTCCCTGCCTCGCCACTGCCTCCCCTCAGCCACTCGCTCCCTGCCTCGCCACTGCCTCCCCTCAGCCACTCGCTCCCGGCCTTACCACTGCCTTCCCTGAGACACTCGCTCCCGGCCTCACCACTGCCTTCCCTCAGCCACTCACTCCCGGCCTCACCACTGCCTTCCCTCAGCCACTCGCTCCCGGCCTCGCCACTGCCTTCCTTCAGCCACTCACTCCTGGCCTCGGCACTGCCTTCCCTCAGCCACTCGCTCCCGGCCTCGCTACTGCCTTCCCTCAGCCACTCGCTCCCGTCCTTGCCACTGCCTTGCCTCAGCCACTCGCTCCAGGCCTCACTGCTTCCACATAACCGCCGCCACCCCCAACCCCTGGGTAATCGCCTCCCCCCACGCCACCCAAAGAAGTTGCGGTGAACGAGCCGCCAAAGCGCAAGGCGTGCAGATGGGCACATGAGGGAGCGGTGAAGAGAAGTGTGGTGGCAGGAGGGAGCGGGATACTGGCGGTGGGATGGAGGCGGTGATCGAGACTTGGGCTTAGTTTGTTTTTTGTGATAAATTGAGCAACGCCATCTTTATTACTGGCAACTGCCATGAAGTCGCAGACAGTAACAGTGGATGAGGCTGCATTTGCACATGTGCCAGTACTGCGCCACCTCGTGCTGGCATTGTCAGCAAATGCAGCCCAATATTTATTCCTCAACCAACATCACTGAAACAGATTCTCTCATCATCAATCTCAATCATTATTGTGTGACCTTGCAGTTTGTAAATTGATGCTGTGTTTTCCTACATTACAACAGTCATTGGCTGTAAGCACCTTGAGGTGCCATGAAAGGCACTGATATAAATCCAAGTTATTTATCTTATAATTGGTAGGCTGCGTTTCCCTTTTATGATTTTCTTATAAGCAGACAGACATGTCTCATAGTTTTAAAAGTGCTCGGTATGCTTTTCATTAAAGTTTTTTTGAGGATTTTTCTATATGTGTGGCACAGTATGGGACAAATGCTTGCACATTGACATTGCTGCTCCAAATAAATTACTTTCATCATTAAAAGGTAAAATAAATCAGCAAATGTTAGGAACCTTGGGGATTGCTATGTCAGTGTGATCTATAAATTCTTTAAAAGAAGTAAAAACTTTACTCTTGTGCTTCTGTGTATGTCGCTTGTTTGGTGAAGTATATTGTTATCAGAGTGTGAGGCCATCTGTTAATTGTATGCTTTCATTTAAATTCCTTGTCGATAGAAGAGCAAATTACACTGTCATAACATTTTTATTCTTTTTTTATTTGTTCATGGGATGTGGGCATCGCTGGCTGGGCCAGCATTTCTTTCCCATCCCTAATTGTCAATGAGAAGGTGGTGGTGAGCTGCCTTCTTGAACTGCTGCAGTCAATGTGGGGTAGGTACACCCACAGTGCTGTTCGGAAGGGAGTTCCAGGATTTCGACCCGGGAAGGAACGGCGATATTAGTTCAAGTCAGGATGGTGTGTGACTTGGAGGGGAACGTGCAGGTGGTGGTGTTCCCATGCATCTGCTACCCTTGTCCTTCTAGGTGTTAGAGGTCGCGGGTTTGGAAGGTGCTGTCTAAGGAGCCTTGGTGAGTTGCTGCAGTGCATCTTGTAGATGGTACACACTGCAGCCACTGTGCGTCGGTGATGGAGGGAGTAAATGTTTGTGAATGGGCTGCCAATCATGTGGTCTGCTTTGTCGTGGATGGTGTCGAGCCTCTTGAGTGTTGTTGGAGCTGCACCCATCCAGGCAAGTGGAGAGTATTTCATCACACTCCTGACTTGTGCCTTTTAGATAGTGGACAGGCTTTGGGGAGTCAGGAGGTGAGTTACTCGCCACAGGATTCCTAGCACTTGTAGCCATGGTATTTATATGGCTACTCCAGTTCAGTTTCTGGTCAATGATAACCCCCAGGCTGTTGATGAAGGGGACATTCCTGTCTGGCTGGGGTGTCGTTGGCATTGACGATGTCTTTACCTGGAGCTGCTGCCAGCCCTCCCCTTCCTGGTGCCGCCGCTAAGGAGTGCGTCCTATTTGTTAATGGATGTGATGTTGGCTTGAAGACGTTAATTTGTTGCTGTGGGAGGCAGAGTCATGTGACGGCCTGGACAGCGCTGTCTCCATTTGAACTGGCAAATGCTACCCTGTCCACTTGTTGCACCTGGCGCTGTGCTCCCCTCCTCTCCCCAGCATTCTGCAAACTTTATCATCTCCACCAAAGCATTGTCTGTCTGCCATTATTAGTCCATCAGCCACGACTTAGGCACTGCCACTCTAATATTAGTCACACCGGATTGCCAGGCCGGATAGAAACCTTTGGCAGTCCAGATTCTGGCCAGTGGGCCAGCCTGCCACATGTAAACCACCCCGAACCCTTCAATAAGGTTCCATACCTGTAGCTCACTCCCAGGCATCTGTTAATCCAGATATAAATCTCTCGATTAGGTTCCAGCCTTTAACTCACTCCTGAGTATATGTTATTCAATATATAAACCGCCTCCCCCATCGAACCCCTCGATTAGATTCCAGCTTGTACCTCACTCACTGTTATCAGTTTTTCTATCTACAAACTACCCAATGCACTCGATGAGATCCCAGCCTGTACCTCACTCCTGGGTATCTGTTATTTAATATATACACAACCTGACTCCATCGATTAAATTCAAATCTGTAACTCACCCTTGGTGTGTATTATTCTATATTGTCATGAAGACCCCCACCTGCCAAGAATGAGGCATATTAATTTTGTCATATGAACATTGATTTTAAACTGTTGCTGGAAGATGAAATGACTTGTTAAACAGATCACCAGACCTTTGACTGGAGGACATTTGCATACTAAGAGATGATGCTTGTGGAGACAAAGAACTACAGCCTGAGCCAATTAACCCAGGTGGAGTTTGATCACCAGACATTGACGGTGTAAGGAAGCACATTCCAGGGACTGCGAAGATGATACAATCCACAAAAGACAGGAGGGTTAAACCAGCTGGTCACATGGACTAACCAGCTGATCCAGGATTTTGAATGAAAGACGGGACAGTTTGAATTGAGACTAGCAATTTGCAACTGAAGCTGGAACAAGGAAACCTCTCTCCTGGTGGTCTCTCTCTCTCTCTTTCTCCCAAGCCACCGGACCCATGGAAGACACTTAAACCTCAAGAGAGAAAAGACCTTGAGATCGAAACAAGTTGAAGCATGAACTGGGCCCCAACGAACAGCAGGACTTATCAGCAACCAAAGACTCCACATTGAACACAAAGGACTGTAATTATAATCCCGATATTGTCTCAAATTTTCCCCTTTTATTCTTTTCTACATTTTCTGTCTCTATCTATCTGTATGTTTATCGTGTATGCATATTCCTGGTCGTTAACCAGATTAGAGTTTAAGATTAATAAACTTCCACCATTCTTGTTTAAATCTAAGGAAACCTGTATGATTTCTTTGCCTTACAATTGGAGCAGTGAACAAGGGTTCACTGAGGGTGGAGCTAAAAACACGATGTTTCTAAAATTAAACCCTGTTACGGTTAAACCAGGCAAAGGCTGAAAGAGAACCCCTAGACCCCTTCTCACCTGGTCATAACTATAGACAAACCACCTAAGCTCCTCAAATAGATTCCAAACAATAACTCAGTCCTGGTTATCTGCTTTTCCATACGTAAACTCCCCAAACCTCTCGATTAGATTCCAGCCTGTAACTCACACCCAGGTGTCTGTTATTCTATGTATAAATCCCCTGAACACTTCGATTAGATTCCAGCTTATTACTCACTTCCAGGTATCTGCCATTTTATATATAAATATCAGAACCCCCAAATTAGTTAGATTCCAGCCTACAACTCACTCCTAGGTATTTGTTGTTCTGGATGTATAATGTCTATTAGATTCTAGCCTATAACAGACTACCAGTTGTCTCATATTGTATATATAAAACACCTTATCTCATCAAATAGAATCTAGCCTGTAAATAACTCCTGGATGCTTGTTATTTGGCCTGTGAAACTTGCCATAAGAGACCTCATCCCTTTCATACCTGGATGCTCAACTTCAATAAACTATTCTAAAACAAACAAGAAAAGAGCATTAGCTCATCAATACACATTCCGCTTGTGCCCAAACTTCCCCATCAATGCCCATCCCTTTAATGCCCTAACTTTCCTGTCAATGTCCATCCTTCTGGTGCAATAACTCTTTATTTATAGTATCCAGCCACACTTTGAATTTAGCTGTACTGGTTCTGGGAAGTATTGGCCTGTGTTCTCTGATGCTTTCAAAGCTTGACAACCCCCTTTTCGGACTGTACAGGGCCATTAGAACATTAGAACATTACAGCGCAGTACAGGCCCTTCGGCCCTCGATGTTGCACCGACCATCTGACCTACACTATTCCATTTTCATCCATATGTCTATCCAATGACCACTTAAATGCCCTTAAAGTTGGCGAGTCTACTACTGTTGCAGGCAGGGCGTTCCACGCCCCTACTACTCTCTGCGTAAAGAAACTACCTCTGACATCTGTCCTATATCTTTCACCCCTCAACTTAAAGCTATGTCCCTTCGTGTTTGCCATCATCATCCGAGGAAAAAGACTCTCACTATCCACCCTGTCCAACCCTCTGATTATCTTATATGTCTCTATTAAGTCACCTCTCCTCCTCCTTCTCTCTAACGAAAACAACCCCAAGTCCCTCAGCCTTTCCTCGTAAGACCTTCCTTCCATACCAGGCAACATCCTAGTAAATCTCCTCTGCACCCTTTCCAAAGCTTCCACATCCTTCCTATAATGCGGTGACCAGAACTGCACGCAATACTCAAGGTGCGGCCTCACCAGAGTTTTGTACAGCTGCATCATGACCTCGTGGCTCCGAAACTCGATCCCCCTACTAATAAAAGCTAACACACCATATGCCTTCTTAACAGCCCTATTGACCTGGGTAGCAACTTTCAGGGATTTATGTACCTGGACACCAAGATCTCTCTGCTCATCTACACTACCAAGAATCTTCCCATTAGCCCAGTACTCTGCATTGCTGTTACTCCTTCCAAAGTGAATCACCTCACACTTCTCCGCATTAAACTCCATTTGCCATCTCTCAGCCCAGCTCTGCAGCCTATCTATGTCCCTCTGTACCCTACAACACCCTTCGACACTATCCACAACTCCACCGACCTTCGTGTCATCCGCAAATTTACTAACCCACCATTCTGCACCCTCATCCAGGTCATTTATAAAAATGACAAACAGCAGTGGCCCCAAAACAGAACCTTGCGGTACACCGCTAGGCCAGTGAATCACAATGAACACAACTGCTCAGTACACCCAGCAGCATCTGTTTGCACCCAGTGATCTTGCCATTGTACAATTCATTGACAAAGTAAATGCTTGCCTTGCAACATTTACATGGTTGAATTGTAATTGGTTGTCAAAGCCAATTACAGATTACAGCCACATGCACCTCCATTAGCAGCGAGACAGCAACTTGATGATTGCACTTGGATATTCATTCAAGTGAATGCAATTACCTTTGACCCTTGCTAAAATGAATGGCTGCACTGAGTCACAGTCTTTAATTGACAAGTATGAATTAACCTTTTACAGAAAAATCGATGATCAGATTAGCAGTTATTTATGCACTGTGCTAAAAGCTCTGTTGTTAGATCTTATCGCACAGCACATGAGTAATGCCTTAAATAAAAACAGAAAATGTTGGAAATACAAAGGTCAGGTAACATCTGTGGAGAGAGAAACCCAAGTTAATGGTTGCAATATTATGACCTTCCTCGGAGTGGGTTTGCGGCGGGGGTGGGGCACATAATATCGAGTGGGAGGTGGGGAGTGCCTTTCCCGTCGCCTACCTGCCCCTGTTGCCATTTTACCAGCAGTGGGGAGGTGGCAAACGGCCCGTCCACCCCAGGCCAATTGAGACCCTTTAGTGGCCACTTAATTGCTACTTACGGGCCTCCTCCGACAGCAGCGGCCATGACCTTCACCTGTGAAGGCTGCCTGGTAAAACCTCCTGACCCTCCTTGCGAGTGGGTGGAGGGCTACCTTTCTGTTTGGTGCTCCAAAGAGGGCCTCCCCAGCAGTTCAAGCCACCCCTGCTGGACCACCTCCCCCCATCCTCCAGTTTGAGCCTGACCCCCCTTTCCGGGGCCCAGCCAATTGTCCCTGGTGAGGCCCGAAACTCCACTTACCTTTTCTGTTGCTGGCATCCCTCTTGCTCCTCATGCTCGGTGCAGTCCCCAGCAGTGGTCACTGTTCCCGGTGGCGCTGCTGGGACTGGGAAGCTGCCAGCCCGCTGACTGGCTGGCAGCGCTTGGAGGCGGGTCTTCCTACCTCAGCGGGGCAGAAGTCCCGCTCAAGGTCAATTAAGGGCCTGGACCTTGAAAAGACGCTGCATGACTTCCAGGCCTGAGGGAGGCGGGCTCTCCCTGACTTTTAAGCCGATTGTGGGGCCTCCACCACCACATAAAATCTCAGCCAACATTTCAGATTGGTGACTTTTCATCACAATTTGTTTTAATTTCAGATTTCCATCATCTGCAATATTTTGCTTTTGAATAATGTCTTTCATAATCGGAGATGTCTCAATTAGTGCTATATTGTAGGAGCAGCATGAATGTCAGTGCAGTTTATCACATGGTACAGGAGCAATATTAGTGATGGCAAATATTATTACATAGTATAACAGCAGTATTATACTACTGCTATTAATAGTAGAATTTAATCAGTTAAACTAGCATAAATAACAGGATATGTAATTACATATCAGTATTAATGACAGGGAACATAAGTGCACTATTACTTGGGGTGGCACAGTGGCGCAGTGGTTAGCACTGCAGCCTCACAGCTCCAGGAACCCGGCTTCGATTCTGGGTACTGCCTGTGTGGAGTTTGCAAGTTCTCCCTGTGACTGCGTCGGTTTTCTCCGGGTGCTCCGGTTTCCTCCCACAAGCCAAAAGACTTGCAGGTTGATAGGTAAATTGGCCATTATAAATTGTCACTAGTATAGGTATGTGGTAGGGAAATATAGGGACAGGTGGGGATGTTTGGTAGGAATATGGGATTAGTGTAGGATTAGTATAAATGGGTGGTTGATGGTCGGCACAGACTCGGTGGGCCGAAGGGCCTGTTTCATCTCTAAAAAAAATAGAAAAGCAGAATATTTTTTAAAAGGCAGGAAGCTTTTAAATGTTGTTGTTTAAAGCGACTTGGGTGTATTCATTCAAGGAACACAGAAAGTGAGCATGCAGGTACAGTGAATAATTAGGATGACAAATTGCATGTTGGCTTTTATTGCAAGTGGACTGGAGCACAAGAATAAGGAAGTCTTGCTACAATTTGGTGAGACCTCACCTGGAGTACTGAGTGTAATTTTGATCTCCATATCTAAGGAAGGAAATACTTGCCTTGGAAGCAGTACAGGGAAGGTTCATGAGATTGCTTCCTGGGAGGAGAAGATTGTCCGATGATGAGAGGCTGAGTAAATTGCACCGATACACTCAGGAATTTGGAAGAATGAGAGGTGATTTCATTGAAGCATGCAAGATTCTGAAGAGGATTAGCAGGGTAGACACTGAGAGGTTGTTTCCCCCGGATTCTAAAACACGGGAGCACAGTGTCATGAGGGTCCCCACCTGCCAAGAATGAGGCATATTAATTTTGACATATGAGCATCGATTTAAACTTGCTGGGAAGAAGAGAAGGCCTGTTACAAGGACTGCCAGACATTTCGCTGAAAAACATTTGCATACTAACAGACAGTGCTTGTAGAGACAAAGGGACCATTCCTTGACACATTCAACCCACAATGGATTTTGATTACCAGACATTGAAGGTGCAAGGAAGAGCATTCAAGAGACTGCTAAGGTGATACAATCCACAAAAACCAGGACTGTTTAAACCATCTGGTCACATGACTAATTGGCTGGGCCATTGTTTTTTGAACTAACCACAGAGTCTTTGAATTCAGAAAGAAAGACTGCTCCTGGAGTGAGACGACCTCTCCTGTCTGCTCCCATCTCTTTCTGACAAGCCTCTGGACCACTGAGGACACATGAATCGCAAAAAAGAAAAGTCTCCTACATCGAACAAGGTTTAATAAGAATACTGGCCCCAACAAAAAGCAAGGCCTATTTACAATCAAGGACTTTACAGGGAGCTGAAAGAACAGCTTATAACAACAGTCCATGCTGCTTATAACTTTGTAAACCTCTATCAAGTCGCCCCTCCACCTCCGTCGTTCCAGTGAAAACAACCCGTGTCTATCCAACCTCTCCTCATAGCTAATGCCCTCCAGACCAGGCAACATCCTGGTAAACCTCTTCTGTACCATCTCCAAAGCCTCCACGCCCTTCTGGCAGTGTGGCGACCAGAATTGCACACAATATTCTAAGTGTGGCCGAACTAAAGTTCTGTACAGCTGCAGCATGACTAGCCAATTTTTATACTCTATGCCCAGACCGATAAAGGCAAGCATGCTGTATGCATCTTGACAACCTTATCCACCTTATCCACCTGCGTTGCCACCTGTATTAGACCTTCCAAAATGCATTACCACACATTTGTCCAGATTAAACTCCATCTGCCATTTCTCCGCCCAGTGTCTCCAACCGATCTATATCCTGCTGTATCCTCTGACAATCCTCATCACTATCCTCAACTCCGCCAACCTTTGTAACGTCCGCAAACTTACCAAACAGACCAGCTACATTTTCCTCCAAATCATTTATATATATTACAAACAGCAAAGGTCCCAGCACTGTTCCCTGCGGAACACCACTAGTCACACCCCTCCATTCAGAAAAGCACCCTTCCACTGCTACCCTCTGTCTTCTATGACCGAGTCAGTTCTGTATCCATCTTGCCAACTCCCCTCTGATCCCATGTGACTTCACCTTTTGTACCAGTCTGCCATGAGGGACCTTGTCAAAGGCTTTACTGAAGTCCATATAGATAACATCCACTGCCCTTCCTTCAGCAATCATCTTCGTCACTTCCTCAAAAAACTCAATCAAATTAGTGAGACACTACCACCCCTTCACAAAACCATGCTGCCTCTCGCTAATAAGTCCATTTGTTTCCAAATGGGAGTAAATCCTGTCCCGAAGAATCCTCTCTAATAATTTCCCTACCACTGACGTAAGGCTCACCGGCCTATAATTTCCTGGATTATCCTTGCTACCCTTCTTAAACAAAGGAACAACATTGGCTATTCTCCAGTCCTCTCGGACCTCACGTGGAGCCAATGAGGATGCAAAGATTTCTGTCAAGGCCCCAGCAATTTCTTCCCTTGCCTCTCTCAGTATTCTGGGGTAGATCCCATCAGGCCCTGGGGACTTATGTACCTTAATGCTTTGCAAGACACCCAACACCTCCTCCTTTTTGATAATGAGATGACTGAGACTATCTGCACGCCCTTTTTAGGCTCATGATCCACCAAGTCCTTCTCATTGGTGAATACTGATGCAAAGTACTCATTTAGTACCTCGCCCATTTCCTCTGGCTCCACACATAGATTCCATTCTCTGTCCTTGAGTGGGCCAACCCTTTCCCTAGTTACCCTCTTGCTCTTTATATACGTATAAAAAGCCTTGGGATTTTCCTTAATCCTGTTTGCCAATGACTTCTCATAACCCCTTTTAGCCCTCCTGACTCCTTGCTGAAGTTCCTTCCTACTCTATTTATATTCTTCAAGGGATTCGTCTGTTCCAAGCCTTCCAGCCCTAACGAATGCTTCCTTTTTCTTTTTGACGAGGCTCAGAATATCCCGCGATATCCAAGGTTCCCGAAACTTGCCAAACTTATCCTTCTTCCTCACAGGACCATGCTGGTCCTGGATTCTAATCAACTGACGTTTGAAGGACTTCCACATGTCAGATGTTGATTTACCCTCAAACAGCTGCCCCCAATCTAAATTCTTCAGTTCCTGCCTAATATTGTTATAATTAGCCTTCCCCCAATTTAGCACCTTCACCCGAGGACTACTCTTATCCTTATCCACAAGTATCGTAAAACTTATGGAATTATGGTCACGATCCCCGAAATGATCCCCTACTGAAACTTCGACCACCTGGCCGGGCTCATTCCCCAATACCAGGTCCAGTACGGCCCCATCACTAGTTGGACTATCTGCATATTGTTTCAAGAAGCCCTCCTGGATGCTCCTTACAAATTCTGCCCCATCCAAGCCCCTAGCACTAAGTGAGTCCCAGTCAATATAGGGGAAGTTAAAATCACCCACCACTACAACCCTGTTACCTTTACATCTTTCCAAAATCTGACTACATATCTGCTCCTCTACCTCCCGCTGGCTGTTGGGAGGCCTGTAGTAAACCCCCAACATCGTGACTGCACCCTTCCTATTCCTGAGCTCCACCCATATTGCCTCGCTGCATGACCCCTCTGAGGCTCCTCCCACAGTACAGCTGTGATATTCTCCTTAACCAGAAATGCAACTCCCCCACCCCTTTTATATCCCCCTCGATCCCACCTGAAGCTTCTAAATCCTGAAACATTTAGCTGCCAATCCTGTCCTTCCCTCAACCAAGTCTCTGTAATAGCAACAACATCATAGTTCCAAGTACTAATCCAAGCTCTAAGTTCATCTGCCTTACCTGCTTTACCTTGAATCAAGTGCACTTCAGACCACCAGTCCCGCTGTGCTCCGCAACATCTCCCTGCCTGCTCTTCCTCTCAGTCTTACTGGCCTTATTTACTAGCTCCCCCTCATTTATTTCACTTGCTGTCCTACTGCTCTGGTTCCCACTCCCCTGTCACACTAGTTTAAACCCTCCCGAGTGACGCTAGCAAACCTCACAGACAGGATATTTGTGCCCCTCCAGTTTAGTTGCAACCCGTCCTTCTTGTACAGGTCCCATCTGTCCCTGAAGAGATCCCAATGGTCTAGATATCTGATAGTCTGGGTCATGTCGATATCAAAAAGGAGGAGGGATTGGGCGTCTTGAAAAACATTAAGGTAGATAAGTCCCCAGGGCCTGATGGGATCTACCCCAGAATACTGAGGGAGGCAAGGGGGGAAATTGCTGGGGCCTTGACAGAAATCTTGGTATCCTCATTGACTACAGGTGAGTCCCAGAGGACTGGAGAATAGCCAATGTTGTTCTTTTGTTTAAGAAGGTTAGCAAGGATAATCCAGGAAATTACAGGCCGGTGAGCCTTGTGTCAGTGGCAGGGAAATTATTGGAGGAGATTCTTCCGGACAGGATTTACCCCCATTTGGAAACAAATGGACTTATTAGTGAGAGGCAGCATAGTTTTGTGAAGGCGAGGTCATGTCTCACTAACTTGATTGAGTTTTTTGAGGAAGTGATGAAGATGATTGATGAAGGAAGGGCAGTGGATGTTATCTACATGGACTTCAGTAAAGCCTTTGACAAGGTCCCTCATGGCAGACTGGTACAAAAGGTGAAGTCACACGTGGTCAGAGATGAGCTCGCAAGATGGAATCAGAACTGGCTCGGTCATAGAAGACAGAGGGTAGCAGTGGAAGGGTGCTTTTCTGAATGGACAATGTGACTCGTGGTGTTCCGCAGGAATCAGTGCTGGGACCTTTGCTGTTTGTAGTATATATAAATGATTTGGAGGAATATATAACTGGTCTGCTTGGTAAGTTTGCAGATGATACAAAGGTTGGTGGAGTTGCGGATAGTGATGAGGATTGTCAGAGGATACAGCAGGATATAGATCAGTTGGCGACTTGGGCAGAGAAATGGCAGATGGAGTTTAATCCAGACAAATGTGAGGTAATGCATTTTGGAAGGTCTAATACAGGTGGGAAGTATACAGTAAATGGCAGAACCCTTAGGAGTATTGACAGGCAGAGAGATCTGGGCGTGCAGGTCCACAGGTCACTGAAAGTGGCAACACAGGTGGATAAGGTAGTCAAGAAGGCATACAGCATGCTTGCCTTCAACGGTCGGGGCATAGAGTATAAAAATTGACAAGTCATGCTGCAGCTGTGCAGAGCCTTAGTTGGGCCACACTTAGAATATTGCGTGCAATTCTGGTCGCCACACTACCAGAAGGATGTGGAGGCTTTGGAAAGGGTACAGAAGAGGTTTACCAGGATGTTGCCTGGTCTGGAGGGCATTAGCTATGAGGAGAGGTTGGAAAAACTCTGATTGTTTTCACTGGAACGACGGCGGTGGAGGGGCGACATGATAGAGGTTTACAAAGTTATGAGTGGCATGGACAGAGTCGATAGTCAGAAGCTTTTTACCAGGGTGGAAGAGTCAGTAACTAGGGGACATAGGTTTAAGGTGTGAGGGGATAGGTTTAGAGGGGATGTGCGAGGCACGTTTTTTGCACAGAGGATGCTGAGTGCCTGGAACTTGCTGCCGGGGGAGGAGGTGGAAGCAGGTACGATAGCGACGTTTAAGAGGCATCTTGATAAATACATGAATAGGATGGGAATAGAGGGATATGGACCCTGGAAGTGCAGAATGTTTTAGTTTAGACAGACATCATGATCGGCGCAGGCTTGGAGGGCTGAATGGCCTGTTCATGTGCTGTACTGTTCTTTGTTCTTTGTTCTCACACTTCTCTGGTTTAAATTCTATCTGTCACCTTCCTGCCCATCTGACCAGTCCATTGATATCTTTCTGCAGTCTACAACTATCCTCCTCGCTATAAACCACATGGCCAATTTCTGTGCCTTCTGCAAATTTCTTGATCATTCCCCCGAGAATTACTTCCAAATCGTTAATATATATCACAAAAAGGGAGCTAGTACTGAATCCCACTGGAAACAGCCTTCCGGTCGCAAAAACATCCAACAACAATTACCCTTTGTCTCCTGCCACTGAGCTAATTTTGTCTCCACCTTGCTACATTCCCCTGGATCTCATAGGCTTTTATTTTTTTAACCTGTCTACCAAGCGGGACCTTGTCAAAAGCCTTGCTAAAATCCACGTAGACCACATCAACTGCCCTACCCTCATGAATCCTCCTTGTTACTATTTCAAAAAATTCAATCAAATTAGTCAGACATGAACTTCTCTTAACTAATCCATGCTGTCATGGAGTCATTAAGAATTCTGTTCCTTCCATTCCTTTCGCACTAAAACTATCCCAGTTAATAGTGGGGTTGTTAAAATCTCTATTACCACCCTATTGTTTTTGCACTTCTCAGCAATTTGTCTACATGTTTGTTCTTCTATCTCCTGTGACTGTTCAGAGGTCTATGGTATACTCCCAATAGTCTAACTCCCTTTTTGTTTCTAAGCTCAATGCGTACAGCGTTAATGATTGAATCGTTTCTTCAATTGTGTTCAACCTGTGATTGGGCTACTTGGTGCTTCTTGTTCTGGTACTTCCCTGATTCAGCATCAATTTTTTTGCAATGTCATAAGTATGATTAATTAATTAATTTTAATTTATTTAAATATGCAGATGAGGGTCCTGTCGCCAAGAGGTGGGGTGGGATGGGGAGGTGTGGGTGGTTGTCCCCCCAACGTCGGGGGGTCTGTAAATTCCAGCCCAGTAATCTAGTGGTAATGTCACTGGACTAATAATCTGGAGGGTCAAGTTAATTCCCTGGGGACACGGGTTCAAATCCCACCATGGCAGCTCGTGAAATTCATTATTTAATTAATGAATAAAAATATCTGGAATTGAAAGCTAGCCTCAGTAATAGTGCTATGAAACTATCGTTGATTGTTGTAAAAACCCATCTGGTTCACTGATGTCCTTTAAGGAAGGAAATCTGCCGTCCTTATCTGGTCTGACCTACATGTGACTCCAAACCCACAACAATGTGGTTGACTCTTAAGTGTCCTCTGAAATGGCCCAGCAAGCCACTCAGTTCAAGGGCAATTAGGGATGGGCAACAAATGCTGGCCTTACCAGCAACGCACACATCCCATGAATGAATAAAACAAAAATCACTCCCTCCACCACCATGGCTGCATCATACTCTCTACATGATTCACTGCAGCAACTCACCAAGACTCCTTTGACAGCAATTTCCAAACCCATGACCACTACCATAGAGCATGGCTACCCGACCCGAACCCAACCAGACCTGACATGTGTCAGATTCGGGTCGGGTCGGGTCTCACTTCGGGGTCCAACTTTCGGGTCAGGTTGGGTCGGGTCGGACACAGCGCTGCCTTTTGGTCAGGGAGAGAAAAGCTTCCAGATTTAAACAGCAGGACGTCAATGCGGGAAACGTGCATCCAGATTCCGCACTTATCTGCAGTGAACGATTCCATCCAAGGTAGAGCACAACCTCTTTAATGTAATCAACTTCATTCCGGTGGTGGGGTTGGGTCAGGTGCGGGAAAAAAAAATCAAAGGATTTGGGCCGGGTCGGGCTTGGATCAGATGTGGTTCTGTCGGACTCGGGTCGGGTTTCAAGTGCAGACCCGAGCAGTCCTTTAGTCTACCACCTAGAAAGACAAGGGGAGCAGATGCATGGGAACACCACTACCTGCAAGTTCCGCTGAAAGTCACACACCATACTGATTTGGAACTATATTGCTTGGATGAGTGTAGCTCCAACAATGGGGAGATGGTGATCTAGTGGTAATATCACTCGATTAATAATCCAGAGGCTCAGGTTAATTATCTGGGGACATGGGTACAAATCCCACCACGGCAGCTAGTGAAATTTAAATTTAATTAATTGATAAATTAACTGTTACTGGGTCAAAATCCTGCAACTCCCTCCCTAGCACCACTGCGGGTGTACATTCACCACAGGGACTGCAGCGGTACAAGAAGGTGGCTCACCACCACCTTCTCAAAGGTAATTAGGGATGGACAATAAATCCTGGCATTGTCAATGATGTCCACATCCCATTAACCAAACGAATAGTCAATATGTGATCACAGAGTTATTGTGGGATCATACAGTCAGTATGGAATTTTACAGACAGTGTGTTTTCACAAAATCAGCATGGGATTGTGCAGTCAGCATATAATTAATGTAGATTCATATAGTCATTATGAAGTCATGCAGTCAGTAGAGGATCAAAGTGTCAGTATGGAATCTTACAGTCAGTATAGGATCATATATTTAATATGGGACCGTAAAGAGAACAGATAGGGTAGATTGGGAGAAACTACTTCCACTGTTGGGAGAGTCTGGAGTCTAAAAATTAGAGCCAGACTTTTTAGGGGTGAAATTCAGGTGGTAGAAGTTTGGAACTCTCTTCTGCAAATGGAAATTGATACGTGATCAATTGTTAATTTTAAAACTGAGATTGATAGATTTTTGTTCATTAAAGATATTAAGGAATATGGGCAAAGATTGGTATATGGAGTTAGGTCACAGATCAGCCATGATCTCATTGAATGGCGGAAAAGGCTCGGAAGGCTGAATGGCTTCTTCCTGTTCCTCTGTTCCTATACAGTCAGAATGGGATCATCCAGTCAGTAAGGGATCAAACAGTCAATATGGGTTCTTACAGTCAGTTTGACCAGAAAAATAGCATAGTGATAAATGTCACTGACCTAGTCATTACCTAGTAATTAGTGACAGGAGTTTAAATCCCACCACGTCAGCTGGAGAATTTAAATTCAATTAATTAAATAAAAATCTGGAATTAAAAGCTAGTATCAGTAATGCTGATCATGAAACTATTGAATTGTCGGGAAAAACTCACTTGGTTCACTAATGTCCTTTCGGGAATGAAATCTTTCATTCTTACTGGCCTACATGTGACTCCAGACCCACCACAATCTGGCCTGGCAAGCCACTCAGTTGTATCAAAACCGCTACAAGAGAGTCTAATGATAAAACTGGATGGACCACTGGCATCAACCTAAGCACCAGACATGACAAAAGCATGCCTAGCTCAATTAATCCTGCAAAGCCATCCTTAATAACATCTGGGGTCTTGTGCCCAAATTTGCACTACCCTGACATAGTCATACTCACAAAATCATACCTTACAGCTAATGCCCAATACCCTCCATCACTATCATGGGTGTTTCAAAGAACAAAGAACAGTACAGCACAGGAATAGGCCATTCGGCCCTCCAAATCTGTGCCGCTCTTGATGCCTGTCTAAACTAAAACCTTCTGCACTTCCGGGGTTCGTATCTCTCTATTCCCATCCTATTCATGTATTTGTCAAGATGGCTCTTAAACATCGCTATCGTATCTGCTTCCACCACCTCCCCCGGCAGCAGGCACTCAGCACCCTCTGTGTACAAAACTTGCCTCGCACATCCCCTCCAAACTTTGCCGCTTGAACCTTAAACCAATGTTCCCTAGTAACTGACTCTTCCACCCTGGGAAAAAGCTTCCGACTCTCCACTCTGTCCATGCCACTCAGAACTTTGTAAACCTCTATCTGTTTCCTGTCCAACTGGCACAAGAGACCTACCAGAGGTGGCACCATAATGGGAGGGAGGTGCCTTGGGATTCAAACATGGGCAAGAAAACCTCCTGCTGATTACCACCTACCACCCTCCCTCAGTTGATGAATCAGTGTCCCTCAATGTTGAACACCATTTGGAAGAAGCACTGAGGGTGGCAAGGGCACAGAATGTACTCTGGGCATGAGACTTTAATGTCTATCACCAAGTATCGTTCAGTAGCACCACTACTGACTGGGCTGGCCAAGTCCTGAAGGACACAGCTACTAGACTGGGTATGCAGCAGGTGGTGAGAGAACCAACATGAGGGATGAACATACTTTTGAGTTTGTCCTCACCAATCTATTTGTTGCAGTTACATAACAGTATTCTTAAAAGTGAACAACGAACAGTCCTTGTGGAGACAAAGTCCCATCTTCACATTGAGGATACTCTCCATCATGAGAGTACTTTCACCATGCTAAATGGGATAGATTCGGAATAGATCTAGCAGCTCAAAGCTGGACATCTGTGAGGCTCTGCGGGCCATCAGCAGCAGTAGAGTTATATTCCACTGTACTCTGTAACCTCATGACTCGCATATCCCTCACTCTATCATTACCATCAAGCCAGGGAATCAACCCTGGTTCAGTGAGGAGTGCAGGAGCCAGGAGCAGCACCAGGCATACCTAAAAAAAACGTGCCAACCTGTTGAAGCTAAAACACAGGACAACATACATGCTAAACAGTGGAAGCAGCATGCTATAGACAGAGCTCAACAATCCCGCAATCAACAGATCAGATCTAAGCTCTGCAGTCCTGCCGCATCTAGTTGTGAATGGTGGTGGACAATTTAACAACTGACCAGAGGAGATGGCTCCACAAACATCCCCATCCTCAATGATGGGGGAGCCCAGCACATCAGAGCGAAAGACAAGGCTGAAGCATCACGACCATCTTCAGCCAGAAGTGCTGAGTTGATGGTCCATCACGGCCTCCTCCTGAGGTACCCAGAATCACAGCTGCCAGTCTTCAGCCAATTCAATTTACTCCAAATGATACCAAGAAATCGCACAGCACATTGGATACAGCAAAGATTAAGGGCCCTGAACCATCTTACCTCTTACCTTCTGGGAGTGGAGCAGAGGGACCTGAGCGGAGAATGCCGAGAGCGGAGCCTATAAATCGAACCCGAGGATCGAGGCCCAGTCTCTTACCTTCCGGGAGAGCAATCCAGGTACGCCGGAGTTTGAAAAATAAGTCAACAGTGACATCACAGGAAAGCTGCAAGGTGATTGGTTGGCCCTAACTGCTGTTAGGGAATAGCTCTACATAGCTGGCTTATTACCTAAGATAAGAAAGGTCTACAGTTTATTTTCATATATAATAAGTAGTTTCTTTTTCGGGAGTTCTGTAGTAACGAGGGCCAGGGAAGAAGGGCCCTAGAGTAATTGATATTATTTGATATTAAGCATCTTCCAAAAGGTTTAAGTTAAAGGGTTAAGTCATGGCAAGAGAGCTCAAAGCCGTGGTGTGCTCCTCATGCTCTACATGGGACGCCTGAAACAATTCCAGTGCCCAGGACCAGAATGTGTGCAAGAAGTGTCTCCAGCTGCAGCTCCTGGAAGCCCGGCTTTCAGAGTTGGAGCGGCGGCTGGGGACACTGTGGAGCATCCGTGACGCAGAGAGTATCGTGGATAGCATGTATAGAGAGGTGGTCACACCGCAGGCTCAGACTCCACAGGCAGGAAGGGAATGGGTGACCACCAGGCAGAGCAAGAGGACTAGGCAGGTTGTGGAGGAATCTCCTTTGGCTATTCCCCTGCAAAACAGATATACTGTTTTGGATACTGTTGGGGGGAATGGCCTCTCAGGGGAAAGCAGCAGCAGCCCAATTCGTTGCACCACGGTTGGCTCTGCTGCACAGGGGAGGAGTAAAAAGTGTGGGAATGCAATAGTTATAGGGGATTCAGAGCTGAGGATTGGGAACAGTTTAGAATTCAGCAAAGGAGGACCAAGGGATTGATTAAGAAGGGGAAAATAGAATACGAGACCAAGCTTGCGGGGAACATTAAAAACTGACTGTAAACGTTTCTCTAGGTATGTGAAGAGCAAAAGATTGGTGAAAACACATGTAGGTCCCTTGCAGTCAGAAACAGGGGAATTTATTATGGGGAACAAAGAAATGGCTGACCAACTAAATGCATACTTTGGTTCTGTCTTCACAAAGGAGGACACAAATATCATACCAGAAATGTTGGGGATCACAGGGTTTAGTGAGAGGGAGGAACTGAAAGAAATCAGTATTAGTAGAAAAATGGTGTTGGGGAAATTGATGGGATTGAAGGCCGATAAATCCCTAGGGCCTGATGGTATGCATCCCAGAGCATTTAGGGAAGTGGCCCTAGAAATAGTAGATGCATTGGTGGTCATCTTCCAAGATTCGATAGACTCTGGAACAGTTCCCTCAGATTGGAGGGTAGCTAATGTAACCCCAATATTTAAAAAGTGGGTCGAGAGAAAACAGGGAATTACAGACCAGTCAGCCTGGCATCGGTAGTGGGGAAAATTCTAGAGTCCATTATCAAAGCTTTTATAGCAGAGCACTAGGAAAACAATGGTCGAATCGGACAGAGTCAGCATGGATTTATGAAAGGGAATTCATGTTTGACAAATCTACCAGAATTCTTTGAGGACGTAACTAGTAGAGTTGATGAAGGGGAGCCCGTGGATGTGGTTTATTTGGACTTTCAGAAGGCTTTCGTCAAAGTCCCACATAAGAGAATAGCGTGTAAAATTAAAGTGCATGGGATTGGGGATAGAAAATTGGTTGGCAGATAGGAAACAAAGAGTAGGAATAAATGGGTCTTTTTCAGAATGGCAGGCAGTGACCAGTGGGGTATCGCAGTAATCGGTGCTAGGACCCCAGCTATTCACAATATCTATTAATGAATTAGATTAGGGAACTAAATTGTAATATCTCCAAATTTACAGATGACAAAAAACGGGGTGGGAGGCTGATTTGTGAGGAGGATGCAGAGAGGCTTCAGGGTGATTTGGACAAGTCGAGTGAGTGGGCTAATGCATGGCAGATGCAGTATAATGTGGATAAATGTGAGTTTATCTGCTTTGGTAGCAAAAACAGGAAGGCAGATTATTATCTGAATGGCTATAAACTGAGAGAGGGAAAATGCAACGAGACCTGGGTGTTCTCGTATACCAGTCGCTGAAGGTAGGCATGCAGGTGCAACAGGCTGTAAAAAAGGCAAATGGTATGTTGGCCTTCATAGCAAGAGGATTTGAGTACAGGAGCAGGGATGTCTTGCTGCAATTATACAGGGCCTTGGTGAGGCCACACCTGGAATATTGTGTGCAGTTTTGGTCTCCTTATCTGAGGAAGGATGTTCTTGCTATAGAGGGAGTGCAATGAAAGTTTACCAGACTGATTCCTGGGATGGCAGAACTGACGTATGAGCTGAGATTGAGTCAGTTAAGATTATATTCGCTGGAGTTCAGAAGAGTGAGGGGGGATCTCATAGAAACCTATAAAATTCTAACAGCACTTGACAGGGTAGATGCAGGAAGGATGTTCCCGATGGTGAGGGAATCCAGAACCAGGGGTCATAGTCTCAGGATACGGGGTAAACCTTTCAGGACTGAGATGAGGAGAAATTTCTTGACCCAGAGAGTGGTGAGCCTGTGGAATTCGATACCACAGAAAGCAGTTGAGGCCAAAACATTGTATGTTTTCAAGAAGGAGTTTGATATAGCTCTTGGGTCTAAAGGGATCAAAGGTTATGGTGCGAAAGCGGGAACAGGTTACTGAGTTGGATGATCAGCCCTGATCATGATCAATGGTGGAGCAGGCTCAAAGGGCTGAATGGCCTACTCCTGCTCCTATTGTCTATGTTTCTATGTTCACTGATGGATTGTCAAATACTGAAGCAGCCCATGTCCACATGCAGCAAGACTTGCACAGCATTCAATCTTGGGCTGAGAAGTGGCAAGTAACATTCATGACACACAAGTGCCAGACAATGAACATCTCCAACAAGAGAGAATTTAATCACCTCCCTTGACTTTCAATGCCATTACCTTCATTGAAACTCGCCACCATCAACATCCTGGGTGTCACCATTGACCAGAAACCTAACTAGACCAGCAATATAAATACTACGACTACAGGAACAGGTCAGAGGCTGGGTATTCTGTGGCGTGTAACTCACTTCTGACTTTCCAAATCCTTTTCACCATCTTGTCACAAAATCTGAGGTCTGCGGGGCTGGTGGCGAGCATGTGCGAGCTATTCTTTGAAGAAATTACTTGTCGACTGCTCTATTGGGTGCACTGACCCTGATTGCAATGGTTGTTTTGAGGGTGATGCATCCCCATGTTTGTTTGTTAAGGCAGGAAAGTCAATTGTTATCCAGGGGCAGGGCTCGGCAATATGTCCATACATTGACACCAGTGTCTGTGGTAAAAGTTTTGAGGTCTGTGACTGGCAATTTCAGGAATGAGAAATTTCCCATTGGCTTCTTCTTTTCCAGACCAGCCCGACTTTAAAAAAACATCACTGTCGCCAGTTTCAGTTTCACAGCAATAGGAGCTGGGAGCGGGAACAGCGGCTTCCCAACTCAAGACAAGTTCGGGCTTTTCTGGTGGGTTCCAATTTTTTTTTAAAAAGCCCACCAAACACCATGAACTTGTCCTGAGTTTGGAAGCTGCTGTTCCCGCTCCCGGCATTTATCAGCTGTGAAACTGAAACTGACGACTGTGAATTGCTTTTAGAAAAACTGACCAATCACAAAGCTGCTCTGGGAGAGAGAGGGGGAGAGACAGAGGAAGAGAGAGGAGGAGAGAGGGGAGGGGGGAAGAAGGAGAGACAGGGGGAGGGAGCGGGGGAGAGAGAGAGGGGAGAGCGAGAGGGAAATGGATGGACCCAGAAGGAGGAGAGGGAGGAGACAGAGGCCGGGGGAGAGAGATGGACACAGAGGCGGGAGAGAGAGTGTTGAGAGAATGACACAGAGAGGGGATAGGCATTGCCACAGAGAGGGAGAGACAGCGATAGAGGAGAAAAAGAGATGAAGATCACTCCTCACTGATGGACATCTCTCCAAATTCTCCACATCGCTTCATCAAGTGTGTGGGCAGACATTGACGACTTGTGCAAGTGAACACAATGCCAGGTATTCACTAAAAAGGGAGAAATGGATTTTAAATCGGACTGTGTATTGATGGTATTAGGTTGGCTACACACTTTATAGACTCAGTAATTGCCCCCAGGTCCCTGGCTGAGTTAATAATTTTGTCAAATGTCCATGATGCAACATGTTGGTGCCTATCCCTGTCCAGGGGAAGCACAGTCACTGAAGTTGGCAGGTGACATGAATTTCACCCCCCCTGGTAGTTCACTGAATGCGAAGCCATTACTGAGACACGGCTATAGCATGACATAGATTGGGACCTGAATATTGAAGGGTACATGACATTTAGGAAGGATAGGAAGCTAGGAAAAGGTGGAGAGGTGGCTCTTTTAATTAATGTTGGTATTAGCACAATAGAGAGGGATGACCAAAGTTCCGGAAACAGGATGTAGAAGCGGTTTGGGTCAGGATGAGAAATGATAAAGGCAAGAAGTCACCTTTAGGAGAGGTGTACAGGCCCCTAACAGTGAGCATATGGTAGGACGGGGTATAAAGAAAGAAGTAATGGGAGCTTGTCAGAAAGGTTCGGTTATAATCATGGGGGATTTTAAGCTACATATAAACTGGAAAAATCGGATGGGCAAAGGAAGCCTAGATGAGGAATTCATAGAATGTTTTTGGATAGCTTCTTAGAACAGCACATTCTGGAGCCAACCAGAGAGCAGACTATACTAGACCTGGTATTGTGCAACAAGATAGGATTAATTAATGACCTCATACCGAACGCGCTCCTAGGTAGCTGTGATTATAATACGATTGAATTTTACATTCAGTTTGAGGGAGAGAAGAGTGGATCCAAGACTAGTATTTTAAACTTAACAAGGGCAATTATGAGGGCATGAAAGAAGAGCTAGCTAAAGTGAACTGGAAAATTAGGCTAAGGGATAGGTCAATAGAGATGCAGTGGCAGACATTTAAGGGGATATTTCAGAATACACAGTATAGATGCATTCCAACGATAAAGAAAATTCCAACAGGAGGACCCACCAGCCGTGGTTAACGAAAAAAGTTAAAGATGGTATCAAACATAAAGAAAAAGCATATGATTGCGTAAAGATGGGTGGCAGATCAGAAGATTGGGCATAAAATAAAATGCAGCAAAGATTAATAAAAGGGACAATTAGAGTACGAGGGAAAGCTGCTAGAAATATAAAAACAGATAGTAAGAGTTTATTTAGATATTTTAAAAAGAAAAGAGTTAACAAAGTGAGTGTTGGTCCTGTAGAAAGTGAGTCTGAGGAATTAATAAGAGAAAATAAGGAGATGGCAAATGAAGTCTGTTTTCACCACAGAGGATGCAAGTAACATCTCAGAAATAGCTGTAAATCAGGAAATGGAAGGGAGGGAGGAACTCAAGAAAATTACAATCACCAAGGAAGTGGTACTGAACAAATTGTTGGAGCTGCAGGCTGACAAGTCCCCGGGTCCTGATGGACTTTATTCTAGGGTCTTAAAAGAAGTGGCTAGTGAGATAATTGATTCGTTGGTTTTAATTTTCCAAAATTCCCTACATTATGGGAAAGTGCCATTGGATTGTAGCATAGTGAATGTAACTCCTTTATTCAAAAAGGGAGGGAGACAGAAAACAGGAAACTACAGGCCAGTTAGCTTAACATCTGTCTCAGGGAAAATGTTAGAAGCTATTAATAAAGACATTATAGCAGGGCACTTAGAAAAATTCAAGGTAATCAGGCAAAGTCAACATGGTTTTGTGAAAAGGAAATCATATTTAACCAATTTATTGGAGTTCTTTGAAGAAGTAACATGTACTGTGGATAAAGGGGAATTGGTGGATGTACTGTACTCAGATTTCCTGAGGGCATTTGATCAGGAGCCACATCAAAGGAAAATCATTGTGGAAAATAAAAAATCATGATGTAGGGTGTAACATATTGGCATGGATAAGAAGATTGGCTAGCTAACAGGAAACTGAGAGTCGGCATAAATGGGTCATTTTCTGCTTGGCAAGATGTAATGAGTGGTGTGCCACAGGGATCAGTGCATGGGGCCTCAACTCTTTACAATTTATATAAATGACTTAGATAAAGGAACCGAAGATATGGTTGCTAAATTTGCTGATGACACAAAGACAGTTAGGAAAGTAAGTTGTGAAGAGGACATAAGGAGGCGACGAAGGGATATATATATATGTTGGGTTGAATTTTACACCGCCCCCAGCGGCCACTTAAGGGCCCTCGCCTGTCTCCACGGGTATTTTACCTGTGGCAAATGGGTGTGATGGGGACGTGAAAGGCTGCCCAGTGATAGCGGCCAGACTTTCTGCGCGCCGGTGGGGTGGGGGGCGGGGGGGGGTGGGTGCCATGGCAGTCAGGCATAGGCTTACCAGTCTAACACCTGGAATGGGCAGGTTTTCTTAAGAGGAAAGGTTGGTCAGGCTAGGCTTGTATGCGCTGGAGTTTAGAAGAGTAAGAGGCAACTTGATTGAAACATTTAAGATCCTGAGGGGTCTTGACAGGGTGGATGTGTAAAGGATGTTTCCCCTTGTGGGAGAATCTAGAACTAGGGGTCACTGTTTAAAAGTAAGGGGTCGCCCATTTAAGACAGAGGTGAGGAGTAATTTTGTCTCTCAGATGGCCGTCAGTGTTTGGAACACTTTTCCTCAAAAGGTGGTGGGAGCAGAGTCTTTGAATATTTTTAAGGCAGAGGTAGATAGGTTCTCGATAAGCAAGGGGGTGAAAGGTTATTGGGAATATGCGGGACTGGCGGAGCAGGCTCGAGGGGCCGAGTGGCCTACTCCTGCTCTTAATTCTTATGTTCGTATGTTCATTAAATCAGTTTATTGAGAGAAATTATTTAACTGTTCCCTTATATAATGTTGGTTAAATGTGACTTAGTCACTGGTCCTGCTGCTGTCAGTGTTGTTCCTCGTTTGCCTATTGAGGATGTGGATCTTTTGCTAGGAAATGACTTGGCTGGGGATAAGGTATTAGTGTCTCCAGTGGTTTCACGGAAGCCAGCTGAGGCTGTGGAAACTGAGGTTTTTCAGGAAGAATTTCCCGGAATATTCACAGATTGTGTTGAGACTAGATTGCAGGCTCACGGGGTTAAACAAGTTGAGATGGAGTCAGTTGTTGTGGAGGCCAATTCCGGTGTTTGGTTGTCTGAAATCTTTTTAGGGATTTGGATGGGGTTGTTGGTGTTAAAGGCTCCAAGGCTAACAATGAGGAATTGTTTAGCAGATCTTCTTTGGTTGGCAGACCCTGATTTGAGGAGCTTGGTCAGGATTTTATAAGTACCGTGGCATTTTCGATGGCTGAACCAGAAGTTGACCGCATTTCCGCTTCTGCCCTTCCTCCAACTTCACATGCAATTTTACACACAAATTAAAGGTGCAGTGACGGGCATGGGAGACATATGCAATCATGCAGCCGGGACGGACTTTCATTGGTGGGGCCTGCCGTCACTCTCAGAAGCACCATGAGCCACACGTCTGTCAATCTTTCTGTGATTTAAGCCTCAAGGATCAGCAGCCTTGACAATTATCGGTTGGTTGCAGCCACAGAAACGACTTAAAATTTTTTGAACTTACTTTTCCTTAATTTCAGCCACCACCATGCCCCCACACCCCCTCATAATTTTTTTGGGCTTCATAACCCACATTATGTCAGGCACTGGGCAGCACTCATCCCACAGTTCAGTGATGCCTCCCTGCAGGTTCTCCTCCAGGCCATCAGGGAAAGGTGGGAGGTCCTCTTCCCTGTCGATGGCATCAGAAGACCCTGCCGCCTGACCAAGTTGGCCTGGATGGAGGTGGCGGTGGAGGTCGGGTGACACAGCGAACCTCTGTACAGTGTTGGAAACATGTAAATTATCTGCTCAGATCGGTGAGGGTAGGAGCTTTTCCCAAAGCTGCTATTAATTTGGTCACCTTGTTCCCATGTGTGTTTGTCAGTGGATAGAGAAGGCATACTTTAGAATGCCTGATCAGCCTTGGGGCCACACACAGCAAATTATCTCACAGAATCTTGATATCTGGCTTTCGCATGTGTTTGGGTGCTTGGTGTGAAAGCCACTCCAGAGAAAGAGTGATTTTTTTTTTATTCGTTTGCAGATGTCACTGGCTAGGCCAACATTTATTGCCAATCCCTAATTACCTTGAAATGAGTGGTTTGCGAGGCCATTTCAGAGCGCATTTAAGAGTCAATCATATTGCTATGGGTCCGGAGTCGCATGTAGGCCAGACCAAGTAATGACGACAGATTTCCTTCCCTAAAGGACATTCCAACAATTGTCAATAGTTTCATGGTCACCATTAGACTAGATTTTAATTCCAGCTTTATTAATTGACTTCAAATTTCACCATCTGCTGTGGTGCGATTCGAACCCATGTCCCCAGAGCATAAGCTTGGCCTCTAGATTATTAGTCCAGTGACATTACCACCAAGCCACTGCCTCCCCTGATGCATGCATACAATGGGCGTGATGCCTTTTTTGAATGTCATTAAATCTGCACTGTCTCCTGAAGGATAAATGCACCCATAACCAGTGGGACTGGACAAAGACAGAGGTGGAGGTGTTGCTGATATTACAGCCCTGTCACCAGTTGAGGAGGTGGCAGCACAGATAGCAAGAGAGGAGGGAGTGCGATCTGTTGCTGATAGTGAGGCAGGATCCTCAAGGTATAAGGATGAAGTGTCCACTGTGGTCTAGCTGCTATATGTGAACACAGCAGGGACGTAAGTGAAAATGTCTCCATCATGTAGAATTGATGCTGAATATTCCTCTGTTTGTGTCTCCACTGCGGTTGCCCACACTCAACTGACAGAACACCATGAGGACCCGCAATCCACCTCTGGGGAGGAAGATGCTGATGCCCCAAAGGGTGCACTGTCACCTGCCACTACTTCTACCTCCACCAATGCAGATACATCCACACGGTCTGTGGAGGGCTCAGGATTAGAATCTGGTCACAATATGGTGGGCACAACACAGACACGTCACAGCAGCTGAGGGAGCATGTGCCAGCTGGGTCCCCTGATAATCGGAGGGTTGCTGGGACCAGGCCCCTGCTCAGTACCACGCTCATGATGATCCTCTGTTTGTTGCCACGAGCAGTCTGCTAGATGTGCAGCAGACCCATGTGGAGCACATTTCGGAGATTCCTGAGGTCACGCATGGCTTTGCGTGTGCCATGGAGGACTCATGTAAACCATGACGTCTGCCATGTTCCAGACATATGAGCATATGGCTTCTTCAGTAGAGAGTCTGACGGGCTCCCTGGCGAGTCTGGTTGACCATTCGAGCCAATATGCACTCTGGCCTGTACTCCATTGCTTTATCCATGGGCTCAATGCAGCAGAGTCTAAGCAAGAGAGGGGGACGGGGAATCTAGACCTCCCTATGGGTGCCCCTTCCCCTTAGGGAGACAAGTAGATGCCATTGTGTACACAGATGGAGGAGGACACGTGCCAATTGCCCTGGGGCCTTCCTCTCTCGACACCTCCAGGGTAAGTGGCATCTCCTTCTCCCGCCAACATTGACCCCCTTACCTCAAGCAGTGGAGCACAAGGGAGAGACTCAAAACCCGTGCTGCAGACTCCCAATAGGATGGAGCCATCAAGGTCCCATACCTCCAGAGGACGCCTGCCACAGTCGTCCAGAGCAACAGGACAATGCTGCCAGACCTGCAGAGTATTTCCAGCATTTCTTGTTTTTATTTTAGCACAATGCACTCAGCAGACTGCCTCCACCTCAGCTGATATTGGGGTTGCACTAGACGGAGTGGGAATAAAAGAAAAAGGAAACAATTATGACCAGCACTAAGGTGACACAGGTGATGTAAAGTTTGTACATAACGGAAGGAACGTTACAAATATATTTATTTGCTTTAATTTTTGATGCACTCTCCTGAGTCATTCCATTAGTTCTAGATGAGAAGGGTTTTTTTTGCAGGCCTATGTCTGGCACCTATTGAAGCTTGCAAAGGATTTATGAAAGAGTCCAGTGTGATTTAATTCTTGGCACTGGATCCTTCAGTCTGCAATGATGGCTATTTCTGCTTCAACATTTGCTTGATTCTTTACCAACATGCCTTCCACTTTCAGTTCTGTGGTCACCCCCTTACATTAGTTATATCGGTGCTGTTGCAGGTTCCTCGTTGCCCAAAAACAACAAAATATTTCTCTCCCATCAGACTGCTGCAAAGTTGTGGCACCCTCTATGCGAGGGTTTCAGCCGTGATCCAGGACACCATTTCCATGGAGTCGCATGTCCCTTTTAGTAAAGGTGAAAAGGTGATAGAGGTGACAGCAGACCATCATTGTAGGTTCACCTGCTGCTGTTATAAGAGCCCTTCTTTTACATTGCAGCTATGAATCAGAACACAGGCATCCATTAACATGTCAGGCAGGGAGGAAGTTGTCGAGCGAGGGAGCCGTGGTTTACTAAAGAAGTTGAAGAGCTTGTCAAGAGGAAGAAGAAGGCTTATGTTAGGATGAGACGTGAAGGCTCAGTTAGGGCACTTGAGAGTTACAAGCTAGCCAGGAAGGATCTAAAGGGAGAGATAAGAAGAGCAAGGAGAGGACACGAGAAGTCATTGGCGGATAGGATCAAGGAAAACCCTAAGGCTTTCTATAGGTATATCAGGAATAAAAGAATGACTAGAGATAGGTTAGGGCCAATCAAGGATAGTAGTGGGAAGTTGTATGTGGAATCGGAGGAGATAGGGGAAGTGTTAAATGAATATTTGTCGGCAGTATTTACAGTAGAGAAAGAAAATGTTGTCGAGGAGAATACTGAGATACAGACTACTAGGCTAGATGGGATTGAGGTTCACAAGGAGGAGGTGTTATCAATTTTGGAAAGTGTGAAAATAGATAAGTCCCCTGGGCCAGATGGGATATATCCTAGGATTCTCTGGGAAGCCAGGGAGGAGATTGCAGAGCCTTTGTCCTTGATTTTTATGTCGTCATTGTCGACAGGAATAGTGCCGGAAGACTGGAGGAGAGCAAATGTTGTCCCCTTGTTCAAGAAGGGGAGTAGAGACAGCCCTGGTAATTATAGATCTGTGAGCCTTACTTCGGTTGTGGGTAAAATGTTGGAAAAGGTTATAAGAGATAGGATTTATAATCATCTTGAAAAGAATAAGTTCATTTGCGATAGTCAGCACGGTTTTGTGAAGGGTAGGTCGTGCCTCACAAACATTATTGAGTTTTTTGACAAGGTGACCAAACAGGTGGATGAGGGTCGAGCCGTGGATGTGGTCTATATGGATTTCAGTAAGGCGTTTGATAAGGTTCTCCACGGTAGGCTATTGCAGAAAATACAGAAGTATAGGATTGAAGGTGAATTAGTGCTTTGGATCAGAAATTGGCAAGCTGAAAGAAGACAGAGGGTGGTGGTTGATGGCAAATGTTCATCCTGGAGTTTAGTTACTAGTGGTGTACCGCAAGGATCTGTTTTGGGGCCACTGCTGTTTGTCATTTTTATAAATGACCTGGATGAGGGTGTAGAAGGGTGGGTTAGTAAATTTGCGGATGACACGAAGGTCGGTGGAGTTGTGGATAGTGCCGAAGGATGTTGTAGGTTACAGAGGGACATAGATAGGCTGCAGAGCTGGGCTGAGAGATGGCAAATGGAGTTTAATGCAGAAAAGTGTGAGGTGATTCACTTCGGAAGGAGTAACAGGATTGCAGAATACTGGGCTAATGGGAAGATTCTTGGTAGTGTAGATGAGCAGAGAGATCTTGGTGTCCAGGTACATAAATCCCTGAAAGTTGCTACCCAGGTTAATAGGGCTGTTAAGAAGGCATATGGTGTGTTAGCTTTTATTAGTAGGGGGATCGAGTTTCGGAGCCACGAGGTCATGCTGCACTGTGCAGAACTCTGGTGCGGCCGCACCTGGAGTATTGCGTGCAGTTCTGGTCACCGCATTATAGGAAGGATGTGGAAGCTTTGGAAAAGGTGCAGAGGAGATTTACTAGGATGTTGCCTGGTATGGAGGGAAGGTCTTACGAGGAATGGCTGAAGGACTTGAGGTTGTTTTTATTGGAGAGAAGGAGGAAGAGAGGTGACTTAATAGAGACATATAAGATAATCAGAGGGTTAGATAGGGTGGATAGTGAGAGTCTTTTTCCTCGATGGTGAAGGCAAACACGAGGGGACATAGCTTTAAGTTGAGGGGTGATAGATATAGGACAGACGTCAGAGGTAGTTTCTTTACACAGAGAGTAGTAGGGGCGTGGAACGCCCTGCCTGCAACAGTAGTAGACTCGCCAACTTTAAGGGCATTTAAGTGGTCATTGGATAGACATATGGATGAAAATGGAATAGTGCAGGTCAGATGGTTTCACAGGTCGGCGCAACATCGAGGGCTGAAGGGCCTGTACTGTGCTGTAATGTTCTATGTTCTATATGTCGATTGTTTTCCTTCCGTCCAAGTAGACTTCATCAAGTGAGCAATGTTGGCTGAAACGTTAAATTATGAGGTTCTCTCTGATATTCTTCGCATGTCTCTCCATGGCTGTTATATCTATAATGGCATCATTTGCATTCAGAACTTTTTTGGCCAGTCTCTAGCAAATCCAACAAGAAAGGGCACAGTTCTGGACTTGGTAACGAAGCTGGACAGGTGGAAGGAGTGGCAGTGGGAGAGCATTTTGATGGTGGTGATCATAATTCAGTTAGTCTTAACATAATTATGGAAAATGACAGAGATAGAACAGGAGTAAAGGTTCTAAATTGGGTTCAGGCCAATTATACTAAACTGTGAAGTGATTTAGCAAAAGTGGACTGAAAAAGCTACTTGAAGGTAAATCAGTGTCAGAGCAGTAGGAGCCATTCAAAGGGGAGATTCAGGGGCTTCAGAGTAAACATGTATCCACAAAGAGAAAGGGGGGGGGGGCGGAATGGCCAAATCTAGACCCCATGGATGTCAAGGAGCTTTTATGGTATGATAAAAGGCAGAAAAGGAAAGATTATGGCAGACACTGAGAACTTAATATAACAGAAAGCCGAGTATAGAAAGTGGAGGGGTGAAATCAAAAAGGAAGTTAGGAAAGCAAAGAGAGAGCATGAAAGAATATTGGCAAGCAAAATCAAGGAGAACCCAAAAATGCTTTATCAATTGTTACGATGGTACTTATAGATTTTTTTAAGGACTCGTGTTTTAGAATTATGGATATTGTTTTATTTGGGAAAACGGAAAAAGATTCCATGAATTTTTTTCACTGGTGTAATTGAAAGGATACTGAGGGAGCTTGCTTGATAAACACCCCTTTCTGGAAGTCATCTGTCTTCAGGTAAATACCCAGCAGGGGCTTTTGGCTCTAAGGGGAGATGTTTTCATAGAAGTGACTGGTCAAGATTTATAGGGGGCAGGAAGCTTGACTCTTGAGATTGTTTTTGGTTTTGCTTTGGACAGTCAGTTGGGGTTTGGACAGTATTCTGAAAGGAGTTTTAAAAACCAGCCAAGAGAGCAGTCACCCCAGCTCAGCCTTTACCATCTCTTTGAAAAGCCTGCCAGCTTTTCCATTTCTTTGAGAATCTCTTTGAAATGAGTATAAGAAATAGAGAAATAGATGCTGCATTCCTCCTGAAAGGCCTGCCAGAAACCCCTGATGCTGCATTTCACCTGGAAAATCTGCCAAACTAATTTTCATCACCTGAAAAGAACTGTTCTAGAAAGATCACAGGGACAGCCGTCTCCCTCTTCGGTACATTTCTACACAGGTCTGCTGCCTCTGCACCCTCCCAGGTAAGTGTAGAACCAAAACCCCAGACTAGTTTTATACTCTGCCTCGCCAGTGCATTTCCACACAGGTCCACTGCCTCTCTGCTCTCGCAGGTAAGTCACACCCAATACTTCACACTCCTCCTCCTTAACTACAATGGATGCCAAAACAAAAAAGGGACAACTGACATATCTCCACATCTTTTCCTTTTTATTCTTCAAGAGTTAGCAAGTATTTGGCCAAAGTATTCTTTTTTGTCTTTTATCTTGTAACAGAGCTCTAAAGCAAAATATCTCTATTTTTCAATTAACTGGTGTGTGAGGGGCTAAGGTAAAAAAGTAACTTTCATATTTCACTCCGTGTGCCAATGCTTTGCTTTGTTACTGGTTATGTCTTGTTTTATAATAAACTGATAATTTTCTTGTTTATTAAAGAAACCTGGTTGGTGTATTTTATTCTGGGATAAAGATTGTCTGTGATTGACCATATTGGTAATATTTAAATATATATTGTGACCTGTGGAGAAGTGGAACTAGAAAAGACAGTGCACTCCTCCCACCTCAGACGTAACACAATATATTAAGAGTAAGAGGATAACTAAGGAAAGAGTAAGGCCCATAAAAGACCAAAAAGGTAACCTATGTGTGGAGGCAGAAGATGGCTTTTAATGAATACTTTGCGTATCTCTTCACAAAAGAGAGGGGGATGCAGATATTGTAGTTAAGGAGGAGGAGTGTGAAGTATTGGATGTGACTTACCTGCGAGAACAGAGAGGCAGTGGAGCTGTGTGGAAATGCACTGGAGAGGGAGAGTACAAATTTAGCCTGGGATTTTACAGTCCGTTTTGATATTTTTTGCTAGCTGACATTTGTATTCTATTCTCCCTTTCTTTATCAGATTCTTGGTTCTCCTTTGCTGTATTCTAAAATCCTCCCAATCCTCATATATACTACTATTTCTGGCAACTTTATATGCCTTTTCTTTTAATCTTATCTAATCCTGAATTTCCTTTGTTATCCACGGTTGACTGCCTTTACTTTTGGGGGTTTTGTGCCTTGAAGGAATGTATCATTGCTGTAAACTATGTAACATTTCCTTAAAGACTATCCATTGCCTATGTATTGTTTAATATATTTTCCCAATTTGCCCCTCATACCTTCATAATTTCATTTGTTCAAATTTAATACCCTGGCTTCAGATTGAACTCCCTCACTTTCAAACATAATGTAAAATTCTAACATATTATGGTCACTCATCCCTAAAGGTTCTTTTACAACAAGATTATTAATTAGCCCTTTTTCATTACCTAATACTAGATCTGTAATAACCTGTTCTCTAGTCTGTTCCTCAACATACTCTTCCAGAAAACCATCCCTAACACACTCCAGAAACATGTCCTCCACAGCATTAGTGCTCATTAGGATTCAGATGCTGCCAGACCTGCTGAGTATTTCCAGCATTTCTTGCTTTTATTTCAGATTTCCAGCGTTTGCAGTATTTTGCTTTTATTACCCCATGACAAGCTAGTTTAAACCCTTCCCAACAGCACTAGCAAATCTCCCTGAGAGGATATTAGTTCCGGTCCTGTTAAGGTGTAGCCTGCCCATCATGTACAGGTCCCACCTGCCCCAGACTGGTCCCAATGCCTCAGAAATTTGATGCCCTCCCTCCTACACCAATTCTCCAGCCATGTGTTCAATCGATCAATGCTTCTATTCCAATGCTCACTAGCATGTGGCACTGGGATTAATCCTGAGATTACTGCTTTTTAATTTCCTTCCTAACTCCCTGTTGTTTTTACTATGTGAATGAAGTGTGCCAGTATATACCGCTCATATCTCCTCCTATTACAACATTGGCCTTTCAGAACTGCCAATGTATGGAATAACATCATTGCCATGCCATCTCCACGGATGCAGTAACATGGACAATGGCTCAGTCTGCTGCTACTAATAATGGTGGAGACAAAGACGTTGCAGATGCGGACTGCTGCACAACAGGTGAACGAGGGTGCTGTGTGACTTTCAGAGCACATGGTGGTTTTTAAGGCGTGGAGAACCTTTGATCAATAAGGCGTTATCATGCATCCCTTTCTCGCTGCTCTCCCTGCATGCGGCTCCTGGATGCTATCTGTCCTCCCATGCGCCTTTCCTGCTGTAAGTCCTCAATGTCCGAAAAGGAGTCTCATTCATGTCTCTCCTCAACCTTCAAGGCCTCTCCCCTATTGAATGGGTAGTTGTGCAGAGCACAGCAAACAGCAACTATACGAGCTACCCTTTCCGTCTGATACTGCAGGACACCACCCGATCTTTCCAGGCAGCGGAAGTGCATTTTATGCATGCCGATCGCCTGCTCAATAATGGCTCTTATAGCTCCGTGGCTGGTGTTGTATCTCTCCTCTGCATCAGTGATTGGGTTTCTCACTGGAGTCAGGAGCCATGTCTGCAAGGGGTAGCTCATGTCTCCAAGAAGCCACCCTTCAATGTGAGCCAATTCCGTGAACAGCAACTGCACCTGTGACAGGTGCAGGATGAAGGCACCACGGCAGCTGCCTGGAAAGTGGGCACAGATTTGCATGAAGCACTTGCAGTGATCACAGCTGGTTGCCCGGCAAGAGCCTTGATGGCCACATGGGTGCAGTCTATGACCCCTTGCACCAGTGGGAATTCCGCGATGGAGCCGAAACCAATGGCCCTCTGGGCCTGGCTCTCAGGGTGCGTCCTGAAGTGGACATAGTCACCGGCCCTCCGATATAGGGCATCAGTGACCTCCCTGATGCAGCAGTGCACTGTTGACTATATGACCCCTCAAAGGTCTCCAGTGGGTCCCTGAAATGATGCTGAGGTGTAGAATTTAACAGTGGCTGTCAGTTTGAGGGCCATAGGAGAGGATGTCCACTGAAGCCCATTGGCTGCAGGTTATCGTTGAGCAGGCCACAGAGATGTGTCATCACTCCTCTCAACATCCGCATTCGCCTCTGAAACTGGCGCTTTGACATCTGCAAGATGTTATGCGGGACCTGTAGATGTGTGGCGTTCTGTAATGGTGAGCTCTCCTTGGAGGTTGCTGCTGCTCACAACCGGGGGCCTCTATGTGGGCTGCACTTGTCTGTTGGTTTTGCCTGTGGCGCATATGGCTCCTGACGACAAGCAGATCAATGAATATAGGGTGAACCATCCCCATCTCTAAGTTGCAATTAAACACGGTTCCTTCACTACTTCAAAGGTACCGAACAGGGCAAAGATTGATGTTGATTGGTACATCAGGTGCTTTCAGGCATCAACTATGTGGTGTTGCAGTGCATTGCCCGTCTTAGCTTCCACTAAGGGTGGCACAACGTGACCACATTTAGATTGTATCAGTTGCATCGATTTGCCCAGAAGCCAGATAAACTTTAAATGCCTACCATTTCTGTCAGCCTCCCCACACGCAGGGTTCCTGGAGTGCCATTGCTCCTTCACTCACACAACATTGAATGGTGCAGATGGCCCCCTTTATGGGGGAGGGTATGCAGAATCTCCTTACATATTTGCAGAGTTGATCCCCAATAATACCATCACCCCACCCACTTCCCTTCATGCCTGTAGAGTTGTGCTCCAGTAATACCATCCCCCCACCCACTTCCCTACATGCATGCAGAGTTCAGAACCATCTCACAAGACTTACCGTCACAGGATCCGAACACTGCAACCTCTGTCCTGCCGGCTTTTACTAGTCGGGAATGGGACTGCGCCTGTTCTCTGGAATATGCGGAACTGCTGACTAAGAGGCAGTAGGATGCATAATGAGGCAAGGTAAGTAGCACTTTTAATATTTAAATTGGGCTCCTGCCGCCAAACGACGGTGGGGGGGTTGCTGCCCCAAGGCCTCGCCACCGGTAGTAATGTGAGGCAGGGCGTTTCCGGCATCGGGAAGTGGTGGGCCTCTCCCGGAGGAATTTTATGGCCCCCCTCCGCCATGAGCCCCGATGTCAGATGAGCTGGTAAAATCCATCCTGCAGAGTTCACCTGACATACATCCTCTTCTTTTGTTTCATCATCATCTCTATCTCCCTCACCATCCAATAAGCCCTGCCTTTGTTTTCTCTAACTCATTGTTCTGATACAGCTGTTCCAGGCAGTCTTTGATTCCATTCTACCCTGGCTGGATCCCTTCTCATCGCGTTGAAATTAGCTCTCTGCCAATCAAGACATTCTCCCTTATTTTGTTCCTTGCATTTCTGTATTACGAGTCTAAATCTTACCAAAGTGGTCTCCAGAGACACTTGGTCCACTTCATTTCCCAGCACGAGATCCAGCAATACCTTTTTTCTAGTTGGGCTGAGAACATACTGATTAAGGAAGTTCTCCTGAACTCATTTTGGAAATTCCTCTCCCTCCTTACACTTTACTCTAAAATTATCCCATTATTAAAGTCCTCCAGCATCTATAGTTCTTACACATCTCTGTGATTTCCCTGCAAATTTGCTCCTCTTTCTCCCTCTTATTATTTAGAGGCCTATAGAATGCCCCTAGTAGCATGATCATACCCTTTTTGCTCCTCAACTCTAATCAAATGGATTCTGCCCTAGACCCTTCATGGACATCCTCCCTTTCCAGCACTGCAATGTCTTCCCTAATCAGGACTGTAACCTCACCTATCTTTTTCCATTCTCTATCTTTTCTGAACACTTTATATCCTTGTATATTATCCACTTGGTCCACGCCATTTTTTAAACCACATTTCTGTTATTGCCCCAACATCATGTTCCCATACTGCTATTTGTGCTTGTAACTCACCAACACACATGCATTGTAATTCTGCCTTTACATTCCTCATAGTCCTTCTTAGTCCACTCCCCCCTAATATGGAACTAATCCCTTCTCTAGTACTGTCCAGCATTCTCACTATGAGCCCACCTAATACTTAGTTATTTCTTACTCTAGTGATATCTGTCTCTGCCAATACTCTGTGCACCTTGGTGTTCCTCTCTTGTATTATCGCCACCCCTGCCAAGTTTGTTTCAATGGCCCCGCCCCAACAATAGCACTAGAAAATCACCCTGCAAGGAAATTTGTTCCAACTCTGTTCAGGTGCAACCTGTCTGGCCTGTACATGTCCCACCTTCACCAGAACTGCTCCCAGTGCCTGAGGAATCTAAAGCCCTCACTCCTGCACCATCATTTCAGCCACACATTCATCTTCACTATTCTCCTACTGTAAATGGTGCACAGGCTTTCTAGAGTCAAGTGGTGAGTTATTTTCTGCAGTGTCCTTTCTTTTGTTTGCACGGCAGTGCTGACTTGGGTTGTAATAGAATGCTATAGTGGAAGTTTGGTAACTGAGGATAATTAAGGGTTAATTTTATCTTAAATCTAATCTGTCTTTTATTTAGCAGGTTAACTTGGGTGGCACAGTGGCGCAGTGGTTAGCTCAGCAGCCTCACAGCTCCAGCGACCTGGGTTCAATTCTGGGTACTGCCTGTGTGGAGTTTGCAAGTTCTCTCTGTGTCTGTGTGGGTTTTCGCCAGGTGCCCCGGTTTCCTCCCACAGCCAAAGACTTGCAGGTTGATAGGTAAATTGGCCATTATAAATTGCCCCTAGTATAGGTAGGGGAATAAAGGGACAGGTGGAGATGTGGTAGGAATATGGAGGATTAGGATAAATGGGTGGTTGATGGTCGGCACAGATTCGGTGGGCCGAAGGGCCTGTTTCAGTGCTGTATCTCTAAATAAATAAATAAACTTAGCAGTTGCTATTAACTTTTAACAGGGTTCACTCAGGCTCTGCTTGCAGCTGCACCTTGTTAATTAGATAACTGGCTTAAACCAGTTTTCAGGGGGCGAGAGTCAGTCAGTATAAAAGTGAGCCATCTTACAGTGCTGATTTTGTTTGCATTGGAGTGCTGACTTGGGTTGCATTAGACTGCTATAGTGGAAGTTTGGTAACTGAGGAAGTTCGGTAAGGAGGGAGCGAGGAGCTCCTTTATTTCCTACCTGTCCTCAGAGTGAGAAGAGCCAAGAGCTTCCAAAGAGCACAGCTGACTTGGAGAAGACTTGGAGGGCGGAGTTCCAGACCGGTGGGTATAAAAAACTTACCTCTGGTAAAAAAACTAAAAGTGACGTCACAGAAAAACTGTGACCTGATTGGCTGGTAGGGAATTTTTTTCACTGAATTTGAAAATAAAACATTGATAAAAATTGATTAAAACCCTAATTAACTAACTAATAAGTAGAGTAACTAAACCAGAGGGAGAAGATTACTGTATTTACTTAACATTAAATATTTATAGTAGGAATCTAGCACTCGGGACCATATAGTTAATTGTAACAATTTAGTAAGGATTTAATAAGAATTTATTTATTTTAAATTAATTTATTAATTAGTGCCAGAAATGTCAGTTAGAGGGGTGAAGTGCTTCACCTGTGAGATGTGGGAGGTCTGTGACGCTTCTACCATTCCGGACGACTACATCTGCAGGAAGTGTACCCAGTTGCAGCTGCTCACAGACCGCATGGATCGGTTGGAGCAGCAATTGGATGCACTTAGGAGCATGCAGGTGGCAGAAAGCGTCATAGCCAGTAGTTTTAGAGAAATGGTTACACCCAAGGTGCAGGCAGATAGATGGGTGACCGCTAGAAGGGGCAGGCAGTCAGTGCAGGAATCCCCTGTGGCTATCCCCCTCTCTATCAAGTATACCGTTTTGGATACTGTTGGGGGGGATGTCCTATCAGGGGAAAACAACAGCAGCCAGAGCAGTGGCACCATGGCTGGCACTGTTGTTCAGCAGGGAGGGACAAAGCGCAGAAGAGCAATAGTTATAGGGGACTCTATAGTCAGGGGCACAGATAGGCGCTTCTGTGGACGTGAAAGAGACTCCAGGATGGTATGATGCCTCCCTGGTGCCAGGGTCAAGGATGCCTCTGAACAGACAGGGGGCATTCTGAAGGGGGAGGGTGAACAGCCAGAGGTTGTGGTACACATCGGTACCAATGACATAGGCAGGAAGAGTGACGAGGTCCTGTAGGGGGAGTTTAGGGAGTTAGGTAGAAAGTTAAAAGACAGGACCTCTAGGGTTGTAATCTCGGGATTGCTCCCTGTGCCACGTGCCAGTGAGGCTAGAAACAGGTGGATAGTGCATCTAAACACGTGGCTAAGCAGCTGGTGTAGAAGGGAGGGCTTCAGATATCTGGACCATTGGGATCTCTTCAGGGACAGATGGGACCCGTACAAGAAGGACGGGTTGCATCTAAACTGGAGGGGCACAAATATCCTGGCTGCGAGGTTTGCTAGCGTCACTCGGGAAGGTTTAAACTAGTGTGGCGGGGGGTGGGAACCAGAGCAGTAGGACAGCAAGTGAAATAAATGAGGGGGAACGAGTAAATAAGGCCAGTAAGACTGAGAGGAAGAGCGGGCAGGGAGATGTTGCGGAGCACAGCGGGACTGGTGGTCTGAAGTGCATTTGTTTCAATGCGAGAAGTATAACAGGTAAAGCAGATGAATTTAGAGCTTGGATTAAGACTTGGAACTATAATGTTGTTGCTATTACGGAGACTTGGTTGAGGGAAGAACAGGATTGGCAGCTAAATGTTCCAGGATTTAGAAGCTGCAGGCGGGATAGAGGGGGATGTAAAAGGGGTGGGGGAGTTGCATTACTGGTTAAGGAGAATATCACAGCTGTACTGCGGGATGACACCTCGGAGGGATTGTGCAGCGAGGCAATATGGGTGGAGCTCAGGAATAGGAAGGGTGCAGTCACGATATTGGGGGTTTACTACAGGCCTCCCAACAGCCAGCGGGAGGGAGAGGAGCAGATATGTCGACAGATTTTACAAAGATGTAAAGGTAACAGGGTTGTAGTGGTGGGTGATTTTAACTTCTCCTATATTAACTGGGACTCACTTAGTGCTAGGGGCTTGGATGGGGCAGAACTTGTAAGGAGCATCCAGGAGGGCTTCTTGAAACAATACGTAGATAGCCCAACTATGGATGGGGCTGTACTGGACCTGGTATTGGGGAATGAGCCCGGCCAGGTGGTCGAAGTTTCAGTCGGGGAGCATTTCGTGAACAGTGACCATAATTCCGTAAGTTTTAAGGTACTTGTGGATAAGGATAAGAGTAGTCCTCGGGTGAAGGTGCTAAATTGGGGGAAGGCTAATTATAACAATATTAGGCAGGAACTGAAGAATTTAGATTGGGGCTGCTGTTTGAGGGTAAATCAAATTCTGACATGTGGGAGTCTTTCACACGTCAGTTGATTAGAATCCAGGACCAGCATGTTCCTGTGAGGAAGAAGGATAAGTTTGGCAAGTTTCGGGAACCTTGGATATCGCGGGATATTGTGAGCCTCGTAAAAAAGAAAAAGGAAGCATTCACAAAGGCTGGAAGGCTAGAAACAGACGAATCCCTTGAGGAATATAAGACAGTAGGAAGGAACTTAAGCAAGGAGTCAGGAGGGCTAAAATGGGTCATGAAAAGTCATTGGCAAACAGGATTAAGGAAATTCCCAAGGCTTTTTATGCGTATATAAAGAGCAAGAGGATAACTAGGGAAAGGGTTGGCCCACTCAAGGACAGAGAAGGGAATCTACATTTGGAGCCAGAAGAAATGGGCGAGGTACTCAATGAGTACTTTGCATCAGTATTTACCAAAGAGAAGGACTTGGTGGATGATGAGCCTAGGGAAGGGCGTGTAGATAGTCTCAGTCATCTCATTATCAAAAAGGAGGAGGTGTTGGGTGTCTTGCAAAGCATTAAGGTAGATAAGTCCCCAGGGCCTGATGGGATCTACCCCAGAATACTGAGGGAGGCAAGGGAAGAAATTGCTGGGGCCTTGACAGAAATGTTTGCATCATCATTGGCTGCAGGTGAGGTCCCAGAGGACTGGACAATAGTCAATGTTGTTCCTTTGTTTAAGAAGGGTAGCAAGGATAATCCAGGAAAGTATAGGCCAGTGAGCCTTACGTCAGCGGTTGTGAAATTATTAGAGAGAATTCTTTGGGACAGGATTTACTCCCATTTGGAAACAAATGGACTTATTAGTGAGTGGCAGCATGGTTTTGAGAAGGGGAGGTCGTGTCTCACTAATTTGATTGAGTTTTTTGAGGAAGTGACAAATATGATTGATGAAGGATGGGCAGTGGATGTTGTGTACATGGACTTCAGTAAAGCCTTTGACAAGGTCCCTCATGGCAGACTGTTACAAAAGGTGAAGTCACACTGGATCAGAGGTGAGCTGGCAAGATGGATACAGAACTGGCTCAGTCATAGAAGACAGAGGGTAGCAGTGGAAGGGTGCTTTTCTGAATGGAGGGATGTGACTAGTGGTGTTCCGCAGGGATCAGTGCTGGGACCTTTGCTGTTTGTAGTATATAGAAATGATTTGGAGGAAAATGTAGCTGGTCTGATGAGTAAGTTTGCGGATGACACAAAGGTTGGTGGAGTTGCGGATAGTGATGAGGATTGTCAGAGGATACAGCAGGATATAGATTGGTTGGAGACTTGGGAGGAGAAATGGCAGATGGAGTTTAATCTGGACAAATGTGAGGTAATGCATTGTGGAAGGTCTAATATGGGTGGGAAGTATACAGTAAATGGCAGAACCCTTAGGAGCATTGACAGGCAGAGAGATCTGGGCGTACAGGTCCACAGGTCACTGAAAGTGGCAATGCAGGTGGATAAGGTAGTCAAGAAGGCAAACGGCATGTTTGCCTTCATCGGTCGGGGCATCGAGTATAAAAATTAACAAGTCATGCTGCAGCTGTACAGAATTTTAGTTAGGCCACACTTGGAATATTACATGCAATTCTGGTCGCCACACTACCAGAAGGACGTGGAGGCTTTGGAGAGGGTGCAGAACAGGTTTACCAGGATGTTGCCTGGTCTGGAGGGCATTAGCTGTGAGGAGAGGTTGGATAAACTCAGATTGTTTTCACTGGAACAACGGAGGTGGAGGAGCGACATTGTCGAGGTTTACAACGTTATGAGCGGCATGGACAGAGTGGATAGTCAGAAGCTTTTTCCCAGGGTGGAAGTGTCAGTTACGAGAGGACATCGGTTTAAGGTGAGAGGGGCAAAGTTTGAGGGGATGTGCGAGGCAGGTTCTTTACAGAGAGGGTGGTGAGTGCCTGGAACTTGCTGCCGGGGAAGGTGCTGGAAGCAGGTACAATAGCGACGTTTAAGAGGCATCTTGACAAATACATGAATAGGATGGGAATAGAGGCATACGGTGCCCAGAAGTGCAGAAGGTTTTAGTTTAGGCAGGCATCAAGATCGGCGCAGGCTTGGAGGGTCGAATGGCCTGTTCCTGTGTTGTACTGTTCTTTGTTCTTTGTTCTTTGTCCCCATCATCTGACCTGCTGTTTTAGGCACGTTGCTCATATGGCTGGTCCAGTTCAGTTTCTGTCAATGGTAACCCCCAGGATGTTGATAGTGGGGTATTCAGCGATGGTAATGCTGTTGAATGTCAAGGCGAGATGGTTAGATTCTCTCTTGTTGGAGATCGTTATTGCCTGGCACTTGTGTGGCATGAATGTTACTTGCCACTTATCAGCCCAAACCTGAATGTTGTGCAGTTCTTGCTGCAGGTGGCATTCAGTGAAGTCGCGAATGCTACTGAACACTCTGCAATCATCAGTAAACATCCCCAGTTCTGACCTTATATTGGAGGGAAGCATAATGAGAAGCTTTTTATGTTGTCTGATGCAACATAAATTAGATGCGTGGAGTCCAGGTGGTTGAAGATCTCAAACAGGTCTTGGAAAGTTCCAGCACATCATTTCAAAGAAACAATGGACAATGCTTCAATTCATTGCTTCTCTGCCTCTTCAGGACATTGCGCATTCTTTGCCTCTCCTCATCCTTTATGTCTGAGGGCTTGGGTTTCAAGGTCGAGGACTTGTTGCGGCAAGAGTACTTGGTCTCACGGAGATACCTGTCCATTCTGGCTTGTTGTGGTGCTGATGGTTCTCTGGAGAGCAGGGGCGGCACAGTGGCGCAGTGGTTAGCACCGCAGCCTCACAGCTCCAGGGACCCATGTTCAATTCTGGGTACTGCCTGTGTGGAGTTTGCAAGTTCTCCCTGTGACCGTGTGCGTTTTCGCCGGGTGCTCCGGTTTCCTCCCACCGCCAAAGACTTGCAGGTGATAGGTAAATTGGTCATTGTAAATTGCCCCTAGTGTCGGTAGGTAGTAGGAAATATGGGATTACTGTAGTGTTAGTATAAATGGGTGGTTCTTGGTCGGCACAGACTCGGTGGGCCGAAGGGCCTGTTTCAGTGCTGTATCTCTAAATAATAAAAAAGTGAAGATGCGGCATAATTCCACACTGCACCGTCTGATATTGGTCAGAGTCTGTGAGTGGATTCTGGTCCTTGGAGATTTCCCCTTGGCAATGCTCTTGTGGATGGTTATGATGTTGAGCTCCTTACATGCTGGTTGTCCTGCCACTGCTGGTCCACTCGTATCTACTAGGTAGAACATTTGTGGTTTCCACGCCAACTTGTCGTATCTGCATTGCATTGTTGATGTGCCACTGCAAGGAATGGGTGACCCACTGTAAGCCAATAACTTGGCAATTGTCAGTTGTATCATTGATTTCCAGTGACTCTGGTACATATATTTGAGGATTCGGACTGGTAGGATACATGCACTAGCGCTGGTGTCAATCTTGACCTTGAGTGTATGTTTGCCAGCTTTCTTTGGACACGCGATGTTAATAGTGGCGAAAGCTTCCAGTTGTTGGACTTCATCAACATGATGTGTCAGGTTCACAATGTGGAATGCCTGTAAGTTTCTGTCTGATAACAATTTCTCCCTGAGTCTTGGCTCAGGTCTGTTTTGCTATGGACCACATGTATCAGCTTGCACTTATGCAGGTCTCTGGTGTTTTCTTTGCTGCTGTTGCCCTGTTTTTTGTTTGCTTGTGTTCTACCGTGACTTCTGGCTGTGTCTTCCTGCATAGGCGGGCCTAGTGTCCTTTTGTATCTTTCACAGGTCTCAAAATGCAGGGCAATTTCGCCATGAGTGTGACAGACCGCACTTACCACACAGCTTGCTTGCTCTTTTCGACCTGGTTATGGTGCCAATACTGTTGGCTGCATCTAGTGCTTGCAGGTGCTGTTGTCCAGCGACAATGGCTTCGTACATCCTGCCATCTTCCAGCAGTGTGTCAATGCTGTGACCTTTTTTTCCCCAAATGGTTCACTGAGCTCCAGCTCCCTTATTCAAGTCTGACAGTCCAGCTTCTGAAAAATTGCTTTGTTGCCCTGATAGTGGCATCTACTGACTAACTGGTTTATTGATTCCTGTGGTTGTTGCCCATGGGATATCAATTCCAGGTGTCGAGTTTGAAAATTTACTCTTAATCTGAGTTTATCTTCCAGCACTTTCCATATCTTTGTGGGATTTTTCTGGTACTCTTCAGATATGCCTGAGGTATTGATTCTGTACAATCCCTCATTTCCAATCACTATCATTATTTTTACGGCCTTTTTTTTGTTCTACAATCAATTGGTCACCATTCTTTGTTGCAACAGTTTGAACTCGTATAGGATATCTAAGGCTTTCCAGTTCATGCAGGAAAATTTGTATCCATATTCCTGCTATTCTTTTGCTTTTCAACTTCTTTTACGACCTGGTTCTGTGACTCTGTACTGTCTTTTCTTAAAAAAAAAAATCTTTGTTCTTTACACTGGCTGGTTTGATTGACAGGAAAAGCTTGTTTTTTAGTTCGCTTCCAGCACTTTAGGCTTTGTTTTCTCAATTGTGCAGTAGCCATTTCAAGTGCTCTTTTTTTTTTGCAACAGTTTGTTTATGCAGCCATTCAGTAGGCAATTCCTCACAGTTGAGTGGTTTTAAAGTTTTAAACTCTGGCTGAGTGAGTGAAGGTTCTGCAGCTTTCAAGTGGTTTAATGAATTTCTTTTTATAGCTGCAGCTGCAAGGTATATGAATGGAGGATTCCCACACTTCTTGCTGTCAGACGCCTCCTGTAATGACATGGATCTTGATCAGGCTGGGGGAGCCTTTGAAAATAATCCATCAGTCTGAGATAGGGATTGGGTTTTCCCTGCTTTTTGTTCTTTTACTGAGCCTTTAAAAAAAATCATCTTAGCAACCAGCTCACAGCTTTTTTTTCAATGGGGATTCTTGGCTCACTCGATCGCAGTGATTGATTTGCAGCCTGTCATTCTGCATTCTGTCTTCAACAGCTTGAGATAAGTGTTTTCTTCCTTCTGTGCTTGGGCCAGTATTTTTTGAACTTTCTCTCTCCAGTGGCTGTAGGAAAGTCATTTTCAGAGCTGCTTCCCCTGTGCTCTTCAAACCTTTTCTCACTACAGCTGCCAACATGTAACGAGAAGCTTTAAAGACAATCACTCAACCGGAAGGTCATTGATGAAGCAGCTGAAGATGTTTTGGCCAAGGACACTATCCTGAGGAACTCCTGCAGTGATGTCCTGTGATTTGAAATTGATTTGGAAAAATTAAATAAATTTTTCTAGCCCCTTTACCACCACCCCCATAACCATATAATTACTTGCCCTCTTCACCCCCCCTGAAATAATTACCTTGTTCACCTGACCTTTCCCCCCCAAAGTTCACAACTATGCACTTGACTTTTTCCAACTATCCCATTACCCAGTCAGATGGGTTTGATCCCCCTCCCCTTCCTCCACACAGAGAATCTTACCTGCTCTTGTCTGCCGACCAGTGTCCCACCTCGGATCTCCAGACCAGTGTCACGAGTATCAGAGGAGGACGGACAGCGGGAGTGGGTCGGACATTTATTCATTAATTTACATTTATTTGAACATTTAGATTTGGGTCCCACAACTGAGCAGCGGGGTGCCACCATGAGGCCTCGTTGCTGCCTGCAATCTGGGGCTGGGCCTTCCCAGTGTCTCTGCAGGAGGCATTGTCCATACCCCCACACCACCCCCATCCCCCCCACTACAACCCCCGATGCTTGGCGGGGTGGGGGGGGGGGCGGTGGGGCTGTAAATGCCAACTCTAGGTGTTCCTGCTGAAGGTGTAAGCAGTTTAATGTGTGTGGCATGATGTAATTTAGGTATTGTACACTTGTTACCATCACTGGGTGACTCAAAATTACATTTTACATGAATCTGTCTCTCTTCCTTTACTCTATCACCTTTACCAAAGCGAAATTATTGTTGCATCCTGTTGCCCCTTCTTCACAGCTGTTATTACAGTCAAAAGGCCATGTAAAATACAGTACCTTCGAATATTTCAGATAAGGCTGTTTTCTCCAGGTTGATAAACACCAATGTAGTTCTGAGGTCACACTTTCTCACCACACGATTCCCAGGAGAAGCGTTAACACACTCTTTATTGTTTCCTCCTTTTCCTTTCTCTTCTTGAAAAATAAAAATAAACAAAGCTCTGCATTGGCCCCTATTACATTATCTCGGCTGTGCAAATCCTTTTGGAACATATAAACAGGAGTAGGCCATTCAGCCCATCGAGCCTGCGCCGCCATTCAATATCCACTTCAATGCCTTTAACACAGAACATAGAACAGTACAGCACAGTGCAGGCCCTTCGGCCCACGATGTTGTGCCGAACCTGTTAACCTACTCTAAGATCAAACTAACTACCTACCCTTCATTCTACTATCATCCATGTACCTATCCAAGAGTCGCTTAAATGCCCCTAATGTATCTGCTTCTACCACCACCGCTGGCAGCGCATTCCACGCACCCACCACTCTCTGTGTAAAGAACCTACCTCTGACATCTCCCCGAAACCTTCCTCCAATCACCTTAAAATTATGCCCCCTGGTGATAGCCATTTCCACCCTGGGAAAAAGTCTCTGGCTATCCACTCTATCTATGCCTCTCATCATCTTGTACACCTCTATCAAGTCACCTCTCATCCTTCTTCGCTCCAATGAGAAAAGCCCTAGCTCCCTCAATCTTTCTTCACAGGACATGCCCTCCAATCCAGGCAGCATCCTGGTAAATCTCCTCTGCACCCTCTCTAAAGCTTCCACATCCTTCCTATAATGAGGCGACCAGAACTGAAAACAATATTCCAAGTGTGGTCGAACCAGGGCCTTATAGAGCTGCAGCATAACCTCGCGGCTCTTAAACTCAATCCCCCTGTTAATGAAAGCCAACACACCATATGCCTTCTTCACAACCCTATCAACTTGGGTGGCAACTTTGAGTGATCTATGGACATGGACCCCAAGATCCCTCTGTTCCTCCACACTACGAAGAATCCTGTCTTTAAGCCTGTATTCCGCATTCAAACTCGACCTTCCAAAATGAATCACTTCACAGTTTTCCAGGTTGAACTCCATCTGCCACTTCTCAGCCCAGCTCTGCATCCTGTCAATGTCCCGTTGCAACCTACAATAGCCTTCCACACTATCCACAACTCCAGCAACCTTTGTGTCATCGGCAAACTTGCTAACCCAGCCTTCCACTTCCTCATCCAAGTCATTTATAAAAATCACAAAGAGCAGAGGTCCCAGAACAGATCCTTGTGGAACACCACTGGTCACCGAGTTCCATGCTGAATACTTTCCATCTATTACCGCCCTCTGTCTTCTATGGGCCAGTTAATTCTGTATCCAGACAGCCAAATTTCCCTGTATCCCATGCCTCCTTACTTTCTGAATGAGCCTACCATGGGGAACCTTATCAAACGCCTTGCTAAAATCCATATACACCACATCCACTGCTCTTCCTTCATCAATGTGTTTTGTCACATCTTTAAAGAATTCAATAAGGCTTGTGAGGCATGACCTGCCCCTCACAAAGCCATGCTGACTGTCTCTAATCAAACCATGCTTTTCCAAGTAATCATAAATCCTGCCTCTCAGAATCCTCTCCAATAATTTGCCCACCACCGACGTAAGACTGACTGGTCTATAATTCCCAGGGTTATCCCTATTCCCTTTCTTGAACTAGGGAACAACATTTGCCACCCTCCAATCATCCGGTGCTACTCCAGTGGACAGTGAGGATGCAAAGACCATCGCCAAAGGCACAGCAATCTCTTCCCTCGCTTCCCGTAATATCCTTGGGTATATCCCGTCTGGCCCCGGGGACTTATCTGTCCTCATATCATTCAAAATTTCCAGCACATCCTCCCTCTTAACCTCAACCTGTTCGAGCATATCAGCCTGTTCCACGTTGTCCTCACAAACGACCAGGTCCCTCTCACTAGTGAATACTGAAGCAAAGTATTCATTTAGGACCTCCCCTGCCTCCTCCGACTCCAGGCACAAGTTCCCTCCACTATCCCTGATCGGCCCTACCCTCACTCTGGCCATCCTCTTGTTTCTCACATAAGTGTAGAACGCCTTGGGATTTTCCTTAATCCTACCCGCCAAGACTTTTTCA